>NC_138193.1:75123754-75244304 GCF_964194105.1 Spermophilus citellus | reverse complement strand
TCATATGTAAAATTGGGGGGCTGATTGTAAGACATATATAGTCTAGTTAAACTTTCTCTAATTCTCAATGTGTTTTGAATGTGGAGAGTAGAAGAGCCATTTTGAATTTGAGGTTCTAAGAAGAATTAAATGAGTCAACTTACTCATTTAAAATCTGTGTGAGCTGCCATTCTGGAGAACAATTTGGCCAGCTAGCCTGAATATCTCTGCCGATGCCAGCAACAGATTGGGTGGATGATACTGCAGGAGAGATTCTCTTCAACACAGTCTGCTCAATCTGGCCTATCCAATGTTCTGCCTGGGATAACTTTAAATTTTGGTTGGGAGGGTGCTTAAAAGTAGTCCTTGGTACTTCACAGACTGTAGAGAGGACATTCCATGACAAATGCCATCTTCATTAAAAGTCAATTCTTGCCAACTTTTTCATGCTACTTTTGTTCTACAATACTGCATACAATTTGAGACATGTTGTTCACAAAACAGAAGCTACAGAAGGATGGAAAATACATTCCACTTTCAAAGACTTGGAACTAACTCTAAACAGGGTTCAAAGGGAATGCATTAGAAGTTTACTGTGCAATTTGGATTGTGAATGACCCACTGGAACAGCAGACATTTTTCTGGCTTATTGGCTAGAAGTAGGACAACAAGGAAAAAAGCTATAGTGGACTCCAGTCGAGGTTCAAATGTCTCAGGTTACCGTATATTACCACAACTCTGCTGTATAATATATGCCATAACATATTACTACAAGATTTAGGTACAATTTACATTGGAGGTGAGTCAATAAAAAGAGCTTTGAGAAACACATTGGCTTGCATCTGCAGGAGACACAAGGACAGCAGCAGTAGCTCCAATCAGGCTTTGGTTTCTGGAATAATGGAGACCCCATGAAAAGAAGCCAGGTATGAATTTATCTCTGTCTTCCATTGCAAAGCAAAAGTACTCCTTGTGAAGAGAAATAAAGAATGATACATTTTATATTCATAATGAAAACAAAGAGAGAACTGAAGACGGTATTATCAGGCACCAAAGTTCATAGAAAGCAATCTTCTGGTTAGCCTAGCTAGAAAAGTCTTTGAGGACAGCAATGACATGAAAGTGCCTTTAGGAATAGAAAGGCAAAACCTCATAAAATACTCTAATAATACCAAGCAGCTCTTTTCACTAAAAAGATGAAACTGTTCTACATTTCAGCACATCTCCCAGGGAGAAGGGAGAAGATGTGATTAGGTAAACATTCCTTATCTAGTCACATCAGAATATTAGCCACAGAGAACCAAGATAAATAAATCCCAGGACCACCTGAAGTGATTTGTTGATCAACGGTGTGCATAATTACTGCTTTTGTTTCATTAATTTTAATTACCTGTTTTTCTTTTGTCCTTATGCCCTGAGATGAGTCCTTCATCAATAATGGGCATGATTTTATGAACATCACATGCAAACAAGCAAATTAGACCCACTGAACTTGGGAGAGCAGTTCTTTCACTTCCCTCCTCAAAGGTTAGCTGTTATGTTTTGAAAGTGATATCGATTCTATGGTAACATGCACAAAGGTATTAATCAGGAGAACAGGAGCTTTTGTGAATTCAGGAAAGCTTATGAAGTACCTCATTATTACATACTACCAATCTCTGACCCCATAATAGCAGTCCCTAAATTATAAATAAATTAGATGTTTAAATGGTTGCCTCTCTTTCACACCACACATTGAAGCACTCTTTACAATTTTCATGAGAGCCCTTGAGGAAAAAAAAATGTGAGGAACAAAAAGTGAAAAGCAGCAGCTGCTCATGGGGGTCTTCACCTACTGGTAGACACAGGCAGGTCTGAACTGCCTGTTGCTCCTCTTTCCCTTCTCCTACCCTGCCTACAAGCAATGAGATTGCTTATTTACACCAGTTCTATAATGAAGCTCTGTATTCCATTAACTGTGAATTGTCTTAATTATTTTTATTTTTAAGCAATCACTACCAAATTTAAATTTTTGTTTTTAATGTTAGTCAAGTCTGGTGAGGATCCCTAAAGCAGAATTCTCCCACCTTGCTGGTGGTCCTATAAATGTGTGCGTCCTTCAAAATTTACCTGTTGGAAAATTAATCCCCAATGCAGCCATGTTGGTAGGTAAGTAAGGCATAACAGAAGATGTTAAGGTCATGAGGTTTCCTCTCATGAATGGATTGATGGTGCTATCATATGGTTGTGGGAGTAGGTTTTCTCTCTTCTGCTGTGGGGGTGGGGAATAGTCCCCTTTGGAAGGTGCAGAATTCAAGTTGCAAATCTGTAAGCAGAGACCAAGCCCTAACCAGACACTAGATGCTAGTGCCCTGATCTTAGACTTCATTCTTCAGATGGGAAAAACATAAATATATGTTATTTATAAAGTACCCAGCCTTGGGCTGGGGATGTGGCTCAAGCGGTAGCGTGCTTGCCTGGCATGCGTGCGGCCCAGGTTCGATCCTCAGCACCACATACAAACAAAGATGTTGTGTCCGCAAAAAAACTGAAAAATAAATATTAAAAAAAAATCTCTCCTCCCTCCCTCTCTCTCTCTCTCTCTCTCTCTCTCTCTCTCTCTCTCTCTCTCAAATGAAAATAAAGTACCCAGCCTCAGGTATTCTATTTTAGCAACACCTGCAGACCAAGACACCCTTTTAGAAGTCTTATACATATTGAAAATTGTTGATCCAAGTGAATGGAATCATCTGGGAGAAGTTGTTCTAAATTAATTCTCTTAAATGAAAAAAAAATCTGCTCATAGATGTTCAAAACAGCATTACTTGATACAAATTATCTGAACTGCAATCAACTGACAAGTCCAATGTTGAGATATAGGCTCTAGATTTCTCGGAAGCAGAAACCATGCCTTATTTATATTTTTGTCCCCTTTTCCTTGCATGGAACACGATAAGTATACAATAAATTTTAGCAGAGGATATGAATGCCATTTTTTAATAGGTTCAGAACCATGGATAGCAGATCAGTTGCTTTAAATAGAAAACATATCATCTTAAAAGGTAAGGGATGTGGTTGCTTAGCCTCAGTCAGTTTCATATTGACTTTGTTATGTGGGTAAATCTGTTATCTTCTCTGGGTCTCTTGTCTTATTGGTAAAGTAATTCAATGTCTTGCCTTTCCAATATGATTCACTAGATGAGATAAATTCTGGTCATTCATAGCTGAGACCTAAACTTTTTTAACTTTTCACTATGATTCCCAAGTAATTATTTTCTGACCCAAATAAGCTTTACTCCTTTGTTTACTTGAATGAGGACAATGAATGGGGGTGGGGAAGCCCAAAAATTTCAATTTATCAATGTTCCTACTTCCCTATTGTCTTCATTCCACAATTCTATTAATGAACCCCCATGAAATTGATAACTTTATCAGATTATTTTGAAAAATGAATACCCTGCTGTTGGGGGAAATTTGTGACTACTGGAAAGGTCAGAGACAGGTGTGATTTGATAACTACAGTAAAGATAGTTTGAAAAGTTCTTTGAAGGGTAGTCCTAAGAAATCATTATTAATTTTTAAAATTTGAAAAACCAAGCTTGTGGAACCTGTGTGTTTGTGCATGCACATGTATGTGCTTCAAGGGAAAGGAAAATGAGGAGAAAAATATTCCTTCTCCCACCCAATTTCATTAAAATATATTTCATGACTTGTAAAAGAAAAAAATCGAGCACTTTGGTCTGAGAATATAGCTCAATGATAGAGCACTTGCCTAGCATGCAGAAGGCTCTGGATTCAATACCCAATACCAAAAGACAAAACAAACAAATAAACAAAATTCTCCACTTCCTTTTTGCATCCTTTTAGATTTTATCATAACCAGATTGCTATTGTCTTTTTGGTGACAAATAAAGCCATTTTTAGGTTTTGGCACAGAACCTAGAGTCTTAACAATTGTAAGATCCTCTTTCTCCTCTTCCTAATCTGTCCTACTCTGATAAATTATGCTTTATAAGACTTTGAATGTTTCCTTAATCTCCTAGATCAAAAAACAAATCACATATTGAGAAAGAGTAACATTTAGAATCCTAGATGAAGGTCTGTGGGATAGATGAAGCTGATTGGCCCCCACACTTTGGATGGTTCCATGTCCCTCTTGGTATATCTTCTTGGACTTGCCATTTCCTTTAGCTCAGAACCCATTGCTTGGGATGTGTTCGAATTCTTACTTATATTTCATTCTGTCTTTTGTGAAGGCTTAAATCCAAATTTCTCCCAGTGGATCTGTCTTCATCTTGGCACCCTTTGATATTGAATTGTGTTATTCCTCTTCTGAGTGGCCCTAATCCTCTCAAAAGCCTGCTCATACCTTCTTCTGGCTGAATGTCATCATTCCCCATTCATATTGGAAATTCACAACCATGAATATTATCACAGACGGATGTCATGAAGATCTATATCTTAGTCTATACAGCCAATAGGTACATATAACAAAAGTTCTTCCAAATAAGAGTTACAATATTCTACCTTTCAAAGTTATTGAGAGGTTTTGGGAGTAGAGCTCAGGAATGCTTCCATTATATTATTCATTATGGAGTAAAATTTAGTAAAAGAAATATAATAATTGGAGCACATTGCAAGAGCATTAGATGTGCTGAGGTTGTGGCTCAGTGGTAGAGGGCTTGCCTGGCACGTGTGAGGCACTGAGTTTGATTCTCAGCACCACCACATATAAATTAATAAATAAATAAAGGTCTATCAAAAACTAATAAGTTTTTTTTAAAAAAAAGAGCACTAGATGCTGAAACATCTAAAGGATCTTATTATAAGGCAGTTTCTACTGCGGGACATTAAAATACGGTTCTAACAATGTACACAAATGAGAGAGAGAAGGATACTGGGTCTAAATCTGCAATTAAATCTAGGCAGTAAGGACTCACGTCATTAGAAATATGCTATGACTTATTTTTCAACCATTGTCAGGAAGTATTTAGAACTAAGGATTTCCTGAAATGTGATTTTAGTTGTGAGAAGGGAGGAAAAGATGGGGGAATAAAGCTATCATTTATTTTTTTCAGTCAGGACAACACTGAAAATTTGTCAGAAGCATCTGCTCTTTAAATGACACAATAGAACAAAATTTGGCAACTGAGGCTTGGAAGTTAATTTCAAAGGTTTATTATACCACAGGGTTCATATTTAGCAGCTGTCAATTTGTTACTGACAACTGTAATAAAAATCAGCAAAACCTGAAATCTTCTCCTGCCAAAGAGACAGATGTTTCTGAATTTTAGTGAGTTTCCCGGGGTGGGGGTAGGGTGTTTGTTTGTTTTCTTTTAACCAACCTATATTTGAGAAAGACATTATTTTTATTTAGTGAAGGAACTTCATTTGCAAAAAAAAAAAAAAAAAAAAAGATTGATACGCCTCTAACACATTTTGAAAAAGTGAGCTATAAAAATTGTGGAGTTTTAATGTTCTTGCTGTTCCAATATTGGTGGAGAGTGTTTCCAACCTGAGGTAATTCTTACCCTCAAGGAGATATTTGGCAATACCTAGAAAAATTGTGTTTGTCATAACTATTGGCATCTAGTTTATGGACACCATGAATGCTGCTAAACATACTATGATATACAGGAAAACTCTCACAACCAGAATCATCTGTTCTCAACATGTCACCTGTGCCAAGGATGAGCAACCTTGTCTAAGAGAAATTGATGTGATGTAGTTAGACAACAGACAGGGTTGCATTTACAGACTTTCTAAGCCATGGTTTCCCTCACTAGTGCTCTTCTAAGGAGCTGCAGCCAAGAACTGGCCGGCTTTCAGAAAGGCTATTTGAATAACAGAGTGAAATGCCTTAGCCTGAATTATAGCAAGTAGAGTTGCGCTGATGTAATTAAGTTGGTGTCAGCACTTACACTGAATATGCTTCTATGCACAAGCTTTTGCAACTGGGCTATAAAAATGAATCTTTAACTAAAATTAGACAGGCAGTTTCTTTAGGTAGTAATTATTTTCTAAATGTACATTAGGTAATATTCCACACAGGATCCTTAATTCATTATCAAACAAATATTAAAAGTTTGAATGTTGTTTTACTTTTATCCTTTGCCCCATTTCTTTCTCCAATTGAAGGTATTTACAAGCAAATATATATCAAGTAATAATAGATCTAGATGACTAATTTCTCAAATTATTTATTTCTCAAATAATTACTTTAAGACTATTACATAACAGCAATAGTTACTTTCAGAATAAGGACCAAAGATCTATATTCTGTTGACTGCATACTTCTAAAAATTACTTTTTATCCTATACCAATTTTCTTCAATAAAAATGTTATTTGACATGTGAACAAATTTAGAGAAAGAACATATTTAGAGACTCATCGTCTTATATTTATTGTAAAATTTATTATAAAAATATAAGAGGATGAGTCAGGAAGAAAATCAAATGGGCCTAGAGCTACTAGCTAAAATATATTTTTCTAATTAAAAATGTCTTTGGCAAATTATATCACTAAGAAGAAATTCAGGAAAGATACACTCCATGGTGATTTCTATTTACATCAGGAACATATTTTAAAATCCAAGATTTTGAAATCCCTCTTCTTTCATTTGACTCTTCAGAGTAGTGTCTTCCTCTCTATTAATTTAACAAATACTTATATAGCACTCACAATGTGCCTGATGACTGTATAAATGTTTTATAGGTATTAATTCATTTAATCCTCCTAATGAACCTATTATTAGGAAACAGATGGGAGCAGTGGAAACAGGAGGTTAGGGGGATAATTCTATAAATCAGGCCCATGTGCTGACCCCTAAATTCTTTCTTTTAAAAAGCAATTTTCCTAGAGCCCCGCCTGGCTTAATTCAATAAGATATGTTATGTTCCTCAACAAACAACCTATTACCTGCAGGAAAATTCAAGCCGAAAAAATTTGTTCTTGCCAAAAAGAGCAAAAGTTACCCTGAAGGTGAAACTTCTGTGACCTCTCACAGACCAGATTCCACAACTCCAGGAGACAGTAAAATTAAAAGCAAAGATCCCCAACTACAACATTTGTAAGACCAAGTTCCAATTAAAAATGGTCAGTGCAGGCCAAGGAGACCCAGAGTTGTTTTGAGTATTTAGCATGTCATTATAATAGTAAGATCTTCCCTCCATAGGACAAGACCATTTGTGGTGGAGATCTGGAATTCTGATGCAATTCTGCTGTTTGCCAGAAGTCAAGAAGTGAACCTGGACAACACTCTTGGGAAACTTCCTTTGGAACCCCAAGAAAAACAGGAGATTAGGAGAGGTATGTCATCCCTCCCCTGAGAGAACACACTGTTTCCCTTGAATGTCCCCTTTCTCTCCCTTTTCCTATCCCTTTAATAAACTCATGCCTGTGACTCCAAGTAACCCATACAAAGCCTTCCTGTTGTGATCATGAGGATCCTTGGTCATTTTGGCTCCACAGATGGCCTTCCTCTGTAACACTATGCTGTAGGTACATATATTACCTACATTTTACAACAACGAAGCTGAGGCATGCAAAGATTAACTGGCCAACATCTCACATGGCAGAGGTGATATTTGTCTCAGGGCAGTCCAATCCCAGAAGCCTCACTCTTTAGTCCTGTGGGGTTTCCCCTTCTTTATCACATGTCACTTTACCTCATATTTTTCTCAAGTCTGCACAGTCCTTGTTAATGAGCATGTGTGAAAGGTCTTAGGCCAAATCTGAAAGATGTGAGAAAGGGACATGGAGACCAGGAAAACGAGGGTGGCTTCCCCAGCCAAGTCCACCCATGGCGTTCATTTGCCCTGAAAGCTCCTAGAATTTAAAGTCCAAAAGTAGTTATATCTGAATTAAACACATCTGATCATTCATGTCTTTATGGTATATGTTACAATAGATTGGTGTTTAAGACCAGGGACTGTGGAGTTATTAACTTCTGAACCAGTTCATAGATGTAAATTGTTATTATTATACTTCTATTGCATTTCTTCAATATTTGGCACAGACAATATTATATGATCATGATGTTTACTCCATCCTGGGCACACTGTCAAGTCATATTTTCCTACTCCTTTCTATATAACTGTGACCATGCCACTAGCTGTCAATACTCTAAGTAGAAATGGCATAATAGCTACAACCCAAGAGTCATAAGACCAAAGTACCCTGTCTGTGCTGTCTTTCCAGCCTTATTTAATATCTGGATGCAAAAGATCTTGATCCAGTGGAACCCTCCAAGGACTTCAGGGATGGTGGAGCCACAACAAGAAAGGAGTCTACATCCCTGAAACACTGCATGGAGCAAAGCATCCAACCCTGAAAATAATCTGAATTTGATAAGGTTGTGAGTCAGAGATAATCATTTATTATGTTAAATCACTAAAATCGTGAGTTGTTTCTTATAACATCTAGCTTTTATAATGTAGTGTGTGTGTGTGTGTGTGTGTGTGTGTGTGTATATATATATATACACACTACATCTTCTAAATGGTCACTCTTTTTAAACTCCAAATTGCCTTCACTTAAAAGTTTTATTCTATCTTTGTTCCTCTCCTTTGTTCCTTTCCTCTGGAGAGAAAAAACTGCACGGTCTGCAAATCTTCTTCCTTTATTAATCACCCTCTTCTACCACCCAATTGCTTCAACACTTCTTAATAGTTTCAAGTGTTAAAATAACTACATAGGCATAAATATTTATAGCAGTTAAACATTGGCTTATAAATGTGTACAACACCAATGTAACTGATGGAAATACTCACAAACTAAATAAAATACTTTGAAACTATCTGCTATAAAACCTGACTTCTTAATTATTCGAGGGAGTAAGCCACTTAAATGAATGAATGAAACAAAACATGATTCATGTCATAACAATAAACACAGCAAAAGAATAACACAATAAATATATAACAATTATTTTTCATAATAATAGCATCCTTTTTGCAAATAATCCTGCTCACAACTTACAAGGAAATATTTATTTTGTATCCCCTTACCAGATTAGTGAATGAATCTAAGTTTTCATGCTAACATTTCAAGGACAGACTCATTAATGCCTGTAAATTGCCAAAAAAAAAAAAAAAGACCCAATTCTACAGGATACGGATCTATTAAAAAGTACTTGGAAGAAATGTTATGTTCAGGATTTCAAATCTGAATTCACTGTGTTCTTTTGAGAAGTTACATCCTCAGGGTCTTCTGCTTGTGCTGGTTCAGTACCAAGGAGAGGAACAATTTGTGTATTACTCAGCCCTGGCAGATGAGTAGATTCTCCTATAACCTTTTCATCTCCAAATGTCTCAAACAGTTTAAAAACTAAAGGATCATTGCTTGACTTGACTGCATCCCTTATAATTTTGACAATGAAAAGCTGAGAAGATTTTCCTCTGTGATCCAACATACATGCTTAATTGAAGGCCTGAAAGGATATAGACCACTCCTTCTGAGTTTTCATTTAATCACCACAGTTTTTAGGTATATGATATTCATATATTTTATTGAAAAGATAAAAGAAACATTTCTTAGTTTGTACTTTTAAATTGCCCATTAAGAGAGGAGGAAAAGGGGGAAAACTGGGGAATGATATTGGCCAAATTATACTGTTAAATTATACTCATGTATGAGTATGTAACAACAAATCCTTCCATTATGTACAATTATAATATTAAAAATATAGAGGTGGGGGGAGGGAAGAAACCTTGAGTATAGTGCCTCATAGGGAATACTGATTATCCTTAGGACCCACCACTATCAATATCTATTTTCTAAAGGCTTACAAGAAGAAATTAATCACAACTTGAAATATAAGACTAGTACCAGGAAATGAAAACACTTACAAAATTTGTTTTGTTAGGAATCTGAGAAGGATTCATGGGTGGATTCTATGAATGTTGGGATGTTAGACCAAAAGTGGAGGGAATTATGACTTTATTAAAAGTCTTTATAAAAACTTAAAGCATTTTTTCTATGCAACTTACTGACACAAAAATGGTCCACAAGGATTCATGATTTAGTGCGCTATGTTGAACTGTTAAGAGTTTTATTAACAGATACCTAAGTTGCTCACTTTAAGTCTAAACTTCCTGGTGGATGAGATGTCCTCATGGGGAAGAGAACTAAATTCCAAGGAGATGAGAACCTTTGAGAGCTATTTTGGTCTTGTTCAGTCACCCACTAACATTTCCCCCATGAAAGGTTCAGAGGATATTGCTCTCTCACCAAGGATATAATAAAAAGAAACACAATCTTTGGAAAATTTCAATATGATTCAACTCAATAATCTTAGAATAAATTAATTTCAAATAAATTTTTAGAATTTACTACTTTGTCTTCCCAGTTTTCTTTTCCTTTTAAATGAATGCTGTGTATACAAAGTCCAATCCAGTGTGGTCCCTACCTTTAAAAAACATCAGCAAAGTAATGAACAGGAAGGAAAGAGATATTTCTATAGGTATGTATGGTCTAATAAGACAATATGAAGTTATGAGGAATTAAATAATAAAATCATTCACTGTGTTTTAAAATTAGATGACCAAAGTAATAGACACCACACCTAATCAGGGGTCATAAATAACATACATGCTGAAAAATAGTTTTCAACATTCCTTGATCATATGTCCACAAAGTCAAGTTAGATAAAAGAAAAAAAGGCTAAAGTCTTGGCTCACAAAGGGCAGAAATGTAGACATATGTATAGTTAACATTTAATAAATTTGCCAATATCTCCAGAAATATCTCATTATTCTATCTTAAGGGTTAGCAGAGAAAGGTTTTCAAAACTATTATAGAATTGATAGAAATGTTTACTATGTTGTTGGTATCCACACATGCAAATTCATTTTTCTTAAAAAATTATGGATGAAATAAAATTAAAGAGCTTCTTAGGATGTGTAATTCCATGTTATGTGAATAACAAAACAAATATACCAAAAGAAATCAGTATAGCATAATGGCATATTGTCAGCTAGAGAAGCCTTCCAGATGAGCCATCCAAACACTTTTAATAGAAAGATAACTCAGCCTAGCAAGAAGGGAATATAGATTTGACAGGGCACTGGGATGGCACAGAAGTTTTAACATCCTTTAGTGTTCATTCTTTTTTATACATGGGAACTGAACTTAAAAGGGGAGTAAAGTCCCTCAAACACATTGGATTAGTTTGTCAGGAGATTTTGGGCAAGAATTTGCTTGACTCTCCTACTGATTTCCTTCACACTATACACTTTGCTCATGGAAGATTCCCGGATAAAGTGTTCTGACTTACTTTCCTACATTTCACAAACCAAAGCAAAAGAAAACAATAATCTTGAAAGAAGTAGTAAAACTTGTTTTTTTTTCTGATTTGTAAAAATCAGAACTGTGTTCTAATCCTACCCTATTGAAAAGCAATGAGACTTATAACTTCAAGCTACAAATTTTTTTTAAAAGGAAACAGTATATTTTCATCCTCTCCAAATTATAGGACTAGGGAGAAAGTAGAGTGAGATAATGAAAATGGTGACTATTCCAAGTTGCTGTTCTTTCCAATTGTCACAGGAAGTTTTGCAATTAAATACCACTTCACTTTAAAAGTCATCAAGAAGGGGGCTGGGGATGTGGCTCAAGCGGTAGCGCGCTCGCCTGGCATGCGTGAGGCCCGGGTTCGATCCTCAGCACCACATACCAACAAAGATGTTGTGTCCGCCGAGAACTAGAAGTCATCAAGAAAATGTTTGGACTACTAAAAATTTTCTTCTATATCTTCTATTTTTCTTGAAGTGAAATGCAATTATAATACATAAATGAATTAAGAATGCCACACTAAATAATTTATATACTTTCCTCAGGGAAACATTATAATTATTTTTAAGGATATGATCTAATATCTAAGATAATTTTTTCTGAAATATGTATGGCACTCTTTAACCTTAAGCACATAGGCAATTATCCTAAAAAGTAGTTTAAACTTGGATCAATGGTAGTGCAGTTCTCAGTATTAACCAAGGTCCTATCGGTGGCAACATAGCACCTTTAAAACAAAAACAAAGCAATGACATTTTCTATTAATTTAGCCTCTCTTCTTTGAAACTACTCCAAGTCCTAAGATTAAACTCTTCTAATATTTTTTTAATTTTTAACACACTCCTTTACTTATTAAATTTTTATTTTGAAATATAAATTTACTGAAAATTGCAAAAATGTACCAGAAAGTCCTGTATACCCTTCACTCAGTTTGTTGCAATGACAATATCCTTTACACTGTAATACCAAAATAAGGAAATTGACATTATTTCAGTGCATAGTTCAATGTCACTAGTTTTGCATGAATTCATTTGTGTGTATATATATTTCTATTCAATTTATCAGATGTTATAAATACATGTGGCCACCACAAAATCAAGGTACTGAACTGATTCCATCACCTTACCACTTCTGTATAGCCACACCAACCTTTCTCCTGTCTATTCCTAACTAGCCACTAACCTCTTCTTCATCTCTATAATTTCATAATTTCAAGGATGTGATATAAATGGAATTTTATTTATGTAACTTTTTGAGATAGACTTTTACACTCAGCCTAGTTCCCTTGAGATCTATCTAAATTATTGCAATGTATCAATAACTTGTTCCTTTTATTGTTGCATATTAATTGTATAAATTTATCACAGTGTAACTTTGCAAATAAAGTGTGGTTTATTTGTTTTCAAATATATAGCATTACAAAAGTGAAAATATTGGCTAAAAAGATGTACCTAAATTATAATGAATCAATTTTTCATATGCTACATAAAAATATTTGGAAAGTATATTTCCATACAGTTTGAAAAAAATAGCCTAAAAAGAAGATAATTTTTTTGTTCTAAAATTCAGCTCAGCTTCTACATTCTGAAAATTGTATGCATTCTATTTAGTAGCTCAATTTGTAGCTGGAAAAATTGTGCCTATAACCCAGGAAATATTATAAATATTTTATTCTTCATTTCAGCATTTAATTTGTTTATATATCAGACTGGGTTAGATTATTCAATCTAATAAAAATATAGAAAGCAATTCATTTTCACATTTGATACTACAGTATCATTTTCTTTGGAGCAGGAAATATACTTTTAGAATGATCGTTATAGTTTGGATGTGAGCTGTTGTTATGGTTTATATATTAGGTATCCCCCCAAAAGCTCATGTGTGAGATAATGCAAGAAGGTTTAGAAATGAAACGATTGGGTTATAAGAGGTTTAGCCTGATTGGTGCACTAATCTCCTGATAAGGATTAACTTGGTGGTAACTGTAGGCAGGTAGGGTGTAACCAGAGGAGGTGGTTCATTGGGAGGGTGACTTTGGGGTAAATATTTGTGTGTGTGTGTGTGTGTGTCTCTCTCTCTCTCTCTCTCTCTTTCTCCTTCCTGCTGTGATGTCTTATACTGCTTCCCTCCACCACACTTCTACCATGAGGTTCTGCTTCACCTTGAGCCCCAAAGAATGGAGTCAGTCTATATTCCTGCAGGCATATTCCTATAACACGCTCAGTATTCCTGTACAATATTACTCTCCTTATTTAGTTGTAACTAACATATTCACTTTATTAATTTTCATAAAAGTGCAATTGTAGAAACTCTTTTTATATTCTCATTACCAACAGTCGCAGTGTTGGCATGACGTTGATTAAACAAATTGCTTCAAAATCAAAATTACTGGGCTGGTTATAGCTCAGTTGGTAGAGCATTTGTCTTTCATGTATGAGGCACTGGGTTCGATCCTCAGCACCACATGAAAAAAAATAAATAAAACAAAGGTATTGTGCCTGTTTACAACTAAAAAACATATTTAAAAAAATCAAAATCACCATAACTAAAAGGTTTTGATATCTTAGTTCCTGTAAATATAGCAAATGTTTTCAAACAAGTACTTAAATGTTGTAAGTGTACCAATATTACCCTAATCACATCTTATGATTTCTTCGGCCTTATATTAAGCAAAGCTGTTGTGCAGTTGATTAGCTATTTACCTTTTGTCCTGGCTTCTAACAATGTACCAAACTTTTATCGAAATTCACAAAATATGGCATATTATTGATTAATATCATCCTCTTTTCCCTCTCCTGCCCCTACTGGCAGCATATAAAATCTGCTAAATCAGTGTACCTGCTGTTATTGCCCTATGTAAAGCTTGCAATTTATGGCGCCAATAATATCTAATCTTCTTTTGAATTAAAAACTTACCTATCATTTATTAAGCTTCAGGATTTGTACTTCAAAATTATCCATTACAAAATTTCTCAATTAAAAATATGATACTCAGAATAATAGGGTCAATTACTGGCATAATTATTTTCTTTTAATATTTTACATCCATTATCATTCTGTAACCATAAATCTATCTCAAGGACATATTCTCTTTTAATCTTGAATAAAAAACTGGGCCATTTTAAAGTGGTTGTATTAACTAGTTCTAGAAAAAAAAGGTGGCTCTTATACTGTTGATGACAGTAATACCACTACTACCATCAATAATAATAAAAACAGCAAATGCTTTATAGTAAATACCATCTATCTGATTGTACTTTAACTCTTATTGTTGTAATAACAACCCTGAGTTAAGTGGCTTGCTCAGCAATTTACCTCGCCTACCCCAGGTCATACAATCAGTATATAGAGAAAAAGTAACTTGGACCCAGATACTCTGGCTCTTATTACAAAATACTAGAATAGTTATTACAGAACATGAGCTTCTTTAAGAGTCATATTCATCTAAATTTTATATCATCAATACTTCCCTGATATGCAACTTTGCCATGCCTACACTGGTCATCCCAAGCTTGAGAGCTGTAGTAGTTCCACTAGTTTTCCAACAGCTAATAGAAGATTCCAGCTATCTCATGTGAGCATTCTTTGAGATGATTTAAACCTCAATTCACCATATTTTGATCTTACCCTAGGGGCTTAATATCATAACCAAATTAAAGAGTATACATTCCTAATTTCTAGCTACTCTATACCAATGGAGTATACAAATACACATTTGCTTTGAATTATATTAAAAGTTGAAGAAAGCTTTTCATCTTTTTTACCCCTTGTTAGGTCCCTAGACATTAGTAACTCCATTTTGGTTCTGGGACTCTATCTTGACCCGAAACCAAAACTTACAAACTGTGAAGAAATAGAAAATAGAAACTTAAGATACCCTGTTCCCATTCCCCCACCCCCACCCCCAACCCCACCCCCTCCAAGGTCCCTAAATACAAAAATATGTTGTTACCCAACCACCTGCACCCAAGGTCAATTCTAGACTGCACTCAAGGTCATTTCCACCTTGCTCTTGTTCCTTGTTGAAAAGATATATAACTATTCAAGTTACTCTGGCTGCTGCACCTTGCAGAAGGCAGCCTGGCAGATACTCTCTGTCAATAAACCTTTGTACTCAGAGCTGTGTCTCTCCTGGATATTTGCACCGGCTACCCCAACACTCTAACTTCAAAATCATATTAGCTTCCATGGTTTATACTTGAGCTAACATTCTGAAGATGTGACATTTCTCTTTGAAAGAGAATGTTTGGAAGACAGAAAACTTGAATGTGAGCCTCGTCTCTGCTCTATGACATTGGATAAGTTACTTAACCTTTCTAGGTTTTATTTAACTCACTTGAAAAATTAACTGTATAACTTCCATGGCAAAGAGCTTTTCTGTTTTTCTTTTTAAGAGAGAGTGATAGAGGGAGAGAGAGAGAGAATTTTTTTAATATTTATTTTTTAGTTATTGGCGGACACAACATCTTTGTTTGTATGTGGTGCTGAGGATCGAACCTGGATCGCATGCATGCCAGGCGAGCGCGCTACCGCTTGAGCCACATCCCCAGCCCCTGGCAAAGAGCTTTTCAAAGATATTTTTAGAAGAATCTAAGATGAATTAGTGCTTCCTTTAATTATGTCCATCTGAAGGCATATCCATGGACTGGCCCAATTTAGAAAGATCTGTTCAGTCACCTGCCATTTTCTTTTCTGTTCATTAGAGACAACAGGAAAGTTTAAATGTTTTTATAATTTCTAAAAACTAATTGACAAAGTGAAAGCTATATAACTTAAGTCTATGATTAATTTAGGGTCATTCCTGGAGGAAAAATATTATCAAATGAATATGGATCTATAGGTGAAAGTTTATGCAGGCATTTTCTGTGCCATTACAAGGAGTACTGGTGATTTGTGGGTGTCTTTTTTACCTGAACAGTTAAAGCCTCAAATATATCCTGGATTGAAGTTCAGCCAGCAGCTCTTCTCTGGCCCATGCATAATTAAAATCATTCTTATTCTGTATCCTATAAATATGCAGAGGGTGCAAAATGAGAACCAAACACATTCCCCTGAGAAGCTGCTTGGGCTCAGACAAACCTCATCAGAGATGACTTCAAAGATCAATTCTTCATGTCCATAGAATCAAGTATAAATGATTGTGTGTGATCAGGCTGGTCCCAGTTTCCCTGTTGCATTATGCATGATCTTTGCTCATAAAATAACCAACTGCAGTGTTTCAATTGTGATTTTGCATTTGGTACTATACTTTGACATCCGCTGCCATTTTATAGGCTAATGGGCTATTTATTTTACATATTTTTAATATCATTTAGTGAGAAACAAAGGACTCCTTAAAATATTTATACAACTATATATCACAGAAAAACAGAAAGTCTTGCAATGACAGCTTCTTCACGGGCATTACTTTTGTTTCTCACCCCTTTTCCTCCTCCCCTGCTGGGCATCTCTATATTTGCTTTAATCTTGTATAAACTGAGAAGCTGGAGGTAACCATGCCTGGAAAACTGTTTCTAAAGGAAAGACATAACCTCACAGTGCAATCATAAAGCGATCTGACCTACTATTACTGTTAGAAAAACTAGTAGTATTAATGATTTAAAATTTTAATACTAACATATTTTCTATTCCAATTCTAGAGTAAGGAGAAAGGAATGTGTAAGTAGAATACATCAGAGATACTGTCTGGAGTTAATTTTTTAGATGTCTTTTCTGTAAGTGTGTTTATGAGAGATTGATTCCCTAAGGCTACTCAATTGTTTCTAATTTCTGTAGGTGAGCAATGCCTCAAGATGCTCTTGTTTTATCATCCCAAAACATTATCACCTATTAGAATTCCAGAGAAGTTCTCTAAACATCTCAAAAATGGTATGGTAAAAAACATGTTTATCTTCTCAAATTTCAGTTAAACTTTGATTATCATCTAATGTGCTAGCCACATTTTTGTGACTGTATAGCAAATGATTTTCCATGATTTCTTCCTACCCTACCATGCACCATCCTCATCAACAAAGGACAGAAATATATTTGACACCAATTCAACCAGTGCAGAAGTAAGTAAAACAACACATAGTAGAATATAGGCAAAAATTGTTATACATAACAAACATTCTGCATATATGTGTATCTCTGTGAAACTAATAAAAAATTGCTTAATATTTTTTTTTTAAAGAGAGAGTGAGAGAGGAGGGAGAGAGAGAGAGAGAGAGAATTTTTAATATTTATTTTTTTTTTTAGTTCTCGGCGGACACAACATCTTTGTTGGTATGTGGTGCTGAGGATCGAACCCGGGCTGCACGCATGCCAGGCGAGCGCGCTACCGCTTGAGCCACATCCCCAGCCCAAAATTGCTTAATATTGAGAAAATTGTCATGTGCCTGACACATATTATTTTGAAGAGAAAGTATCATTAAAGTAAATTGCCCGGTTTTGTTTTCTGAGGAACATAATATGTCCATCCTATTTTGTGTTCTCAGAAAGGGATTAAATAAAAGCCTGGTTCACACTTGACTGGGAACCTGAGGGTCTAAGATTCATTCTTACCTGCCCACTCACACATCAATCAAGGACATCTAAATCAAGTAGTTTTAGTTATTTATTTTTATTAGTTCTTATTAATTTGTTATTATATTTTTATTAGTTTTCTTTGGAAGAGCTGGGGATGTAACCCAGGGCCTTGCCCTTGCTAGATAATTCTTGTCCACCACGCTACATGCACAGCCTTTATTATATTTTTGTTATCAACCCATGAGGATGGTACAAATTTATGAGGTATGATGTGACATTTCAACACACACATATACTGTGTAATGATCAGAGAAAGGTTACAGCTCTCATCATTTCTTTGTGTTGGGAACATTCAAATTCCTCTTTATTATTTAATTTTGAAATATTCAATTAATTGCTATTAATTATAGTTATACTGCTGTGCTATAGAAGAGGAAAATTTATTCTTCCTATCCAACCATCCCCCTAGATCCATTAACCATCCTCTCTCCATCCTTAGGTAGTTTATTGTGACTCAGTTCTCTCATCCTACATTGGATTAGAAAGACTCTGAAGAAGTTTGGAGTGCAAAAGTGTTGATGAATCAGAGTCGTCCTATAGTCCACTTATATAATGATGATTTTGATGTCTATGTTAGAGATTGACATAGTGCTATTTTCCCCTTCTCACACTGTTATATTTTCCTGTTTTGCTGCAAATAGTTTCATTTTTTCATTATTTAAATCTCACATTTTTGTCTTCTATGTCTTCTTTCTAAAGATGATGCCAGTGATAAGCAGAATCCTAATTGTCTCCTGTGTTTTCTGCCTCTTGACTATTTTTTCCCACCCGACACAGACTGTTGGAGCTATATCTTTATTCCAGACACAATTCTCCCTCTGATATTTTCATCAATAAATAAAGACACATACTGTTACCACAGCTGCTTGACACCCACCAAACCCCTCATTAGCTTGTGGACCACAATATAAGAAAATGAAGCTGTTCTAAGTGACTTATTGAAAGTCTGGCCACAAAACTACATTACGTTTTAACATTCCAAGTCCAAAAATCTAAAACTAAAGTTTTAGATTAAAGTTAACATTTCCTCACATATTGGCCTTCCACATATTTCCTCACATATTAGACAAACAAATTCAATTGGTCATTAAGCCAAACTTCTTGTGTTCTTATAGTGTGTGTGTGTGTGTGTGTGTATGTGTGTGTATGTGTGTGCACACGCTATGCATACACATTTGGGGGTTGACTGTCTTCTCCTAGCTTTTATCCATCCATCTGTACTAAGAGTATTCACATTGCCATTCTATGGAAATACAAGCCCAATGTCCATTCTAGTCTCCCTGTACCACTATCCATCCACATCCTGCTAGACCCAGTGAAGCCTCCAAACCTTCAGATCATCTGTGGGGCACCAGCTTCACTAGATAGCAATTTAAATACTGGAGCTTTAGGCTTCCTGGAGATTGTTTTTTTAATTTTATTTTTTTTTATTGGTTGTTCACAACATTACAAAGCTCTTTTTTTTGTTTTTTTTTGTTTTTTTTTATTGGTTGTTCACAACATTACAAAGCTCTTGACATATCATATTTCATACATTAGATTGAAGTGGGTTATGAACCCCCAATTTTACCCCAAATGCAGATTGCAGAATCACTTCGGTTACACATCCACAATTTTACATAATGCCCTATTAGTAATTGTTGTATTCTGCTACCTTTCCTATCCCCCACTATCCCCCCTCCCCTCCCCTCCCATCTTCTCTCTCTACCCCATCTACTGTAATTCATTTCTCTCCTTGTTTATTTTCCCATTCCCCTCACAACCTCTTATATGTAATTTTGTATAGCAATGAGGGTCTCCCTTCATTTCCATGCAATTTCCCTTTTCTCTCCCTTTCCCTCCCATCTCATGTCTCTGTTTAATGTTAATCTTTTCTTCCTACTCTTCCTCCCTGCTCTGTTCATAGTTGCTCTCATTATATCAAAGAAGACATTTGGTATTTGTTTTTTAGGGATTGGCTAGCTTCACTAAGCATAATCTGCTCTAGTGCCATCCATTTCCCTGCAAATTGTATGATTTTGTCATTTTTTATTGCTGCATAGTACTCCATTGTGTATAGATGCCACATTTTTTTATCCATTCATCTATTGAAGGGCATCTGGGTTGGTTCCACAGTGTAGCTATTGTGAATTGTGCTGCTATGAACATCGATGTGGCAGTATCCCTGTAGCATGCTCTTTTAAGGTCTTCAGGGAATAGTCCGAGAAGGGCAATAGCAGGGTCAAATGGTGGTTCCATTCCCATCTTTCCCAGGAATCTCCAAACTGCTTTCCAAATTGGCCGCAATTGGCCCTGAGAGACTATATTAAATGCAATTTATCCTTTTTGTCTGGACCACTCCATAAAACAAAAAGAAGAAAATTCACCCTAGAAAATCAGATATTAGAATTCTATAATTTTATTCTGGTTTCTGTACACATTTTTCTAACATCCCTGCAGCTTTCTATTATGATTCACAATACCTGCAATGAGAAAGTAGATAGATGGGAGAAGAGCCCATTAAGAGGCAGTTACTATACTGCTGGACTCAGCTAATAATCCCTTTATGTTTTACTTTTATTACTCTATAGTTTAGAAATGACAATCTACTCATTGCTTATCTTTACAAATATTTTGGTTCAGCAATGGAAATATGCATCAATAAACAATATCTACTGGAAGCCTTCTGCAATACTTAGCAGCCCATAAATATGTATCATTGCCTTTATTCCTTCTACACTTATTTCTGGGGAATCTATTTAAACTCTTAATCTTAGCCATAACACCTGCTTGTAAACTTAGCATCATTTCTGCTGCTTTAACTGTGTTATATACTGTCTAGAGTTATAATGAAGCTGGTTCATTAAGTTTTCTATTATGAAATATAGTCTTCTAAGCTATTAATATTCTTTCAGAGACTAGACTTGACCTAAAACAGGGAAGAGAAAACCATAACTGTGAATCTGAACTTTCCTAATAATAACATGAAGTAATCAATGTTTTGGCCAGAATTGTGTCAAGCCTGCAGATAGCTACACATAATTCACAGGGCATAAATGGAGAGAGCTGAGCAGACTCTCATAGGTATAACCCTTCTAAAAAATCTCAGCTTTTTTCTTCCACTAGTTAACATTAATGTCAAAACCTTTCACTATATCAAAGGTTTTGTAGCAATCTGGAACACTATCATTTGGTCTCCTATAGACCATTTCTACAAGAAGTAAATATAACACAGATATAACAAATGAAATAGAATCTTGGTGCACTGAGAAATGCCTTTCAAAAAAATCAGAGCAACAATGTTAGAACATCAAATCTAAAATCATTCCTAAAAACTTTTTTGGAGACCATGAAACTTATGTTTACAAAGTCCTTCTCCCTTCCTGCTTCTTTCTGTTTTCTTTATCTTTTTGAAAGTTTTTATTTTTATTAGTGCATACTAAATAAGAACCTATAGTAAATACTTCTGGAAAGTCACATTGTTCTCTTTGATGCTCTCTTTCACTAGATCTTCTTTGAGTTTATTCTTTTTTGCTAATGTCCACTGACTCATTTCTGAGGCTATCCTTTAATATCTTCTTGAGTCATGTTTCCAAGATGTATTATATGGCATAAGATCAGAAAATAATATTTATTTGCCTCCTACTCTGTCCAAAGCACTATAATATTATTTTGTAAAAAGTTACTACACAATAGGTAAGAATCTAATGGGGAATAAAGAAATTATTATAATCATGAGATAATTCAATGATTTTCAACCTTGGCTACACAAAGGAATCACATGTGGAGTTTCAAAAGTGTTCATACTAGGACCCTATCTCAGTCTGGGACTAGAATCTAAGATGGCACTGATGTCTATCAAAAGGGAATGTCAGAGAGAAGGGTATGATTAAGTTCCAGAGGCCAATGCCTGAATGAGGGCTTTTGTGCAAATATCACATCAAGTGTCCCTAAGGGGCAAGGGTTCAGTGAGCTTTAAATCTATGTAACACAAAGGACAATCAGGCGCTAGCAATGCTCTACAATAAATCCTGGAGTTCTCTCTTCTCACAAACTACAATATCTGAGTTCTCATAAGATATTCCATGTCTCAATGAAAGGCAAGTGCCTTTGTCATCTATTGCTGCAGTCAGCTAAAGGCTGTAGTAGGGCTGGTGGATTTGCTTCCAAGATGGCTCACTCACAGGGTGGACATCAAACCACTCTTAGTTAATTGGTTTTCTACTTCTCCTTTTCACCATTATATTTAGAAGTTTTATCCTTAAATTATATTTCTTCATCTTATGATTTCTAAGAACACACATAGACTTTATTCAATACCTACTGAATATCTTCTCTGTGAAAGACATTATGCCTCATATTTTTCAAACTTATAAGCATCTCAAAATATGGGTGAAAATGCATATGCTCACACAAGACTACCATGCCTACCATAATGGGCTTCAGTGAGAATAAAGAGAAGTGATTAGTCACAAATTCATGGCTTATAGAAATAATTTAAAAATATGTTGGCATTGAACTTGAGAAGAAATGATAGATGTGAGTTTTGAAAACCAAGAAGAGGAACCAAAGGCTATTTGACTTAAGTCTCCTTCTGGAACCAATGATGCCACTGTTGTTCTGTATCATAATCTAGAGTTCAATTAATATGTTTCCTGGCTAAAGAAATAGACATGAAGGGTGAATGGCAGATGAATAAAAAAGAAGGATTTTTTTTTCCAAAAAAATAGTTTAAGAGTATGTAATGATAGGTTGATATGGGTAAGGATGAAGAGAGGCAGACAAATAGCCTCAACCTTCCTGGTGAAACAAATACAGCTTCTTAGCAAGTGAGAGAGGAAGAAAATATGTTGAAATTTACAAAGTATAAAATTTAAGTGAAACCCATCACTCTCTTAGGTTTGGTTTATGACTTAAGGAAAAAAAAAAAACAACTCTACAATACTGAACAACCTGAGAGTATACTGGAAAAAGCAACAGTGAAGGGGACACTTTCCAGAAAATTAAAGATAGTTGGACCTCAATGGGGAAAGGAATCAAAGGTCCCAGAGAGGGCAGTCCAGAAAAATGGCAAGAGAGATCTCCGGAAGCCTGGGAGTACATGATGGACAGCACACCCATGAAGGGCCTGAAGAATCAAGGTCACAGTGCAAGAGAAGAGCTAACAAACCTATTGTCAGCCTTTCTGATAACTGAATTAAAGTCATAATTGAGTTCTTAGGGTCAAAGATTGAAAACTTGGTATCCTTAGACTGAAGTCAAAGAGGAATACCTATTTTCCTCAAGTTTTACAAAAGTAACAACAGTAAGTTAAATTGGCCTAACTCTTTCTTAACAATCTACTGTAGAAAACACAATCTCCAAAAAAAAACAACAATCAAACCAGCTCTATAGTTTGTGAGGTAGGTCTCCATGGTCCTGAATGTGCCTTCTGCTATAACTGAACTTTATCATTGTATCTGGGCTCATGTTGGAAGGGATCAAGTACCTTTAGACCAATCAATATTTCCCCATTCTAGCAAAAGTCTAATGCTGAAATTCCATTTTTAAACCACTATTTCTATACACTGTGTTTTCTAGGACTTAACTCTCAATGGTAGTTTAATGCTTGCCTTGCTCTTTGGGTATTGCCTTTTGGCACATAGTCATACTTATAGTTCTACCTTAAACATCACAGGGATTATATTTCTGATTCACAAGAGGCATTGTGATCCTGTGCAATCCATGTCCTTAGAATGAAATGATGGTTATTCGACTTTCTTAATCCTAGCAGTAGTAATTGTGAATTCCACAGTGCTCAGGAAATAATACAATGTGAACCTAAGGGGGAAACAAAGAGAACCCTAATACTGTGTGAGATATTTCAGAATATATATATATGTATATAGTCATATATTTACAAATCTTCAAAGTTCGAATTATGGGCTTTGTAGCTTTCAACTCAAAGCAAACTTAAAACCACATACAGAAAATCCCTCATGGAAGAGCAACTTCCAACATTCAGCCTTTAACTTATGCTAATAGGGACCACAATAACACAAAATGATGACTGGCTATAAAGTTAATTTTTAAAAGTAGCACTCAAAATTCTAGAGGTGGTGTAACATCCATGAACTAAAAAGCTGAAAGGAAATGTATGAGTTGATTTTGAGTGATGGTTCTCTTCATGACTGCCTTTCTCTTTTTTTATTTTTTTTAATTTCCTTTAGAAGCATGCATTTAATAATAATCTGATGTATGCGTGTGAGAAAGAGACACAAGAAAAGGGCTAGGAGGTACAAAACACTACTTTCTAACTCAAGTGCAGCTATTGATTTAGTTCAAGCTTTCCAACTTATCTATTTCTATGAGCTCAGACAAATGAGACCACTTAGTGATGTGCTGTTCCCTGAGCACAGTGAGAACAGCAACCTTTAGAAGCTTCCTTAAAAATGAAAAGTGTCACATGGATTGATATTTTAGTTTTGTGTGTGTGTGTGTGTGTGTGTGTGTGTGTAAAGTTTTCTGGATGTGGCTTGTCATTTGCTTGGGCACCTATTTTTGGCCTACTCAATGCGCATAGGAATGTGTGTAACTTCATATATGTGAATAAATCTTGGCATTTAGATTACTTTTGGCTGAAGAGTACGTGTGAAATTAGACACCTTCTGGGGCCAAAAATAGCCAAATGGCAAGCCAATTACATAATGTAGTCTGGCATACCAAAAAAGTATATCCGAATTAGTTATAATAAAGCCAATGTTAGCCCTGGTTATTTTGACTACTACTATTACTTCTGGAACCACTAATTCCTATAGAATACATTATGATGTCAAATTTACAAAGTTTTACAGGAACTATTTCACTTATAACCAACCAAAATCTTGAGTTAAACTCTATTATCAATGTCATTAAAAGACAAGAAAAGCAATGCTTTGAAAAGTTAAGTAACTCAGTGGAGTCATACATGTGACAGTTGAGAACCCAGCGACAGTGAATTTGAGAATCAAGCAACTGAACTGCATGGAACTTTTGTTATTAATACATCATGTAACCTTGAGAACTCATGAGCAACTTTGCATTTAAGTTTTATTGTTTTTAAAATGGGAATAACCATATGATTCTAGAATATGTGTAAATGTACTTTAAAAATAAAAAGTGAGCTATGCATGGGGTGCATGCCTGTCTGTAATCCTAGTGGTTCTGGAGGCTGAGGAAATAGAAACACAAGTTCAAAGCCAGTGTCAGCAACTTAGCAAGGCCCTAGCAACTTAGTGAGACCCTGTCTCAAAAAAAAAAACAAAAAAACAAAAAAACAAAAAACAAAAAAACAAAGAAACAAAAAAACACAAAGGGCTCACTCCTTAAGCACCCTGGGTTCAATCCCTCATACCAAAAAAAAAAAAAAAAAAAAAGGAAAATAAAGAAGGTATGGAGGTAGGGAGGGGGGAAGGGAAGAAAAGTGATGAAATGTGTACCAGATTGGTAATAAAATATTTTCTCCTTTCCTATCAACCCAACAGATCAGTTATTCTTGCATTAACTTAAGAAAAATTACTAATGATCAGTAGACACATAAATCTATGGCTCTGTTTTTAAGATATTTTAAAGTTTGATGGACAATGTTCTTCATTTAAATTCTTTCAAAATTCTAGAACGAACCTCCAAAACATAATGTGAAGAATTTATAGTATAAAATTTTAAATTGTGTAAAATTATATATATATATATATATATATATGAAAACCAAACTTCAAAATGTTAACTAACATTTGGGTTATCTCTATTTTGAGGTTTTTAAGAATAATGCTGCTGTGCATGAATGTTCACAGCAGCATTATTCTTAAAAACCCCAATATAGAGATAACCCAAATGTCCATAAACTGATAAATGGATAAACAACAATACTATATCCATTACCTAGATACATGCTACAACATGGATGAACTTAGAAAACATCATAAAAAGGAAAAAGGCTAGTCACAAAAAACTACATTTTTACATCAAATGTCCAGAAAAAGCAGAGGATTATATGGCTGTTTAGGGATTGGAAAAGGGAAGGAGAGAGGTCTCTCTATGGGACACAAAAAGCTTTTAAATTTGATTATAGTGATTGCACTGTGAATGTACTAAAAAAAATTACACTGCATTATTTGCATGAGTGGATTAGATATCAATTGTATCGCAATACAACTATTTTAAAACACACAGTTTGCCTCTACCACTTAAACCACTAAAAAGTTTTCCTATTTGCAAATTTTTTTCCAGAAAAATATGATGTGTGAATTCATACAAAAATGTATACAATAGAGGACAAATATACAACATACATACAAACACACATTTTTTTTTTTCCTAGCTAGAACGTTGAAAACCAGTTTTAGGACAGATTTTTCAGTAAAAAGTCTTTACTAGATGGTCAGGCCAATTTTAAATCATCCAATTCTTGGCATTTTCACTATTTCCCATGTGAGACTATGTCAGAAGATAATAAGATCTCAGAGGACTTTTTTTTCTTCCAGTCAGTTGAATTTCTCCTAGCTTAATTTCAATCCATTACTCCTTATTATATCCCTTTGGACAGCCTAATTCCATTTCCTCTTTGGTGGCCATATCCTCTGCCTAAAAATGAGATCAGTACACCTCCTCTGCAATAATCACACCTCAGCACAGCAGGTGTAAGGTTATAGGGTCTCCCAATAAATTGACATTATGGGCTCTCAGGCTGAGAACGTGTAATTATGTCTGGAAGGTTTTTGTTGTTGTTGTTTAGCCTTGTTCTAGTTTTCAAATAATGTTTTAAAACTTGTCACTTATTAAAATGCTGACAAAGCAAATTTATGTACAATATCTATAATATGTTTAGCATAGATATAAATTATACATGTAGACTTAATATACAATATTTTATTTATCATGAATCCAATGAACCTAGTATGTGTGTGTGTGTGTGTGTGTGTGTGTGTGTGTGTCTAAAAAATAATCAGGACTATATATATAATATTTCCAATATTATATCCTAGGCATTGCTCATTTTAGGGCCATGCAGCAATATGGAAATCTATATCCTTATGTAGATTAGGCTAAAAATAGTTTCCTTCCTAGCAGTCTTTTCCCAAAGAAAATACATAGAATAAATTTAGGGAAGTATTTTAGGTGCTAAAATTCACCAGGAGTTTACTGATAGAAAGTGAATAATGCCGTGAGCTAAATTTCAGACTGTGTTCACCAAAACTATTTCCACAGTTTATCTGCCTAACATTTAAATATTATTCCTAAGGTTGAAATAGATATGTGAACCTATGAAAAATATAAATAGAAAGGTATGATTAAATGTTGAAATGCTCTTCATATTTACCTAACTTCTCACAAAATTAATTTTCAAAAATAGCACCTTTCCAATTTACTTTTGAATAATTCCATATGGGAACAATGGAGGAACATATGATATTTATGAATATCATATTCTGTTATAATAGCTTCTTATAGGTTATTTCCTTTAATTGCCTTTTAAAATCTTGATATTATTATATTATTTTTACAAATAAGGACAGCAGATATTAAATAACTTGTTTATGGTCTTTTAGTTAGTGTAGATGGAGCCTGAATTTGAATGAAGTATGTATTAGATTTTGAAGGCTATCAGAGTCCCAGCATGATGGTCTTATGCCCAGCAACTGTCTGAGATGTTTCATGAACCAGCAAGAGACATAAAATGTCACCTCACCAGTGAACGTGCAAGTTGTTCCGTTGCTGCTAGCTCTATCAGCCCATTTACTGACCACACATACATCAAAACAAAGAAATACAATTGCAGTCTTCTCATCGGATCATCATCTCCAATCTTTAATAAATGCTTCTCATAAAGGATGTTTCAAGCTTTGAGAAGAGGGTAAGAGTTTTTCTTTAAGCACATTACATTCACTAGAAAGCCATCTGTCTCAGTTCTCTCCTCATTTGTACTCAGGTGATACTGGAGGGTCTTAGCTCCTGACTCTCAGCTTGGATGGGTTGTGTTTTACCCACCTCTCAGAAGCTCTAAGAAAATGTGAGTCCCATTTACCTATTGTCCCCTCAGTGTGGGGCCTGAGCTACATTCCAAGACTAGAAAAGCTCATCCCACATTCAATTACACTTGGCTACAATACACATCTTCCAAGTTCTACCCATATTTAGAAAAAAATCAAGCCAAGATATCTCTTAAAATGTGTTAAGGTTTTTGTGTTAACACATTTGATGTTAAAACACTTGGATTTTGTCATCTATTTTAAGAAGCTATAAAAGGTGAATAGATGTCATGGATCAACCACATTTATATAAAGAATAAGTACATGTAATTTCATATGAAATGTAGGAAGATTAAATATATGAAATTTCATTTCCCTTTCAAATTTGCAGCAAATGTGGCATATTAACTTGATTTCACATCATTTATTTCTTTGTCTCATACCATCCTGGCCAGAGCTTCAAGTCAAAAAAGTGAGAATCCGTGCCCACAGTCTAAACAGGAACAAGATTATAAGATAGTGAAGTACTCTAAACACTAAAAGATGGAACCTTCTATGTATTTCTATAGTCTTCACTGCTGAAGTACTCCATCTCTTTGACAAAGCTATGATTTTCAAAAAAAAAAAAAAAAAAAAGCCCAGGAAGGTGAATGTGTTTCATTTATCTCAGGTTGAGAAGAAGTTAACTTTAACCTGAGCAAAAGCTCTGAGCATCGTGGAGGTGATATATCAACAAATGCCACAAGTTCTAATTCAAGAGTCATTAATGTGAAATGATAACAGCTACTCTTTATTCCATATTTACAGTGCTCTGACCACTACACTGGGCCTACATAGCCTTTATTCCAATAGCCCAACCCACAAGGTGGGTATTTTTAGAGTCCTCCTTTTACAAATGAGAAGATTCGGATTTAGAAACTAAGAAATTGAAGATTGTAAAGGGAGATTTTATCAAGACCATAATTCAGATTTTATTGTTCTCGACCATCTACTGTGTCCCAGGCATAGGCATTTAAATAAAATAAAATTACTGCCATTTGAAAATTCTATTCAATTCTGTTACAAGTCACTGCCTGTCCTCTTATCACTGAAATATACATGTAAAGAAAATATGTTTCAATAAGAACATGCAAAATGTTTAACAGATATTTGATTTATTCTCGTTGGCCAAATCACAAGTGATTTGGCGTTTTCAAATTATGTTTGCTCTAAAAAAAATGAGTGGCATGAGAAATGTCATGGATTTAAATGTTAGTTATACTTAAATCTCTTCAACAATTCATTTTCCAACCATTGCATATATTTATTCATGACATATTAATGAATAATTACAATACTATATCATCTATGACACTCTTTGCTGATAATTACGATCCTGAATTAATGATACTATTAATATTGTTTATCTTTCAACTCTAATATTCCTTCCTCTACACAAAATAAAATTGTGATTGCTAGCGTAAATATTACCGTTTTCAGGCAAATAAGAAGAATTGGAAAAAAATAAATCTACAGGCAATCAGAGGCAGTGGTATCCCACAGAGTTTACTTTTGCTTAAAAAAATAGACTAGTGCTATTCTTCAGTTATATCCAGTTTCTTTAAATGGAAATCTGATTATTGAAAATTTATTATAGAAAAAAATCTCCCCATACTATTGTTTAATTTATTAAAAAAAATACTCTCAAATCATGAACTTCAACTTTCTAACTAGGGTAATACAATTTCAATCTACTGGAGTTTCTGTAGATGAGAGGATTGGTGGTGCATTATTCTAAAAGTAAAATCTGATTAATACTTAATTGCATCCATATTCACAGGTATTAATTAGGAGCGCTTTTCTATGAATCACAGCTATTACTGGAAAACCAGGAATCATTTTATAATTAGCATAAATGAACTGCAATTTTGAATAATCACAGATAGTGATCATGGAGTGGACCTTGTGAAAGTAATAAAATTTTAATCCATATAGTAATTTGTATGTAGACTGCATAGGTTCATAGTGGTGATATTTTTGAGACAATTAAAGATGACATTCTTTCACAGCCACTTTGAACATGTATTTCATGGTTCTTTGTGAACAAAAACTGCTCTTAGCTGAATAGAATTTTAAAGCAATAATTAGAGATTATTTACTAGTTATGAAATTAGGTAAATCACCATCAAAAACAGAATTTTATTTCCATTATTGTATTACTATGTGAATACTTTAATATGTCTTTGAAATGAAATATATACTTAGCTTTCAAAAAATAAATTTTGGAGGAGTCAGGGGTGCAGATCACTGGTAAAATGTTTGTCTGATATGTGTGAGAACTCAGCACCACAAAAAAATAAAAATAAAAATAAAAATAAATACCTAGTCATTGCTTTTCAGATAAAAGGGACTTGAGGCTATATTTCATAAAGTTTGGCAGGCACTTGACATGAATGTATACCATTCAAATAGTCAAACAAGTCTAATTGATGAATAGTTATCAGAAATTCCCAATCCACAAACAACAAAAACACCCTGATACACCGATAAGTAAATAAAGCTCTATTAACAGAAAACTTTTGAGTAATTATCATTATTCATTTCTCTAAATGACTTCTAGTAATAAAATTTGGACATATCAAATTGATTTGAAAAAATTCAAAAGTTCCCACTAGATTCAAGTATAACTTCATTTTGGAAGAAAACTGGTTGAAGAAGTTCCTCATATAATAAATAACCCAACTGAATTGACCAAAACAACTATTTAACACCTTCCCCTAAATGGGTAGATGGACTCAGTGAAAACACATTCACTCAGGTACACACAATCATATATTTATATGACTTTGATATCATGTTTAGAGTATCTATATCAAATTTAATAGTATATTTGAAATCAGAATGCAAAATAACATTCAGTAATCAATTATCTGTATTTAGAATAAAAATCCTGATCATGAAAAAGATGATTAAACCTTTTTTTATATATGCATAATATGAATTATAAAAATTATAATTTCCATATTAAAAGATAATAAAACATAATATGCCTTTGATTTCTTGTGTAATAGCAAAATAAATAGGATGGCTATGTAATTATGAGTATCTTTTCATATATACTGGGATCTGTGAAGGCTTTTATATTAGGAAGCTCTAATTAAGCCTGCTATTATGTACTAAATACATGAGGGAATATCAACATAATAAAAATTAAGGTTTGGAAATAACCGAAAATATCAGTATAGTAAATTCTTCTGTAGGCAAATTTCTGAAGTAATAATTGTACCTATAACATTTATCACTCTCTTTTCTGTATACCAAATATCTCTCATTCAATCAACCACACTTATTTTGCTGTGTAGTCATTTTATCTTATTAAGGAAAAAGAAAGGAAAAGAAGAATATGATATTTGTTCCTAATTCATTTAATAAATTGATGTTTGGCAATTTCTGGAGTATTCTTCTGTGATTACATTGCCTATAAATCCTATTTTGCCTCTGCTCATTCACAGAAGCAAATCCACATGATTGCCTAATTCATCTTAAGAGCTACACTAGACAGAAAATTTTGCTTTTTGGCAAACTGAATCCACTCTATATATACTATTAAAGGTTCCTGTTCCCCAAATTGTCCCCCCAGGACCCAATTTACAAGCCTGGGATTCACTCAACTCTAAGTACATTTTCCTAGACCCAAAACTTGAAATTAAAAAAAAAAATAAATAAAAAATAAGAAGGCCTGGGAGCAATCTATACTTTTTTCAGTTTTAATTTATACCACTAACTTCTTTATGAGTGTCACAGAAATGCTCAGAAAGAAAGCAAAAAGCCAGCTGGAGGAGCAGTTTCAAGGTAGTAATAAAATACATCTTAAATTTGCAAACAAATTGGTTTGCTTTTTAAAAAGCATGTCACCACTCTAATCTTAAAGATTAATTTACCCATTACATTATCATTTCTCCTTAAGCAAAACAGTTAATATTGAATTCATGTGTATGATTCTACAACATAAGTCTTATAGGGCACATTTTTTGTTGATGTTGTTTATTTTGTTTTTTCTTTTATCCCCAGTCTCTAAGAAATTGCTAACACTTGCAATTCTTGATAAATAACTTAATTGAAAACATGTCAACTTTTGTCATTTATATATTTGTTTAAATCTCTATCATTAAAACTCATAAAAGATATTGAAGGTGGTAATAGAATGTTTATGGTCAGTTTATTTAAGTGGAGGAGGCTGAAAAAAAAAAGGAGTTTTCTTAAGAAACAAAAATATACTACTCAAATACCTGGAAAGAAGAAGAAATAGGATGGAAGAAGATAACTTTGTCAATCACACCCAGACCCTTTAACCTCTCACAGTTTTCTTGTTATCACAAGGGCAACTGGGAGCCAAATGTGAACTGACCTCACTGTAAGGGTCAGGTTGCATGGTCCTTCATCATGAGAATTTTCGGACTGAAAAAATATGCCTGCAGACTTCAATTTGAGAAATATTTATTAAAGTTCGAATGAAAAATGTCTTTGAAATGTTTTCCCAATTTCTAATTTCCCCAAAATGACTAGTAGAAATGACATCAACACAAGAGTCGACAAGAGCTGATGGTTGTCATTTTAACATTAGAACAGTGTGGCACACGCTTAAGAGCCCAAGGACTCTAGCTTGAGAAACAATGGTAAAGTGGACTATGTGGGACAAAAGGAGCCTATCTTTGAACCTGGTAATAGGAAAGTATGTAATCTGTTACAGCAGTATGTCCTTGCTTAACTTACAATGCTTAAGTCTCCATAAAACTAATGATTGGATTATGATGTCTTTATTCATTCAACAAATATAAAATTAACTCAATGACCTAGGCTCTGTTTTAGAAGTGAACAGGCAAATGTTCCTCCCTTATAAAAGTTGATATTCTAGTAATACTTTACACATTGTAGTGGTTAAATACATCTTGTAAAATGAATGAATAAAAGTTATGCGCCTATAAGAATATAAGAAAATACAATGAAGAAAAATTATAGTGAATACTGTATATAGTTTTTAGGACTATAAAGGCAAACAACATTCTCAGTCACTAATCTGTATGTCAATTATAGCTTGTCAATTTCTATCATTTTAAAATTTCCCATTTAATAGACTAAGGAGAAAATATAAAAGGGTTACAAAGTCCTTTGGTCCAGCCAGACTTCCAATGCTTTAATCTGTCCAGAATCCACACAAAGGGGACTTGTAGAACCCACTGCTTTGCTGAGATAGCCCATTCCATTGCTAAACCACTGTAATTGCTAAATATTTCTTCAAGTCAATTAATTACAATGCTTCCTTCAATTTATTGGCTTTTACTATCTATTGGTTTCAGTTTTCTCCTTTGGAGATCCTAACCAAGAATCCTAATCTCTCTTGACTTCTTGGATGACTGTGTAATTTCATTTGGTTTTAATTTTTTTCATCATATTGTTCTCTGAAGACATTCCATTTAGAAAGTGTGACAAATAGAACAGAGTAGTCCACTCTACCCCTGCCAGTACAGAGGAGTGCATTACATTATGTTTCTATTAATGCATCCTAAAACTATTTAATTGGACTTGGTAGCCTCTAACACTACTGACTTAGAGCTAGCTTATGCTGATTTTTCTATTACAAAATTTTATTTTTTTGCTTATTTGATGTTTTGTGTTTTACTCAAATGTGGCCTTCGCTTTTACAGCTGCCAGTCTATTTTCTTGTATTTGACAACTTATTAAAAGTGTGGAGTACACATGTTAGCTATGACTCCAATCCTCACCTACAAATAAAATAGCAATATTTTCTTTATTTTAATTCAAGTTATTAAATAATTTTCATTAAATCAAGGCAAGGGCAAAGTACTTTAGGAAGAACTAGAAATCTCTCACTATGAGCATAACCATCCTTAAACATAAGCCAGCTATTATCCCTAAATGGGACAATCACATGCATCTATCTTTTTCAAGTAGCTTGCATAAGAGATACTTCAGTAAACCTCTGAAACTAAATGTCTTCATTTCTTTCCAGACCAATCATCAGCAACTCTATCTTTCATACTTCCAGCATTTAATGGATAACTTAGCACATAACTAGAATCATGTTTGTCTAGGAAAAGACTGATGTTAACACTTTTAACCTCAATTGTGATACAAACAACTGTGGTAATATGAATTCCAAAAGATACTGGGAGTGGGGGATGAAATCCATTACCTAGTCATAAAATTGCATTTGAAGACCACTTGAATCTAGCCTTTATCCCAGGTGCTTCTAGTTCTTATATATTGTTTTGTTTTTCCTTGAGTTTTCTAAAAGCATCTCCCTAGCTTTCACTCACAGGTAACAATGTATATTACATTATATTTTCACAAGGTGATTATTAGCTGCTGGAACTAATTTCTTGCATGATTTTCAGAAACCACAGCTTCATTGTTGCACTATGATGCTTTCAAAGATCCAAAGTACATGTGAAATATTCCAAAGTACAACCTGTGGTCATTGGAACTTCAGAATAATTTCAAGAGATAAGTAAAGAAGTATTATTATTTTTATTTTATAAACTGATATAAAATGAAAGATAATATGAAGGATTCTGTTCACTTTCAGGTACTTAATTTGCATCCAGACCATTACTGGAATTCTATATATCAGAGAAATAAGGTGTTTCCAAACCTCATGAAATTCATTTCAGGTAATACTCCATGTAAGTAATGACCTTTCTGTTTCCCTAAGCGTTGGAAATTATTTTTCTGATGTGTGCTTCCTTTATATTTTTTCTTTTCTTACATAGATATTATTAACCCTTTATATTCCAAATCCATCCCAATTTGACTTCCATGTCACTATCTGATTAAAAGAAAAGGTTATTGTAAGATTTTCTAAAAGTGAAGAATTGTATACCTTTATTATACCCTCTGGCCACATTTTAAAATAGAGATCAGTTGTATATAAAAATTTTATGTTATAGGTCACTGTGCTTCTTCAAGATCAACAACCGAGTTCAGTTCATATTAACATGATCTGCTGTCCAGTATAAATGTTACAGTTCCCTGTACCTAATACTCTCCTAGTCACATAGCCCTGAGAAAAATGTTTAATTTATAAATGAAAGTGCAGAAGAAAACTAGTTGGGTTGGAATAAGAAGATCATTCTGATTGTTTCTCATCCTCTTACCAATCATGATTCTATCCTCTCCAGGCCTTTGTTTCCTCATTCATGAAATACACACATTAAAAAGCACTTTCTGTACCTTTTGGAGTTTTTTTTTTCTTGATTTTTGGTACTGAGATTGAACTCAGAGGCACTTAACCACTGAGCCATGTCCGTAGCCCTTCTATTTTTTTTATTTCAAGACAGGTTCTTGGTAAGTTGCTGAGGCTGGCTTTAAACTTGGGGTCATCCTGCCTCAGCCTCTCAAGCCACTGGGATTATAAGTATGTGCCACCATGCCTGGTACTTGAAGTTCTTTTTTAAAGATTATATACAAAATTATGATGGTAATGCATTCCACTATTGTCATATATGTAAGAAATTTTTAAAAAAGATTATATACAAAAGGATATGAACTATAAATACACAAAGCAAGAGATCATGATATTAATAATAATACTAAAGAATCAAGGCAATCTGAATTAAGACTTATTGCTACATAATAAAACTGTCACTCAGCAGGCAATTATTTTCACTCTTTCTGCTGTTTGATATAATTTATCCTATGCTTTGCCCTACAATAATGCCTTATAAAAGGTAAAACTTAGCAAGCATATAATTGGCATATTTCTTCTGACTCCCCAGTTAATGTTCAGATAGTTTAAATGCTTACAGCAAGTGAAACCAATAATCCTACTTTGGAAATGAGAGTTAGAGAAAATTTGAAAGCAGTTACACTAGTTACATTAGACTGGGAATCTGTCCAAATTCATATTTTGTATATTTTAACCTTTTAAGTAACTCTTTACAGAATTAAACATTTATCAACAAGTTATCAGAAGTTAATTTCACAAATGAGTGTGACTAAGCCTCAGATTTAGTTGATTAAATTAGTTAAATATTTAAAAGAAATAAATATGCCTCTAAGCAGGAAAAAAATGAGGGAGTGAATCACAGAAGAAATGAGTTTGTTGTTTTGATGTTTACAGATATTATAATATTTATTATATTTTAGTCAACATGGGTCCTCCACTTTGAAATGGCAACATAGTATAGAAAAATGGGTCTAATTTGCAATTTTTTATTTTGAAGTTCAATGAGAAGACTGCATTTATACTCCATGAGCTATATATTTAAAATATTTGCAAATTAGAATTAGAAATCAGAATTATTGCTCTCTTATAATTACATTTTATTTTCCTAATACCAAGTAAAGAGATTCTACAAGATATGCATTATTTTAAAAATTGGAAATGAGCAGAGACTGAAACATGCCAAAAGACAATCTTATCTTTTTTAGCTTTCTGATATAAAGCCATTTAAAAAGCTTTATTAAGCTCAGAAAGCCACCACCTCAGGGAAGAACAGAACTTCTACACTAATTTTCTGCATATGCCAGTAAAGTGGAAAATTCAGATCAGGTTTTAAAGATCAATGGCACCATGTTAACATAATTCCAAAAAGTGCGTTTCAGATTTGAGTGTAATTCTAAACATGCACTAGTTCGTCTCAAAACAGAGAATTCAAGTCCAGAGTAATCCCAAGTTCTAAATTATTAGAGTATATTGTAAAATATCATTCTTATTTTTAGAAAGTAAAGAAATACCTATCATAGAGCCTATTTTATGTGATATCAGTGTTTAAAAATATGGTTAAAACCAGATTCTTAGTAATATTTCAAACAGTCAAATGCCATGACCTTGTCATGTTCCTGGCCATCCTGGTATAACACCTGGGTCACACACTAGTGAGAATTAATAGGGAAAAACTATAAAGGGATCAGAAGTGTTGTTGTAACAAATCAAATACAGCATAAATAGTGCCTGGTAATACTGTTGATATCCTTCACAAGTTTTCTCCCAATACCTGATTGAGAATCATGATAAACACACACATATATAGTATTTGTGTATGTATGTGTGTGTGTGTGTGTGTGTGTGTGTGTGTGTGTATATATATATATATATATATATGAATAGAATAAATTGTGATAATATTATGAATACAGAGAGTGTTCAAAAAGCAGATTTATTCTCAACTGCATCTTAAAAATTTGCTATTCAATGTGCATACCAAAATTATGTGAGGATAATAAGTATCGACACCATTGTTATTGCTGTATCTATGCCTAATGAATTTGTTAAAAAGCCAAGTGATTGAAAAAATAAAACTTAGAAAAATACCTAAAATCATAAGATATTCATTTTTCTTATTAGATCTATGATTACTTGCTTTAAAACTTCTTTTAAGTGTGTAATTACATAGAATATCTTCTATAAATAGGGACTCAACTCTTGATTTAGTTCATCTTTTGGAAACACTTAAAGATGGACAAAGCTGATTATAACAGGGAACCCAAATAACCCTTCTTAGGACAGCAGGTACTTTCCATAGGTCTATGCAGCAGTTCTGTCACCATGAAACAGTCATCTTTACAACCTAAAGTACTATCCTGAAAGACATTATAGTAAAGCTTTAGGATGTCACCTTAAGTTTCTCTGTAGTATGACGTTACTAGCAAGCTTTTAAAAACCCTTTTTTACCGGGGCTGAGGCTATAGCTCAGTGGTAGAGTGCTTGAGTGCTTGCCTCACAGGTGTGAGTCCCTGGGTTCAATCCTCAGCACCACATCAAAATAAACAAATAATAAATAATGATATTTTTTTAAAAAAAAACTTTTTTTCTGCTTTTCTAAGTTATTGTTATTGAAAAACTAAACAAGATGCTTCTCCTTTAACCATTCATTTGGAAACCACTTGATGATGCCTGCTCTAGATGATATTCAAGGGCACATAATTAGTAAGACACATCACATTGTATCTAACCTTAGTGGATGCTATTCCTAAGAGCCACTTTTTGTCATTTTTGACAGTTTGGCAAACTCCTCACGCATATATATCTAAACTATCTCCTCAGAAAAGGAGTCCTTGAGGCTACCAAGAAAAAAATTACGACTTATTTTTCTTACATGTTCTAGTTTAAGTCTGAGTGCTTTTCATTACTATCTTTATTATACCATTTAAAGTTCATTTCTTCAAAAGTCTGTTTTCACTATTCTTTGTGTTTTTAAATCATGTACAAGATCTCATTTCCATTTATATTCCAAGAAACTAAAGGGATTCTGGGCATTTAAAAGTTCTTAAGAAATGATTCATGGGGCTGGGGCGGGGGCTGTAGCTCAGTGGTAGAGCACCCGCCTTGCACGTGTGAGGCACTGGGTTCGATCCTCAGCACCACATAAAAATAAATAAAGATATTTTTTAAAAAAAGAAATGATTCATGAATGAATGCAAGAGTATTTTCAATGGGAACCAGAGGCCAATTAGCTCCCAGTCATCCCTCAGGAAAGATCTATGGGCTCCTTTGATTACCATCATCTCTGTCAAACATGGATGATTCTCTCTGAATGGAAGAATTTGACCATCTTCTCCTTCAAGTTCATCACCTTTCTTTTTCCTAAGAGCCCAGTGCTTTTCAGTAAGCTTCAGATTCAGTGACAATAAATACATCTTTTCCCAATCCCTATGGTTTGTAAAGAAAGGCATTTGCTTTTCTTTGAGTCTAAGAATCTAAACTGTCAGCAAGGTCATAGCCTATATAGCAGCATGATCCATTTACTTTCTGAAGAGTAAGGTATCTTTGGTTTTTGATTAGGGGTTATAATATATAATCTATTCTCTGAGTGAACCACCTTTCCAGGTCCTGAAATTTACCAGGGATCTGATATCCTCAACTTCATAATTAGTGACATTTTAGCTGACCTCATTAAAGCCTACAGATTCCCATTACACATATTTTTTCAAAAAAGTAATTTCATTCCTTATCTGAAGACCTACAGAAAGATATATTTATTATTGCCTTTATATTGTTTAAGCTCCTTTGCCAATGAATTTAGATGTGTACTTCATTCCAAATACACAAAACACTGGCTACATGTTTTATTCTCTGAGTGAAAAGGTATCACACTTAAAATAGTGATTTGGATTTTAAGTTAGAGTGACCTGCTATCATATTCAAACAAGCTTACACTCATCTCTCCATTGGACACCACAGAAGACAAATAGCCACATCTAGCTGTCCTGCATTCTAAATAACCCTAAGATATTTCAATGATGATTATTTGTTTTGTGACCATACTACATCTATGGGTTATCATACAAATTTCACATATTTCAAATATTGCCTTCCTATATGCCTTTTGTTGGGGAAAGAATAATATTCCAATTAATAATGGGACTTTTCTTCGGGGTTTGGAAAGGAGTCAATCAGAATATGATAATTCCATCACAAATAATTTATCATCAAACCTAATTTACAAAAAAGGCCCTACAAGAGTGGTTTATACAACTTTATTTTTAACAATCAAATTGAAGGTAAGAATGTGATTATTGAGTTTATACTACATCCTTAGTATAAACTGAAAAAATGAGGTTATGTCAAGAGTTTGCACATCTCCAAATCTTGGCATCTTGCTTAAAGATATTCTTGATCTTCATTGCTATTTGACAGAAATCAAATGTTGAAATTACCACTTGTTTAGGGATATGTTCTTACAAGCACGCTTAGAGTGAAGTGTGAGTCACTTTAATAGAAAGCATAACATAATCAGCCCAATTCCCCAACTACAGGCTCTGAGATTCACCAAAGAAAGAGAGATTTGAAAGTGTAGAAAATTCTTAGTTTTTACTATTCCTCAAAAGGAAAAAAAAATACCAATTCTCCCAGTTGTGCAAGCATGGAGGACTTTCCTGAATTCTTGAAATTAGTGTGTGCTCTTGCAGCAAAGATAAAGATTGTGCCTAATAACCTTGGTGCCAGAAAGAGACCAAAGCCATAAGTGCTTGGTTGCTGATTAGCACCTGATAAAAGAGATGAGCTGAATGGATGCAGGATCACTTGAACTACAATTGCTTCTCCTCATTCAGATAATTGATAACTGCACTAGAACATTCCATGAGACCTGAACCAAGTTTTTTTTTTTTCATATTTTGGATTCCAGGCTATATAACTCTCTTCAAACAAAGCAAACCAGAAATCTTTTGCATTGTATACAATGTATCCAATTTCAACAATTGTACAGTTTTCAATATAGCTATACAAGATTTTGTTAGAACCCATTTCAAACAGCCCATTATCAAATCCGCATATTTCTGTGAATCTCATAATATATTAGCTAGACAGTCATCTTATTTTAGCTTTAGAATGTATAGTGCTTTTTTTTTTCCCAGACACAAGCAATTAAAGGTTTGGAAAATAGCTCATGGAAAGCTCCAGAGAATTGATCTTCAGAGAGCAAATCTTGCAACACCAAACAACCTCAGTTTCCCTTGAGGCACCCTCTTCTGACAAGAGTTATTGCTAGTTATGCCAGCCAAAGGGAAGATATGTACACAAACGATCACAATTAAATGCCCTGCCTACCACATAACTGATCATTGCTGAGAAGCTGGTAGAATTGTCTTACTAACCTGGAGTTACCACATTGCAGAGTTTCCTTGAGGGTGGTACACTACCCATTTCATACTGAACGTGTGTATTTTCTTGGTATGTAGTTATCTGTGTTGTGTGTTTTACCCAATCTCAACCAGTTATTTTACTTTAAAATCTCATGGGCTTTGTATCCCAAAGCCAAACAACCTGTTGGAAATAAACAGCAGAGAACAGAATCCCTCTTATCTGCTTGCTGCCTAACAAATCAAAACACACAGAAATCTGGGATTATTAGAGAAGGTTTGGGGATAAAGAAATGAAATAAAAACTGACTTGTCAAATGGAACTCCCTGCTGCTCAGCACCATGTGTTGCCATAACAAGTTGCACCTGTTCAGCTATTTAATATGTTAGTGAATATGATACATGAGACAGCCATGGCATGATCAAATATTCTCAGTACCTATCAACCTCAATGGTTTACATGGTATAGTACTTAAAATATACTTACATGTTTTAATTTTTACATTTCAATTGTGAAACTGAAGGCTACAGCACCTTGAACTCAATTTTAAAAGTGCAAAGAAAACTATAGTTTTGATTATATGCCACATATTTAAATAATTTCCATGTATTAATTTTAAAAAATGGCAAACTAACCAAAATGTTCTTGAATTATCATATAGGGTTCTCACTACCCGCTGTGATTTAGCTCTCAATGGGTACAGCAGGACTGAAGTAAATAATCACACACAGAATTTGAAAACCTCAAGTACAGTAATCTTTTTTTTCCCCCATCTAAAAATCTTACTTCCCTTCATTTCAATTTTAGCTATTATCAAATGCTACAGCACATCTGAGCTGGTCCCTGTGTATAACCCACCCTCTGAGTTCAAGAACTTTGGTGTTTAAATAGTCTATCAAGAGATAAGCCATCTATGCATTACTAAGTGCTTAATAGCAGAACACATCTGCTGTTACTCTGTTTGTTATATAAAGATTAACCACAATATTGTTGACAACATTAATGCATTTGAAAGCCTGTCATGTTCCACTGCTGCTCATGAGTCCTGAGGACACCATGATTGAAAATAAGAAGTCACTAGGGGCAAAATTAAGAATTATAGGATGTGTAGGAGGTGAAGAACACAGGGGCAGACTCTGAAACAAGGACCGTTTCCCCGAAGGGCATTAACTTTTGCCTGTGTGGCAGCCACTGCTTTACTGAAAAGAACAGGCATGATTCATGAACTTGTTATCCAACAACAATGTTGGCCATTGTTGTTCTGTGAATTCTGTCGGAATAGGAGAAAGTTTCTGACTACAATTAATAATCACCTTTTTACCATGTGATTATTCCAATGGAAACACACTCTCATCAAATACTCCAGAAAGAAAGTCATTCTAAAGAGCTGGACATCTTAAGAAATAATGAGGCCAATTAGTTTTTCTATTAAATCATTTCAGTTTGTGACATCCTCATATACTGGTGGCAAGTGTATTCAATAGTTTGATGTTTTCTCAAGGACTATTTTACAATATATATGGTGGCTCTGCTTGTAGGAATTTACCATCCCCCAAACATATACTTTCATACATGTGAAATGATATAAGACCTTTTAAAGTTTGCAGTAATAAAAATTTTGAAACAATTTAAATATTCGTCATGTGGAAATGGTCCAATAAATTGTGGCATACATATATACAATAGGATATTATGAGAAAAATATGAGACTGTATACTCTAAAATGTAACAATGTCAGACATAAAAATAACCAAGTTGCAGAACTGTGTGCATCACTGAATAATATTTCATCTTTTAAAATAATGTTCAAAAGTGTTCAAATAATGTTCAAATATACCACATACATAAAAGAAAATAAATGTATATGTGTATACATAAAATTAAATAATTTTAGACACCACAGTAAAAATATGATATTCTGTTTTTAACTTGCATCCTCATTGTTTTTGTGTTATGAGTTTTTCCACAAGTACCTTTATGGTCTCAAAAATGAAATTTATTAAAAATATGGGTTTTTCTGAAAAGCAAACACTCTCATTCATAACACAACCAATAAAAGTCCATTCCTTCTGAATATCCTATTATAAAACATTGTAGGCCTTGTAGACCCAACTCTATGTATCACCTGACTATTGCATCCCGTTTATGTTTAGATGCTTATAAAATAATTTTTAAAAGTCAGTAAATAAAATAAAATAGAGCACTTAAACCATGGAAATATGGTCTATGGAGATGGAGGAAGTTCACTGAAAACCAATTAATTATGAAGCCATTGGTTATAATATATTTCTCACATAACAATGAAGGACATCTATGTAGCAATTTTAGATAACAAAAACTTAGTCAATACCCTTCACCATAGCCAGTTAGAAATGACCAATCACTAGCCTTGAATTAGAAATTGAACAGGGGGATTAAAATTTGCAACTTTTCTTTTCCACATTGTGAAAAATCTCTGCCACGCCTGTCCTTTAAATATCAGATGAACTCAGTTCTGAAACCTGCATAACAGCTGCCTGACCTTACTTCACATATTACTGCTAAAATTTCAGCCCCATTTCTGTGCTGATGCCCTATGGGATATGGAGCCCCCAAAGCTGGCTTTTACTGCTAATTAACAATAATGAACAGGATGACATACTTTTCCTTTGAATACCTCTGTCAGGAAAAAAAAAAAAAAAAAAACATCCAATCAGCAAAAGCTACAAGCAATGGACAAATTTTCCCTTTCTCTTTCCTCCTTTACTTGCTTAAATATACAAGACTCTATCCTGCCTTTTGGATCTTTTTTTTTTTTTTTTTTAAAGTAGGTCAAGCCATCTAGGCTTGACGCATTAGCTTCGGTACCTGGGAAAGTCTGCAGATTGTGGCTTATGTCAGTTTTCAGTGTAATGTATGCTATTTTTATTTTCATCTGCACAGAAGGTGGATACTTTTGTGGTAGTATTAGTTTAGACCTACATTCAGGCACAACTCAAAAATAGTAAAAAAAAAAAACCTATAATTCCATCCATTAAAGGGATTTTTATACAAAATATTACATGCTATGTCATGGCACTATTGTTATTTAGTGCACTCATTTTGAGGGACACAGAATTTCCAGCTTCTGCATGTTTAAGGAATCTTCTAATATAATATGCCATAAATACTCACTGGCTTAAGATTTGTATTTTATGATCATTTGAGAAAGTACTTGGGCTTGCCCTAAATTTTCCTTTGCACTAAGGAAAAAAAAAATATGAGGATTTGAAGTCATACAGAACTGGTTCACATCCAGGAACTTATTTATTACCTATGTGATATTGGTCAATTTATTTTAAAATGTGGTTTGCTCATCTGTAAAATTGAGATAATAATTCATACCTCAGAGGATCACAATGAATATTAAGTGAAATATAATTTTTATGCAAAACGTTTAAATCAATATGTGGTTCATAGTAAGCACTCAGTACATGCTAAATGGGATGCTTTAGTTATTGTTGTTTCATTAAATGAATTGGGTAAGCATGATTTCAGAAGGGGAGTTGAACCCTACTTATGATAATTAACTGTTAATACCTTCAAGCATTTAATATATTTTAATTTAAAAAATATTGAAAACATTTAATAAATGCAGAACAAATTTCACCTCCATCATTTAAGCAAGTGTCAGAGGTTGGCAAAGGAGGAGGGAAAAAAAAAAATGATCAAATTGCCAGGGTAGTGGAGGTTGATTACCTCCACATTCCTAATCATCTAGGCTTGATTACAGCAGGAGTGGTTTTGTTTGTTTGTTTGTTTTCATTCTCCAATTTGATTAAGCTCATCAAGTCAGAATGTGGATATATAAGACAGATATGTTATATAGATTCTGAAAACAATACAGACAGCAGACAAGTAAAACCTAGAGTAGATCTAAGAGAAGTGATTACTTTGTTTGGAATATTTGATCCTGGAAGTGAATCTGATCGATGGCCTAACATAAGAAAAGCCTTCCTTCCCTGAGAGGATGCCACAGAAATAAAAAGTGCATTACATGATAGGCCTCAGCACCTGGGCCTGTGCCTGGTAGGTGTGCTCCTCAGTAGGTTGTAAACCAGGAGTCCCAGGAGGACATCACATGCTTTTGCCATTATCCTCTGGGAGTCTACCTCATGCTATACCCCAGGGAGAGAACTGCTGGAGTGAGCCCCTGGGCTTCAATGGAAAACTACCAGCAGGAGGGCAAGGAGGCCACCAGTCAAAAGGAAGGGAGCCAGGGAATTAGTGAGTTCACCTATTTCTCCATGCACTCAGGGATGCATTCCCTGATCAGAAAACATATTACTTATTAAGCACCATGCTGGTGTTTAAAAATATGTATAGATACATAGTTTGTGGACACCAACATTAAAGAGTTCACAGCTTAGTGAGCCAAAAGGACTTATTAAAAATCAGCTATGACTATGGCAAATAATATACCAGAATTATGTGCTTTGATAGAACCAAGGAGGACACAATTAGCTTTGCCTTAGGTGACAAAGAAAGGTTTCATAAATATATAAAATATATGACTCAGAAATGGAGGAAAAATAGGGCTAGAGATGTAGTTCAGTGTTAAAGCTCACTAGTACCTAAAAAGAAAAAAATAAAAGGCAGAGGTGGGTGGGTGGGTGGTGGAGGGAGCACCAGATTCGGAAGAAGGGAAGGGTATCTAGGGAAAAGAAAGAATGGGGATATTTTGAAGAGAAGAATAAATGGGAGGATATCAAATTAAAAAGCTTCTTCACAGCAAAGGAAACAATCAAGAATATGAACAGAGAGACTACAGAATGGGATAAAGTCTTTGCCATCTGCACCACAGATAGAGCATTAATCTCAAGGATATACAAAGAACTTAAAAAACTTACACACACACACACACACACACACACAAAAAAAAAAAAACAAACCTATCAATAAATGGGCAAAGAAACTGAACAAGCACTTTGCAGAAGAGAAAATACAAATGGTCAACAAATATATGAAAAAAAATGTTCAATATCTCTAGCAGTTAGAGAAATAATTAAATAGTGAAATTTCATCTCATTCCAGTCAAAATGACAACAATTAAGAATACAAGTAACAATAAATGTTGGCAAGGATGTGGGGGGGGGAGGTACACTCCTACATTGCTAGTGAGACTTCGAATTGGTGCCAACACTATGGAATGCAGTATGGAGATTCCTCAGAAAACTTGGAATGGAACCTCCTTTGACCTAGTTATCCCACTCCTCAGCATATAGCCAAAGGACTTAAAGTCAACATACTACCATGACGCAGTCACATCAATGTTTATAGCAACTCAATTCACAATATCTAAGCTATGGAACCAACTTAGGTGCCCCTGAGCAAATGAATGGATAAAGAAAATTTAGTATATATACATAATAGATTATTACTCAGCCATAAAAAAGACTGACTTTATATCTTCTGCTGCTAAATGCTTGGATCTGGAGACTACTATACTAAGAAAAATAATCCAATCCCCCAAAACCAAAGGCTGCATGTTCTTTCTGATATGTGGATGCTAAAACACAATAAGGGGTTGGGGGCGGAGCAGGAATAGAAGTTAAGTGGAGTAGATAAAGGGGAATGAAGCGAAGGTAGGGAGAACAAGAATAGAAAAGACAATGGGATCAATCTGACATACCTTTTCTATGTACATATACCAAAGTGAATCTCTACATCATGTGCAACCACAAGACGGGGATCCTAATTAGAATAAGATGTACTCCATGTTTGTATAAATATGTCAAAATACACTCCACTGTTATGTATAATTAAAATGAACAAATATAAAAATTTTTCAAAAAAAGGCCAATCCTGAATATTTTCCTGGTATTTAAAAACATTCAATTATGATTCTACACCATGACAATTTAACATATCAGCCTATATGCCTACGTTCTATTGTCAATATGCCACTACAATAAATTTTGTCCATTAAATTCTATGATATTTGATGTCAAAAGTCATCCCTCATTTGACTTTGTATGTCTAGTGCCCTGAAAAGTGCTTGGCATTTAACAAATATCTTTGTTGCCAGGTACAGTAGCACATACCTATAATCCCCAAGGCTCAGGAGGCTGGGACAGAAGGATCATGAATTCAAAGCCAGCCTCAGCAATTTAGTAAGACACAAAGGTAATCATCAAGACCCTGTCTCCAAATCAAAAATAGATAAAAGGGTTGGGGGTGTAGCTCAATGGTTGAGTTCCCCTGTCTTCAATCCCCAGTACCAAAAAAATAAAAGGCTTTGTTACATATATGTTAACAAATTGTTAAACAATGACATATGTGAGTTAAGAGTGGGGAGTAACTGGAGATGAGGAAAATCCAGCCTGTGCATTTATGGTAGAACCAGTTAAGAGGGTGGCTTTTGAATTATGTGCAGGACAGGTCGGTGTTTCTACATTAGAATAGATTAAGGTATAGGTCACCAGACTCTTGCCTCAAAATACCAATGTATAAAGAGGAAACAAATAAATTAGAAACATGCTAAAAGTTAGCTAAAGATTTGTATACTACCTGACTCACGAAACATTAACTATAAATCAACTTCTGAAGGAGACAATGGTCTGGACCTGGGCAGCACTGATCCACTGCCAGTGAATGTTTTCAAAATGTAATACAGAGTTAATTTGGCAGATTTTCTAGTGTCCAAAGACTATTTCAACAAATACAGATTGCTTGCTTGGTAAATTCTAGACCCATGCTGGATTCAGGGAATAAAAAGATGCACAAAATTGATGAAATTTGCTGCCCTTGTGAGGCTTGCTGCCACTTGGTATCACACTGTTCAGCATGAATGCAGAATTTGCCATCAGAAAACAGTTTAAACTTAATCTAAAATTTTGCCTGATTGAGAAAGTTACCAACAAAACCAGAAGAGACTACAGTCTACCAAAAAAAAAAAAAATTTTTTTTTCACAATTTTTTTCCAGACATTGACTTTGCTTTGTCCCACAGAAATAAGTTACCAAGTGTTTCTATATACAATTTGACAGGACTTTGATAAACAGAAAATCAATTTCTCCCCATAGTCCATTAAATAGGTTTTGGGAAAAATACTATGAGTCCTAGGAAGGAGTTCCAAGCTGACAGCCTCCCAGAGATGGGAGTCCATGCCCATCTCTAACCAGCCCCATTTGCAGTGAAAACTGGAGATACACCCTTGGCAGAGCAGCAGAAGGAAATGGGTGAGTGAGACTTTGGTCACAGAGCTCAGGACTGTAGTCACTTTCACTGCTTCTTTTCCACTAGGGATCAGCCCCTTAGTGCTGAAGTTCAGTGAATATTATTAGTGGGGTATGTCTTCAACCAAACAAGGTTGATAGCTGCAATTAAATATCAAAAAGGTGAGGTTGAAATACCAAAATTTTGCTTCTACAACAATCATTCTGGTGGTAGTACAAAGGATGGATTAGAAAGAGAATGATCTTTGAAAGCAGACAGATTAATTAGAAGACTATTGCAACAGTCCAAGAAGAGGCCATTAAACTAAAACAATGAGAAGCGATACAAAGAAAGCAGATAAATTCTAAAACCAGTAGTTTGAGTAACCAGTAGCCTTATGAGCACTTGACACATGGCTAATAGGATTGAGGGACTGAATTTAACATGTTTTAAACTTAAGGATGAGTTTAAAATGTTTTATTTTATTTTATTTTTAAAGAGAGAGAGAGAGAGAGAGAGAGAGAGAGAGAGAGAGAGAGAGTTTTTTTAATATTCATTTTTTAGTTTTCAGCTGACACAACATCTTTGTTGGTATGTGGTGCTGAGGATCGAACCCGGTCTGCACGCATGCCAGGCCAGCACGCTACCGCTTGAGCCATATCCCCAGCCCAGTTTAAAATGTTTTAAATGAAAATTAAATTTTAATTAAATTAAATATAAATTTAAAGCCAATAGAGGATTCAATCGTGGAACACTCAAGTTATGTTTAGAATAACTTAATATTTTAATTTACCACTGCCTGTTTTACGAAATATAAAGCGTTTCTGATAAAATTTAAAAAAAAAAAACAGATTCTCAATGGAGAGGCAAAACATGGATTTATATTGATTACATATTAAAATGATAAAAATTTACATAAGTTTCTTGCCATGGCCAAGTAAAGAAGTAAAAATATTTAAAATAAAATAAAAAGTTTAAAACTTCAAAAATAAAAAATTTTTAAAAATTTAAAAAAATTTAAATGTTTCAGTAAAATGTTATTAAAGTTAATTTTACTTATTTAAATAAAATTTATCTTTTTTTTTCTTCCTTTAAGGTGACTGCTAGAAAATTTAAAGTTCCATGAATGACTCACATCATATTTCTATTAGAAAGTACCAATTAGATATCTTGGGAATTAATTGAGAAATCAACAGGACTGTAAAAGCAAGTATGGGGTTAACCCATCAAGATTTAGTCTAGCAGTCTGTAGGTGAGCATATGGTTGAAAGATGATGAGTTCAGTTTCTCATGTGGTAAGTTGGAGATGCCTGAGAGACATCCAAGTAGAGATCCTGAGCAAACTGTTGGAATACCAGTGTGATGGTCAGAGAAGCCACAATTAGAGATATGGAATTGAAAGTGAGCAGTAGACATTGATAGCTAAAATCCAGAGTAGATTCTTAGGATTATTCAAATAGACTTGTTTTCATAGAGCAAGACTTGCTAATCAATTAAATTTTTATTTTTCAACAATTTTGTCTGGCCATCTTGTAATTTTACCCTTGATTGAACAGGAAGGTCTTAGGGACAGGTCCAGGAGGAAATATATTCTTCCTTCCTTCTGTCCTTGCTTCTTTTCTTCCTTCCTCCCTTCCTTTCACCAGGATTGAACCCAGGGGCACTTAGCCACTGCACCATGCTAAGTTGCTTAGGATTGTGCATTAAAAAGTGCTTTTTTTGATAGGAAGAGCCCTCCATTAAAGTCTCTACACAAAAACTTAGGTGTAGTATATTCTCTCAGGGCAACTGAGCATCACCCTATCCGGGATATACTTTTTTGACAGAGAAGTTAAACAGTTTGTGCAGCTCATCTCCAGAGGGCAAAGGCTTCCTGTCTTGCTGATATAAGAATCCCAAGGTCTACATATTGCCTCCTAAAATAAATTTCTAGAAACATCATAAATTGCATTCTATATCCCTAAAAATGTATGTTTATATCAAAAGAATTTTCCCAGGCCTCATGAAAATCATCTCCAGTCCCCTGCTCCTAATTTATAATTTTGATTACCTATGCTATTATTACCTTGAGCAGTCCCTAGTATATTCACCTAGTTGAAATGAACTGTTCACATCTGCAGTGTTGGAATGAACTGCTCACATCTGGAGTGACCCAATATCAGCATTAACAGGATTGTAATGCATAGCATCACCATCATCTTGTTTCCTGGTCTTTGGATGACACATTCACTGTGCTGCTTGCATTTTTAACTACGGCTGCCATGAATTTTGCATTTTGCCTCTTTCTTTTATTTTTCTTTTTTTTTTCTTTTATGCAGTAAAAGGAATTTTCCTGAGCAGTGTGCAAATGACCCCTTACTCACTATGCATTCCTCAAAATAGTTATTAACCCTGGTGCAATGTCTTCATTTCTTTTCCATCAATCTATATTGTGTTTAGATTTCTGCAAAGCTTGCATACTTAGTAACTACTTGCATATGCTTTCACTGTTGCTCATCATTCCTTTCTGTAACACATAGACTCTTGTATGGATTTTGAGAGTGAACATACCAGATTCCTTCAGAACATAGAAGTTCTTAGCTATTATGTCTCCTGGGATTCCCACAGTAACCTAGATAGATGTTCTTGAATTCCTGGGAGCCAGTAAAAGATTATAAATGTTTGCTGTTTTAAGATGCTAAATTGTGGGATAATTTGCTACACAGAAATAAAAACTAATCACCTATAGAATGACTTGTATTATAGCAGTTCCATGGTGGTTTATTGAATTGGTCAAAGGAAATGTTTCCTGAAGGTTGGGCTTTGAAAAATAATTAATAGATTAAAAAAAAAGAGGTATAGTCAGTAGTTCAAAAAAATTCAGCAAAGGATTCTCTTGTTTTAGCAGCTTGGCAAAGAAAAGTGGACCTACTAAGGCAACTTGTCCATGGCTAACAGAACAGGTATGAAACCATTCTGTGCCATAGCTTGGCACCCATCACAAAGCAATGGGTCAGAAAAATAGTGATTGTACAAAGGAGCAGAATCTATGGACAAGATTTTTCTCTAGCTAAGTAAAACTCTGGGCATGTCTCTCCAGTTCTTCCAAGGACATTCTGGAGTCCTAACTTCTGGGAGTTTAGAAGAAGATTACAGGGTCACCCCTAAAAACACTCAACATTTGATCAGAAACTTTAATGACTGTGTTGAATCCAGATAGTGAGAGACAATGGGAAAAAAAAAAAATTTATCCAGGAGTTAGAAATAGATGGCAAAAGAAACATTTTTTTTTAAAAGGTGGATTAATACATTTTTATGGAATGGAGAAATAAGTAGAGAATTGTAGAAAATGGGGGCATAGAACTTGCCTTTCCCTGTGCATAGTTGGGAGGCATGAATGTGTTTTAACAAAGGAATAACATGATAGGAGATGCAATTTAGCAAAATTTAACATGATCAAAGAAGTGATTTAACAAATTAACCAATATAAGTGGATTGGAAAGTATTCAGAATAGAAAGCCAAGGTTGACTGAGAAAGTGAAGCAGAAGTACAAACCTCTGAGTGATAGATAAGTTCATCCACCAAGGACAGACAGGGAGAAATAGTAGTTTTTGTTCTTTTATTAAATTTTACACCAATAGAATTTTGGAGGAAGGACCAAAAGAAAAAACAAAAAGGCTCTAGAAATCCAGAAGCCATTTTAGAGAGACTAAATGATGTACTAACTTTGAAAATGAGAAACCTAATTAACTTTGTGAAAGAAATGTAAAGGTTGTCAGACTCAAAATGAATTGTATATGTCAACTCTTACCCTAACTAACTAAATAAATAAATAGTCAAAGCCATGAAGTTTTGAAAGAAGGGTCCTTACACATGATTGCCTATCACAAGGCTACCAAACTGCAACACTGTACAAAGGCACTGCCACCTGATACAAAAAGTCTGCCTACAAGGACATCTGCAGGGAAAAGGGTTGTTCACCCTCAGACTGAGGTCACTTTTGATATTCATCACTGTGGTTAAGCATTATTGTTTCAAAATATCTGATATAATTCCTCTTCATTTTTGTCTAAAAGCACTCTTTTGCATCCATGTCTTTGAATACATTCATAATCTACTAGGGTACACATATGCCCCTTTACAATGTTCTGTTATTCCCAAATATATGTAATTATTCTTTGGGGAATCGTTCTCATTGTTTTTTCAAGCTGACTTCCAACAAAAACAATGAAAGAAGGAATTTGTATAGATTCACTTGTCTCCCATCTCCCCGCAAATAGTGACCACACATCTGGATAGCATTTAATCCAATAAAAATGTGGTAAACACCTTCTTACATTTTATCCAAAGAGAACTTTGTTTTTCATATCACAAAGCTTGGACAAGAATTTTACAACACATTGAAAAAAGACATTATGGTTAGTCTTTATTTTAAAATTCTTGTCAAATAGGTTATGTGCACTCTAAATTCCTGTGAGAATAAAACTAAACAAAATATCTACTGTATATGATTTTCAGGGTTGAATTTAAATATTACATGGCAATGTGAAACCCTTATAAATTAGTGCATGCGTTGGTTGAAAGAACATTTAGATAGAGTATCATTTCAATTCAAGAGAAGTCTGTGTGTGGGGGGGAATAACTGGATTTTATCTTCATACAGGTATGCATCCATGTATACTTACTAACTTTAAAGAGATGTTTTTGGATTGAATTTTAGAGCAGTAAGATAAAAAGTTTGAAACAGAGGCACAGAAAAATGAGGAAGATGTGACATATCACCAATATTGGTAAGCTATTTTGGGATACGTGATATTTACTATAAATACACTGTACTTCTAGTTACACTAAAAATGCTGATCAAAAGGTGTACTTCTAAATCAAAATCAATGGAGAGCTTGGTTTCAAAATACAGCTTCCGGCCTAGCAAAGTACAAAGAAGAAACACTTAAGGCAAATATGTACAACAATTCGCTAATCAAATTTGCAATGCTCTTTCATGCACCCAAGATGAAAGGATTTCAAAGAGCACTCATCACTCTTCCTCAGCTCCACCCTCCATGCCATCTCCTCTGGTCAGAACCAATGCATTCTTTAATATTTATGGCAATGAAGGAGCCCACCTTTGTAGCCACTTTCTTCTATAAATCAGAGAGATGTTAAGTAATCTCCAGTTAACGACACTAAACTAACACAAGAAGAGACTTTTCTACAAGTGACAGCATTGGTACAATTTCATTATATAGCTGATAAAATTAAATTTAGCTCAACGTTTCACCTATTAGATTAAGAGTTTTTTCAATACTGATTCAATAATCCTTAATATCGCTAATTCAAATGTATATAGTCAAATGCTTTACAGTTTATAAGTCACTTTAGATTCTCTATCTGGAAAACCTTTCATTTGTCCATTGTTCTTACCAATAATATACATGTAAACAAGAAGGAGAGATGAAGAAATAGCAAGACAGAGAAATACCAAGAAATACTTGTTACTTCGGGACAAAATGTTTACTATAAATAACCTAAGCTGCCTGGTGGTGAGGCTACCATCATCAGCTTGCTTGTTTATTCATTCAACAAATATTTACTCAAGTAGGTATTGAGTGGCCAACTCATTAATATCTATAGAGCCTAACACAGACCTGGGCTATATTAGATGCTTAATAAATATTAATGATCAGGCTACTAGCAAGTCTGAAATAAATGATAAAAGACACACTTCTATGTTATTTTCCTTATTAATGATCATCATTATTATAAATCATGTTCTCTGTCATCATAAGGTTTATCTCCTTTGAAAGAAATGGGCAGATATGAAATTACTAGGAAACAATTCATGATAAAAGTTAAGCTACAATAAATGTAGCTCAATAAATGATGTAACAATTAAGGAGAGATCATTATTCATCCAACAAAAAAATGTTCATTACATACTTGCTTGAAATAACCAAACACCATAATTAATTCTTAGTTCAAGATTTAGGAAAATAACATCAATTAAAATACGTAACTTTCCAATAATCTGCTGTATATTGAGTGTTACACTTTTTCTATAGTGACAATAAGAACTTATATCTGACTTTCTCACACTTATATAGAAACCAAATTGTTTCTGGCAATTTGTTTTGACTATGAGAAAGTTGTGAGTTTATATTTAACCAAAGCACAATATTTTCAATATTTAATTAAATAATAATTTTTTTCAGAACACTTTCATTGAGCATTTAAATTCTAGGTAGTAAACTAAGCCCCTCATTTCATGTCTTTATCTTCCTCTCATCTCCTCATAAAACCTTACAATTTTAATAGCCATATCATGTGGCTTGAACTTAACAGTAGTTTCATTTATAATAATATAACAAAAAAATCCATGTATCAAAACTAGGACACTTGATTCAAAAGTCATTTTGTCCTAAGTTTTTATATTTTTAAGAGTACAGTTAATCAAAATTTAAATGTGATTACATTTTCAAGTGAAATCAAACTTCATCACTCTGAAAAATGGGATGAAAAACCTTATCAAACATTCAAATCTTCGTTGAAATGATATGCCAATCAGATTTTAAAAGTTATCTAATTGAAACAGCATTATACATTTTAGCAAGAATGCAATCAACTTCTCTGTTTATTGCCACACTCTATCAATTAAGGATGGAAATAAGATTTTTGAACAAGATCAGGATATAGTTTATACTTTCTGACTTTGAAGACTTATAAAAATTTTCTTGGGAGTTTAATGGATAACCAAAATTTCTAAGTTTCATAGATAAAACATACGATCTATTATGCCAATCACCAAATGGCTAAATCTTTTTAACTGGGGATTAGACTCAGGGGCCTTTTACCACTGAGCTACATCCCCAGCTTTTTAAAAAAAAAATTTTTTTTGAGGCATCCTGCAAACTTGCTAAGGCTGACCTCAAACTTGTGATCCTATGCCGCAGCCTTTCAAGTCACTGAGGCTATCAGTGTGCACCACTGTGCCTGACCTAATTTTCAGATTATTTATATTTCTAAACCAAAAACAAGCAAAAGTAATAATCTAAAGTGCTAAAAGTCTTGTTTTACTTCTAAATTTCCAGTCCTATAAAAAGTAGAAGAATTTATTTGGGACAACTCAGATAACTTCAAAGGTACATAAATAATTTGATAAAACAGCCTTTGAATATTCTCAAAACTAAGTATTGATATTAAGAATAGTTCTGATTCTACCACTCCTAGGTATCATCTTGAGACTCGGTTCTCTTCCTTTTCTTTCTCCTAAATTTCTGCCTTCTTAACTTCCTCTGTTTTATTTTTCTTTCTTTCAATATTTGTGTGCACATGTGTAGTACTGGTTACTGAACCCAGGAGTGCTCTACCACTGAGCTACATCCCCAGTCCTTTTTATTTTGAGACAGGATCTTGCTAAGTTGCAGAAGCCGGCCTCAAACTTGTGATTTCCTGCCTGACCTCCTGACTAGTTGGGATAGAAAGCATGTGACATTGTACCCAGCTCTTTTCATTTTTAATTCCTCTTTTTCTTCTTGCACGTATCCAGTGTTATGGGAAAGAATTAGAGGTAAATTTCAGTAGTTTAAAACAAAAGTAGCATTGTTTTGATTTTTATGTTAAAACATTGAAAGAAGTAACTTTTATCCACATGAAGGACTTAATTGAGTTACAAATGGCTGAGCCACTCTTGTAGACAATGGAAGAAAGGGGAAGGAGACCAAAAGTTTTATTTGGCCAGATTTGGACTAAGAGTGGGTCCTAGTAATTGATACAAGAGCAGATAGGGCGGACAAACAATAGTATTTGGGAATCTCAGGGAACTAATATCCTTTTAATCACAGACTCTATGAAAAAGGGAGAATTTGAAGATTTCAAATCCAAGATAAGGTATGTAGAGACAGGTTCTGAATCCAAACTGAATGTCCAAGCAAGACCAAAAGAGAGATGGAGAAAGAAAGAGGTACTCACAGGACACTGCCAGAAACCCACAACCTGAAAAGGAGCTGTGGACGATTCTGAGATGATACAGATGCTTAGAAAGTCAATCCTTGGCTTATGAAAGAACTCTATGCATTTGGTCAGAATTGGAAAGAAGTATCCATTCTTAGAGACCAAAACCTTTTGACCACAAAACAAACAACAGTAGTTTGAGTAATTCAAACTACTTATGCCCCTTATGATTTGAGAATGATCACTGTGGAACCTTTTCTCAGGCTAAAAGTGTAATTGGTTATGGATCAATAAGTAATTTCTTTTAGAAGGAAAAAACCCTTATTTTCTTCCCTTTTATTTATTTATTTTTTGAACTAGCAAGGCTGTTAAATCAGAACTGAGCAAGTCTGGATTGAAACTTGAGATGACTCTAAACAGCAAGATTCCTTACCACACTAGTTAAGTTTACCTCCACTGATCATTTATTTACGATGCCATAAAAACCCAGATGCTTTCTGTTTTGATTGTTAGATATTTGCTGAAAGGCAGCTGAAATTACTTTCCCAGAGTTGCCATTCTGACAACCCCATTTTAAATGGAAAATTTACGATGGTTCAATAACAGTTGTGCTGAGGTGTTGTTTTTTGTTTATTTTTTCAAGATTAGCAATGGATTCAGTCTGTGCAGTCAGTGTCAACCCTTACTCTGCTTATTGGGAATTCCAGAAGCTTAATGTAAATGTAAGATTAAGAAACTAATCAAATCTTTTGGAATTAAAATATCATTCTATTCTGTGTTAATCTATTCTGTGGTTTGGTGGCTTTTCTAATTATTTTAGGATTGGGGCCTGCAGTCCAGTTTCCAACAGGAGAGAACATCATGACCCAGTCACATATCCTTTGAGGCATGAACACTGGTAAAAGGGAACTTACAGGGATAAAACAAAACAACATGAATCAAACCTACATGATCACAAGATACAAGGGCTCTAGGTAAACTATATGTGAGAAATCAAATAGGGGGCTGGGGATGTGGCTCAGTGGTAGAGGGTTTGCCTAGCATGCTTAAGGCCCTGAGTTCAAACCCCAGTACACACATGCACACACATGCTCACACACAAAGAAATCAAATAGGGCAAGGAGACAAGAAAATGTTTCTGAAACTTTCAGAAAGAGAGGTAGACCGAGAACAATGAAGATAAAAAAGCTTTAGAGGCTGTTCGTTTGTGGGGATGGGGATTGAACCAGGGCCTTATGCATGCTAATAAAGTATTCTACCACTGAGCTGCAACCCCAGCCCTAGAGTTCTGGAATATGTGACACTTTACTAAATTTGTTATTTTGATATATTGGTAAAATACCAATATCTCTGAACAATGAAAGACTGCATGCTGCTTTGTAAGTAATGAAAGGAAATGAGGAGATAGCATTATAGTCATACTCACTAATAAATTTTTGAACACAGAGATAGAGCAAAGAGTCCCTGAATTATGAAGTTAATTATGGCAACTTTAAAAAGAAATGAATTTTTTTTCATTCAGGAACTACTATTTGCCTTCTACTATATGCTGGGCAAATTCTTGTGAACAGTTTAGAGCTTACAGATAAAGGAATGGTCCTGGGATAGAAGTGGTTAAATATCTATAATATTTTCCTTACACATATCAAAATGAGTAAAAAAAATGGCATAGAAACAATATTTTTGCCATTTTCTTTTACATCCTCAAATAAGTTTCCTTTCCTTCCTTCCATTTCATATAACTTTTGACAAATTTTCTCCCTGGCAAGAAGAGGAATGAGAATACTGAATCCAGATCTTTGATTGTTACCAGCATTATGGCCTCCTGCATCCTACCAGATGGTATAGTATCTACTGAGCAATAATTCATTTTATTAATTTGGCAAGTCTGCCTAAAGACACAAAAATGGCTCCAAAAAGTATTTGAAAAGACCAAACCGAGAAGAATTCACACTCAAAAGAGGACTAAACCTCTTTTTTTCTTTTATAAAGCATATAGTAACAATAGTAGTAGGTCTAAAATTTTAATATCTCTAGGTTATATTCATATTTTCCATGGCACAGAACAGGTTTCTGGGAGAAGAAAAAAAACCCCACACAAGATGGGAAACTAAAAATTATACATGAAAAGCAAACAGTAAAATGTAAAAGCCAAAATGCATTTAAAAAGTACTTACTATATGCAGTTCTAGGTAGTCCCCCAAGCCTGAAGAACTGTCCACTCGTACCAGGACTGCTTCTTTCTGAACAGTGCTAAACCCTATGGCCAGTCTGTCTGCTCGTGTACTTGGCCGGTCATTAGGAGGCCACTTATACGTGATTTGTCCTCCACCTTTGCTAAAGATATACGTTGTCCCAGCTGTAAAACAAAAACCAAAACTAATTAGTCCCAATATATCCAATCTCCACTTTCCCATGTTTCTCAAGTTGATGTATCAGTGAAGCATTAGCTTTACACACAAAAACTACGGCAAAGCAAATAATAAATTTCAATCAAACATGCTCGAAAGGGGACAGAGTTGTTTTAAAAGAAATAGAAAAGCAGCTCCGTTTTTAATACACTCATTAAATCTACCAGCAGGTGTTTCAGAACAGTCGATTACGTCTTTTTCCATTGAGTTAGACAAGTATGGAATGTAATGGGGTTTTATTTCTTCCTGCCAGTTTTTAAAATAGTTTAGTAGGAAACATTGACTAGAGGCTTCCAAAAAGCAGCAGAGACATATATCAACTTGTTTCTGAAACAAGAACTGCATGTAGATGTGACAGGGTCATACAACACTGTGGAACAAATCACAACAAATACTCTGAGAATCAAACTTTTATGGGGAAAATGTCCATTCACATGTGACAGACGATAACTAATGAATGAACAGCCATAAGCCCCAGTAGTCATGTCAAGAAAATACAGATAATAGATTCTATCTATACCAGTCAAGTCTTATGTAACAAGCAACATCTAATGGCTGTCAAACTATTCAGCATTATAAAGACCCACTCCCCTATCCCACCAAAGTGAATACTAGTTACAGCACTGAGTATAATGTCAGATCTCATTTTGTCAGTGTTCAAATTCTACTTCATGTTAGTGATATCAGTAAATTAGCCAACTTAATTTAAAAAAGAGTTTTATTTCAAACAGCGTCCAAATACCCAGAAGCTCTACTTCATTGCACTACTAACAATGCATTCTCAATGAAGGCAATGAAATGAATTCCTTGAGTGACTATATTCAGAAGAGACATGCAAAGATTTACACAGGGGAGAAGGAAAAAGAGCTTCCTCGACACTAAAGGAGACTATAGAAATGTTTATTTAATTAGCCTAGGAACAGATGCTAAGGATAATTCATAAAGAAGAGTATAGCCTTCCAAAACAAAGAATGAAGACAGGGATTCAGTGTGTACCTACTATGATGGGTGTCAATTTGACTGAGTCATGGGGGTGCTAAAATAGTTGGTGAAGCATTATTTTCAGGCTTATCCTGAAATCCTGTTTCTAGAAGAGAAAAGCATTTGAATTGAAGAACTGAGTAAATCAGGTGGTCCCATTCAATGTGAGTGAACATCACCCAATTCACTGAATGCCTGAATACAACAAAAGGTAGAGGAAAGTTGGATTTTCCTTCTATCTTTGCCTGACTGCCTATGCTGGAACATCAGTTTTCTCCTGCTGTCAGGAATTCTGGTCCTTAAGTCTTCAAACCCAGACTAGTCTATACCGTAGGGTCTCAGGCCTTCAAACTGCATCCCTGGCTTTCACAGGTCTCCATCTTTCAAAAGGTGCTTCTCATATGTACAAGATTAGGTACATAGGAAATAGAATATTCCATATTGAATTTATTTCTTTGGAATTATACCTACTATGTGTCAAATAAGAAAAGAAAAGCAACATTAAAAATGAAGCCATGAAATATCCTGTTTTATGGAAAAATGAATTCTACTCAGAGTTAATACCAGTGTGTAAACCTTTTATGTGTAACACTATGGTGTTTTGGTTTTTGTTTTTATAGTTCTAGGATTTAATCCAGGGGCATTCTACCACTGAACTGCACACCCAACCTTTTTTTCTTTTTTATTTTGAGACAGGTTCTCACTAAGTTGCCCAGGCTGGCCTTGAACTTGAAATCCTTTTGCTTCAGTCCCCTAAGTAGCTAGTGTTTCAGACAGGTGCCACTATGCCTCACTCAGGAATATGTTTTTTTTCCCACAGTTTTTAATTTGGTGCATTATAATTGTACATAATGATGGGACTTGTTTCAGCAATATGCTTTAAAAATATCTATACATTAAATTTATATGATGACCAATTTGCCACATTTGCACATAATTATACACCTGACAGATTTTGTGCTTTTAGGTTGGGGTGGGGGCAACCAAACTTTTTTTACATCTCAGATGTTTCCATGGTCCCTTGATCTTCAAAGACCTCTATAATAAGGGTCAAATAAAATATTAAGGGTATAATATATTTAATATTAAGGGTAAAATATACTTAATGGTAAAATAATCCCTTGGTATATAGACCCTTGGTAGATATATCCAAGAAACAAGTCAGAAGACAGTTGAATGTAAAAGTATTAAAACCAAAATATTATTTAAATGAAATGGTATAGAGGCTGTGCACTTCTCTGTTAATTTTTTTGGATGCTAATGCATGAAAGAAGTTCATTTCTCTCATGTGAGAAAAAATAAACCATATTTCAAATACACCAGTCAATGTGCAAGCAAATAAAATTCGGAATATATAAACTGTATATCAGAAATGCCAGAGCTTTCCAGAGCCATTTATGTCCTACATCATCAAGTACTGTCTGGTAAATATTTTTATGCTTGCTGAATCTTGCAGATAACTAATATTAACTATTTCAGTAAAGCATATATAAAAGCTGAAATTTCTTTGAAAGGAGATGTACTGGTTGCTAGCTACCTCTGAATGCTGATATTTACTCAATGGTTAATTTACATTTCTCCTTTTGATTAACTTTGTTCTCCAATGATATGGCTGTCATGTGAAATAAAAGTTCAAAATTAGAGCTACTATGGAACAATATATATCATCTAAGAATTCAGATTTTTAAAAAATCAGAATTGACAAAAAAGTAGTATTGTAAATCAACATTACCTTAATTTCATAGCGACTTTAAAAATGACTTTCACAATGACTTTGTTCTTTTATCTATTTATGTAAAGAAAGTGGGATAAACATTACTCCCATGTTATAATTGAGGAAATTTAGCTATAAGAATTAACCTGTTATCTAAAGCTACATACTTGGTTAAGTGGCAAAGCTGATACAAAAACTAGTAGACAGACTCCTTTTTCAGTGCCTATTGTTTTTATTATTATTATTATTATTATTATTATTATTATTACAGAAGTGTTTCTGTCATAACAAGATGGTCAAGAAAAAGTTAATTGGATATGTCAGTCTGAAATTTTCAAGGCCAACTGTTACAACATTCTAAGGTCTCCTGTTCATAAAGTGTCTTTTGCACCTGAAACTCTTATACTCTCCTTTTGCCTCAAAATGCTTTAAAACATACAAACAACAACAACAACAAAAAAAACACATGTAAATGTGAAATGACAGAATATTTAATGTATTCAAGATAATATTAAGTTGGAATACATTTCCCAAACTTCTGGAACTGTAAATGTTTCTAGTCATACAGTTATAAACCTTAGATGATTATGTCATAAAATTACTATCTCAACTTTGATTTCCTGTATTATTTACTAACTACCCATTTTCAATATGTGGTAAGACTTGGTAAATAGCATGAGATTCGCTAATTTTTAGTTCTTTAGGTTTGACTAAAACAAAGAAAAACAATTTTACAACTATCTGCCAAACCTTGAGACCATTTATAGTTTCCTTTTTCTCCAGAATCAGATATCCAGTCCTCCCACAACTCTGTTTTATCTACTTCCAGAGGCATCCTAATTTCTTTTTTTTTTAAATTTACTTTGCATCAAACTTGAAAAAATTTCCTATATTCCAAATTCTCCCTTTAATACAGCTATAAAATTATTCTTGTAAGCAAATATTGTCAGTCATTTGACTGAAGTTTCAAACCCTAGCTCATTTATGTTCATCTTTCTTATGTGAATCAAGGGTAAAAATACTTATTGCAGAAGGGGAACTTAGAAATTAAGGATGTAAACTCTGGACTTAGTCAGACCTGGGTTAAAATTTTGACTGTATTATTTACTAACTATGTAAACTTAACAAGTGATTTATTTTAAGACATGGGGGTTTTATCTTTTAAAAAACAGGAATAGCAGCATTACCTTATAGAACTTCTGTCAGCATTAAATGAGATATTGCATAGTAACACCATACTCCAATTCCCAGAATATGGTAAGTGCCCAATAAATCTTAGAACAATTGGGATTCTGTGTGTGTGTGCATGTGTATGTGTTATAAAAATATAAAATAACATTGCAACATTTTTGTTTTATTTTAACATAAGAGCCTTTAGGAAAGTTTGACGTATTTGAAAGTAATGTTCAAATCAAATACTTAAAAAAAAAAAGAATGTGGCAGTTTTATTAATCTTTCCAGTATTTCATTCTCTGAATAGCAATTTTTTATATATAGTATTATTTATATGCACTGTTATTATATGCACTAATAGTTGACAATGGAAGTGATATTAAACTGTATCACATGGGAGCTTTCACGAGAAAAAGAATATTAGCTCATTACCATAAAACATCTAGAATGGAAAGATTTATAATATGAGGCAAAATAGTCACTTGACCATTAAATAAAGAGGTAAGCATACATAAAAAGAACTGCAAACTAGCTTTACATTTTTAAATTTTATTTTTACAGAAAGATGTTTTATTTTATTATGTAAGTGAATTAAATGTGCAGTGGTAGTACATCTTAACCACGGTCATAATTTTTATCATCGTGGAGAGGAGCATGATGAAATGTGTTGCCTTTCTATTAATGCATGTTTCTATATAATAAGTGCTAACGCATCAGTGCCATGACTCCTAATCAATTTATTGCAAACTAACCTTGGCATTCATCACATACTGAATGTATGGATGATTCAAACTTAAAGTGGTTTTCAGCAATCTCTACATTTAAGGTCTGTAGCAAGTCTATATTACTTACTTTGTCATTGACAAAGCTGGCTCCATCAGATGCAAATTTAGCAATGTCAACACACTTTAAACTAAAAGAAACATTTGTAAAAATTACACATGGGTTCCCCATTCTAATGTTTGAACTGCCTGCAATGTGTAATAAGAAATATTTTTAGATCTTCTTGAACTTATTACTTACATAAAAGGTGAGTCTCTTCCCTCCTGCTCTTTCTTACCAACCATCTCCACCCTAAATGTGCCCACTTTAGCCTCATTTTGTTTCTGCAAAGTCTAATATATTCCCCCAAATGGATTGAATCTGTCTGAAAATGATAACCATTCAGCCTGTACAGGTCTGTCCAGTTATCTGTCCAGCTCTGAATTCTTGCCACGTGAACAATAATACAATTAACTTCTGAAAAGATTAGGTTCTAATGCATAACATAAGTATGTGAATAAAAGGTTCTTTCTTGAAAGCCTATAATTCCTCAAATGTCATCCTGTAGCCAATGTGAAACATTTCCAACCATTATGTTTTTATTAACTGAAACCAGGATATAACACTTTTTTCCCAAAGTTTGCCATGCTGTCAGATGAAAATTAAAAATAATGCAATATTAATAAATAAGCAGAGTTTTGATTCCTCCTACAATCTTGTTAAGATGTCAGCATTAAATATGAATTTTCTAGCCGGTTGCAGTGGTGTATACTTGTAATCCCAGCAGCTCCGGAGGCTGAGACAGGAGGATTGCAGGTTCAAAGGCAGCCTTAACAAAAAGGATACACTAGCAACTTAGTGAGACCCTGTCTCTAAATAAAATACAAAATAGGGCTGGAGATGAAGCTCAGTGGTTGAGTGCCCCTGAGTTCAGTGTCTAGAACTGCATTCCCCACACCCACAAAGCAGTATGTATGTGTGTGTGTGGGTGTGTGTGTGTGTATAATATATGTGTATACATATATATATATATGTATATATATACATATATATATATATATATATATATAATATTTTTTACCTATGTGGAGGTATTTTTTTTTGAGTAAAGTTCATAAAAACTAAAAGGAATTTAAAAAAAAAAAAAAGACCATCTTGCCAAGTTCGCAAGGAATTTTAGACCAAAGTTAAAAATCTCTAAATTAGTGAAGCAAACAAACAAAAACCTTAAAAACTCACTAAAACAACAATAACTAACTACAGTTCATTGTCTTTGTAAACTATGGAAAAATGTTTGCAAGATTGTAATTATTTCATGAAACTGAGCACTAGAGTTTTCTAATACCTAAACTTTCATATAAAAGTATCAAAAACTTAGGCAAAGCAGGTATTATAGTAGAAGAGATTAAAAGAATCACAGTATTAGGATCTCCTACTTATAATATGTAACCAACTCCAAATCTAAAACTTAATAACAATGCTTCCCAATATTGAGAAGGAAGAAACAGCCTTCCATGTTACATATGCATCTGAGAGTGTGAAAAAATGAGGAAAATGAAGACCATGTATCCTAAATTGAGACCTCTGGTAGGAGAGGAAAACTTGACAGAATTGAAGATGTGTTGCAAGAGCTCAAGAGACTAGAGGATGAGACAAGGCTTCAATCACACATCTTTGAGAAAGAGAAGGTAGGTCCTTAAGAAATAAAAAGAGGCAAAGAAACATGACATGTAACTAAAATGGCTTAGATATGGACCCCCATATCCTTTATCAGATCAGAAGAAAAGAGATAATTACCTAATAAAGCAAATGTGATCAAAATAGCCCAGGATGATATTCGAGTTAGAAACAACATAGAGAAGTTTGTTATATATGAAAATTTTATGTTCTATCAGAACCCTAGACTCTTAAAGGTAAGGAGATTTATTGAACTTTAAAAAATAAGCTGTGGACTATACCATTGAATGTTGAGAAAGATTATGAGCACTTTCCCTCCTCCACTGGAGTCTCCCTTGTAGTGCCACCATACAGTGCCCCTGTACACACACTACCCGGCCTGACACAAAGCACAAACTTGCCTCAATTTCATCACAAAGATTATTGAATGCTATGAGAATCAGAAATATTATTAGATGCCAGAGTCCCTGAGGACTAATTAGGCATTAACAGTATTTTCCAAACTTTCAAAGAGATCAAAAGAGGCTGAACCACCCAAATCCACAGTATATCTGGAAGGTGAGAAAGCAGAGGGAGGAATCCCCTCCAATAACAGCCCACAGAAGATTCCATTCTAGGCCAGTCCATTTTAACATGAAAAATGATGTGTGTTTACTCAATAAGAAATTTCAATCAAATAAAACTATCAAGACAATAGAACAGCAACATGATAATGATAACTCTGAGGTCACAAATCATTTCTCTCAAATATAATTTAAACAGTAATTAAGCACTTCAGTAAAAAACAAATTTTTCCTTCTTTCTGCTGTCCAAAAAATTTAATTAAGTATCTTTCTGCTAAGTGTCCTGCTTTTTGTATATATTTACCCTAATAAAATATTATGACATATATTTATCAATGCATCATATGTATTTCCAGATTTTGACATTTCCAGGTATGCTATATGGAAATTCAGTATTCATTCTTCTGAAAGCAAGTGTGCTCCTCTCTAATGCCTATGTAATTTTTTATAATGCAAATGGATCTGTGGGTGACCTACCCTGTCCATACCCTAGCAGTGTATTCAGGAGTACCACAGATAACAGCAAAGACTGTGTACCACACACATACCCACCATCAAATAGAATGAGATGGGACTTGGTGTTCACTTGTGTCATACAAAGCCATTACTCTACATAATCAATAACTGATGCCAACTGATTTGAATAAGTTATTTGCTCTTTTCTGCCTTTTAAGGAAATCAGTTAAAATAAGTAACATTCTTATACCACCCTATCTCTAATTTGGCTGATAAGGGCCAACTGTGTGAAAGGAACTAGGAATATAAAAGATAAAGCATTCAGACCTTTCTCCCAAGAACTTGTGCATTGAAGATAAAAATCAGGGCTAAATAGTTTGTGTGAGATGTCAGATGAATGGTATTTAGTTATGATACCATTTATTTGAATTTTTAAATAGTGTTGATATTCAGGGTAACCTTAAAAATGAGCAGAAAATATGGTAAATAAGAATTGTGTAAAATTGTCTTATACATTTTCACACACACACACACACACACACACACACACACACACACAGAGAGAGAGAGAGAGAGAGAGAGAGAGAGAGAGAGAGAGAATATCACATCAAAGTAATTTAAGTTGCTGAAAATTTTGAGATAATGTTCAAGCCAGTGAAGAGTATCTTAGAAAATTTTTGCAATAAGTAATACTTTACTTAGTGGTTCCTTTGTAGTATTCTTTCTTTCAAAAACTACTTATTGTTTTTCTCTCAAACATGTTATTTAGAAAATACCCCCTCAAGAAACAGTTGATTTGAATCATTTGAGCTGACAAGTCAGACAAAGTTTTCCCAAGATCACATTCAAAATCATGGGAAACTTTTCAAAGTCACCTAGTCTGGGTTTATGGTGGGAAGAAAACCAAGCTACTGGTAGACCTTCTGCCAACCAGATTACAAAACCTGCCACAAAACCACAAAGACAACATAGTGATTCAGAGCTAAAAACAAAACCAAGCAAAATAGTCCCACAACCAATAATCCTAAGAACATCAAATGTTTATGTCTTCCCTTCTGAAGCTGGACTCCCTCAAGCAGTAAGTGAACTTTATTAAAAAGTCTCTGGGAAGTAATTCAGAAATCGATTTGCATTAGAGCTATAGGCAGAAGGGAGGGAGACAGAAGAAATCATACCATTACATTCTTTAAGAGAAAAAAACGTTTGAAAGAGTATTCAATAGGCTATGTAAATTCTTGATTAATTAGTAACTATTCAGTAAAAGTTGCAGACATCATTATGTCCTTCATCACTATGTCCTTATTTCAAAATTTCATTGTCAAAGTTCTGAAATTTCAGAATAAAACAGAAATTGCCCAAGTAGAGCAGCCAAATCTGAGGTCAGTTCATCCACTAAACCAGCTACCCACTCATCCAACTGAGACCAGGGCAAAAGACAGGTAGCTGATTTTCAAAGAAAAGGAAATGGATAGATAACACTCCCCATTACCCCTTGCTAACAGCCTCTAGAGGAAGAAAAGGATCCACTTTCCAACACAAACAATGACCCCCTGGAAGGCTCTTTTCCTGCCTTTTGGCCACTTGGGCATCAAATCAAAGGAAACCTGAATCTATAAAAGAGGCAAGACACCCCCAGTCCCTTGGGCACCAGTTCTGGACCCACCCCCTTTTCTCTCTCTTCTCTCTCTCTCTCTCTCTCTCTCTCTCTCTCTCTCTCTCCCCCTCCCTCCTTCCCTCCCTCCTCCCCCCCCCACCTTTTTTCAAGATAGGTTTCATGTTTATTCATTCTTTTATCAGGACAGGTCGCTGTAGAAATCACTGAAATTTTTATGAAACATTGTCCAGTCTTAAAATCATTTAGATAGACAGCCTTGCATCAGAACACATGGTTCTAAAATTAAGAATACAAGCTGATCACACTAGTGTGAACTACTGCCTTCCATGTACTTGGAATCTAAGAGGGACCCAGGTGCTATGGAGAGGCTTAAGAAAATCATGCAAATATAAGCAAATGTCTTTCTATACACATTATTGATATTTGCATGTATGGAAACTGATACACATTGTGGTGATGAAAGAGAGCAGTCAAAAGACAGAATGGTGGGAATTTTGAAGGGCCTAGGCCTCATATCTTAATCAAATCCTATATGAGATTATTTTGAGAAGTTTCTTAGACTGAAAGCCAGATGTTTTGTTGAAGAAATGAATTGCATTCAAAATAAGCAGAGGGGCTTTTTGAGCAAAACAAATAAATAAAATACAATGCTGAGACAATAGCAAAGGGGTACTGCTAGAGATAGAGACTACAAATGCAACAAAACAGCAACATTTAAGAATAAAAACATCTGTACACATAATAAAATTAATTAAGCATTTACTATGTGTAAAACAACACAACAAATTCTGGAGGTGATAAAAAGTTACACACCATCCCTCTGAAAGCTCCAACTCTCATTACTGGTTCAATCCAGTATCAACTTCCTGAATTCTCTTTCATCTTTCAATTCTTATAGACATAGTTCATGTTTGCATCATTTTCAATTTAAACACTGTAACAAATAGTCATCTCTATTGATCTGGTAACTTCCTGGCTGTCCTTAATAAAAATCCACCTAACAAACCAGTATTGAATATGTTTTTTTGAAATAATATCTCTAAAATTCTTCCTCTATTCTAAGACTTTCAATAATTAAACCATTGTCTACCACAGAAAGAATCTGTCTCATAGAAACTTTGAATAGCCCCCATACAACCTAAACCTAGAGAATTCACTTATCTCCCAAAATAATCCTAAATTCTTTCTGGAGAAAATAACATTTAACAAGGTTCCAGAAAGATAAGAGCTAATTTTGTGGGCAGCATTTTCATGACAAAAGGCAAAGAGGGCACAAAATGTTTTCAAAGAATAGGGAGCAGATTCACCTATAGAAGTGGGGAATCACTTTTTCTTTTAGAAGGAGATCTATACCTTTTTAATCGCCACTATTTCCTATCTCTGTGTCTCCTGAATTAAATCCTAAGATAAATACAGAGAAGAAACCTTACAGTAGAAATTAGGACTATTCAAGGTCAGTGTTAAAAAGAGATTAGATAAGTTCTAGTATGCTATTATATTAAAAATTCTATGAAATGCAAATTTTCTCTAATAAGGAGTCACAGAGCAAAAACAGAAAAATGTGATGTTAATAAGAAAGACACTACATTTAATGAGTGTTGTGATGACATTTTGCTGTTTATCACAAATCATTTCCTTGCAAATCTTCATCAGAAGGGAAACAACTTCTTATTTTTTAAGTGCTAGCCTATGCTTAGTAGAAAATGTAACAGAAGTAAAATAAAATGTGTAAAATAAAGTAAAATAAAATGTGTAACTTTGTTTATTCATTCTTCAACTTACACTCTGTAACAGCTTATGAAGATGACAGCCAGTTCTGTGAGGTATCAATCCACATATTTTCATAAAGATCATTAAAAGAAGGAAAAATAAATAAATAAAACTGAGAAGTTAGGCCACTTACTTTGACAAGAAATTGTGGGTAGTTATAAGATTTAAAAGCTCAAGATGGAAGTGATTGAGCCCATGAAGATCTTTAGCTAATAAAATTCAACAAGGAAATTAATTTTGAAAGTGATAGATTAAAAAAAAAGCTTCTCTATGGAGATCTTTATATTTCACCACCCATATGAAGATTATATAACTCTGTGTAAGAGTTATTTTTGAAGTTGAAATGATTGAAACATTATAGTGTGGATTAAAGTGCCAAATCAGACCTGAAGCAAGTCAGGATCAAACCTTTCTTTTGTATTTGGTTCACAAAATTTTATCTTCCTCGACAGAAATTATAAGGTAGTTTCAATCTGCACCTCAGATCTTTGAACACTCAAGTCCCAAACCTCAAAAGACACTTAAGTTGAAAACATGGTCTTTAAGTGGAGGAGGCTTCAAAGGGCTTCTATGGAAATGGTTGAGAAAGATCTATAGGACAAAAACCATAGGGCCCTCAGGGTGAAGGAGGCTTCCAATTTAAACAATCTGCAGTGTTGGGCTCAATTTTATATGTTTGATTCATTTAAAATTGGCTATTGTATTCAATGCAGTTTGTATACCATCTGTCTTTGAAGTGATTTAAATTAAGTTTTACAGCTCTTATGGGAAAGAGAGACCATTTCTAAACGTTGTATAGTCTGCTTACTACCATCAATCACTAATTAGAATTAATTATTAAGACTTCAATTCCTTTTTTTTTTTCAAGTAGTCTAAATCATTTATCAAAGGATGACATGGATTTCTGTTCCTTCTTTGGGAGACTGAAGTCATAGTCATATGACTTTGGGGTAGATGCTACTGACATGATGATTTTAGTTAGATGTGTAACAATAATGCTATCTAAAAGCTACATTTAACCAAGAGAGCAGTATTTTTGGAACAGCAGGCAGTATAAAAGTGCTTTGTGAATATTAACATATTCTAGCAAATTAGTTTGCACTCATTATCATAAGCAATTACTTACTGTTTAGATGCAGCTTGTTTTAAATTGGCAAGCAATTTGCAAGAATTAAAACACAACATAGAGAGTTTTCTGAAAATTCAACAATATCCTGAGACAGATGATGTTCCCAGGTTCACAGAGCACGTGCCAAACATGGATGCCCATGAAACATATTTAGTATTAAAAAATAGTTAGGTGGCTACCTGGACTTTTAATGTAAGTTGTTTTGTTAGAATATTATCAATAAAATAGTACACTGTCAGGCATTGAAAAAATAAATAAATAAAAAGAACTGAAGGAGCAAGGGGGAAGGCTTTGCTTTCTAATATGAACTGGATGCCAATTTGACTAAAGTTCAGTACTTCAATAGCCCATTGGTTGCTTGTGGTGGCACACACCTGTAATCCCACCTGCTTGGGAGGCTGAGGCAGAAAGATCACAAGTTGAAAGCCCACCTCAGCAAAAGCAAGGTGCTAAGCAATTCAGGGAGACCCTGTCTCTAAATGAAATAGAAAATAAGGCTGGGGATGTGTTTCAGTGGTCGAGTGCCCCTGAGTTCAATCCCTAGTACTCCCAAAAAATAAAATAATATAACCTATTGCATTGTCCTGAGTTTTTGTTGGGGGGGGGGGGCTACCCAATCTGTCCTTTGTAAGAAGTGTCTGTTATCTTTCTCATTCTCTTCATTAATCTCTAGTAGAGACTACTGATGTTCACCACTATTCAGTGTACCTGCTTTAATAGCAGAAGTCTTGAGGGTTAGGAGGCCATGCTGTCTCGCTAGAATCAGCCTTTCCCATTCTCCCTTGCAGCTTGAAGGGGTCATATAACCCAAGTGGTAGCCAAAGATCATGGGCCAAGTTGATATGCAATTTTCCCAGTTTGGGCCCTGAAATACCTGTATTCTCCTGCCCATTTCCCTCTTTCTTCTTGCTGATTGGTGACAGAAAGGAAGCTGCTTCTTTAGACTCAAAAAAGGAGAAAGCCACAGGGTGAGAAAGGCAGGCTTCTATCCTGAGACCATTAAACTGTAACTGCTTTCATCAGAAGAGCTATCTTATATTTTGGTCAGACCTGTGCATTTCAGGTCTCATTTTTACAGCCAAGGGTGTTGATATAGCTTTTAAAACAAAATGACAAAACATTTCCATGTGGTCTTTTTATCTTCATGAAAGTTAAATAAATTTGATAGGTAAGCTATAATTATCTCCATTTCACAAATTCAAAAGAAAGTGGTATTTACAGAGATAAAATAATGTGTCAGTGATCATAAAGTAATTTGAAACTTTTGCTATCAAACCTTCCATAAAAGGTTGGTAATAATCTATTACCTGTTTTATAGTAAACTGAAGTTTCTCACCCTGGCAGTTCTACGGGAGGTCATATGTTTTTATGGATTTATCTTATTCCCCATTTCTTTTCTCCCTTACAAAACCAAAATGGCATATATTAGCAAAACAAGTTAAAGGATGTTGCTTAGAAGCCTGAAGCAAAGTAAAATTGACAGACCCACCATAGGCCTCTTGGCTTGAATATAGAGCATTTAATTTTAAAAAATTAGGATTAATTTGGCCCTGTAAGATATAAATTCTACTAGTTCCCTCACAATCTCACAACTAGGAAAAGTCTTTGTCAAGGAGTGAGTCATCCCTTGGAGTGTAATCATCAGGGAAGATTGTGGCCTTGTCTTCCAGTCTCCCCAGAAGTGAAGGAGCATAATTTCTACAAGTGTCAATTAGGAAACAGATGACCTCATAATACAAAACTCTCCCACTCCCCAAAACATCCTTCAATATTTTCAAACCAGGGCACCTGGTGTGAAAGTTTAAAAAGTCTTCTGCCTTTTGTTTCTGTGGAGCTGAGTTCATTCGTTTTTTTCATTCGTTTTTCTCTCCCTTGTTCTTTTCCTTGTTTGTTTAACTTGTTGAGTACCAATTTTCTTTTATAACCCACAGATCATATTATTCTGCCATTTAAGCCAGCCAGAAAAAGCAACAGTAACCCGGTCAAACTAAATAAGGGAAAGTCTTTGTCTGAATTTCAATTTGTCATCCTCAGACAAAAATCTCTCTTGCATAGAAAGTAAACAAAAGTATTATCAGGAGGCTAAGTAGACGTTTTACTTGGAGATATTTTTATGCAATAATCAAAATGTTAAATAATGTTTTACAGCAATATTCTCAGGAACATTCACCTAGAGTGAATGATAAGAGAGATGACTTCTGTGCAAAGCAGGGAGCATCTATCTCCATTTTCTGATAATAGTCATGGAAAAAACAAATACATAATTATCAATTGAGTACCTTCCACATATTTCATTTTTATATTGGTGTTATATTGTTTGTTTTTCAAAATAACATTTCATCTGGATGATAAGAACTATTCTTCATAGTACCTTGTTTTTACCTTGAAGCCTAGAATATCACAAGGTACTTCACAGATAACAAGATTTGATGTGGTGAACAAAATAAAATACATAATGTCCACAATTATTTTGATGATGCCTTTGTTTTCCTCTGGTGTTTTAGAATCAAGTATCTCTGTGCTATTCATATAATACAGAATTTATTATTGGGAAGAAGGATAACAAAGAAAAGTCCAATGTCTTAAAATCTGTATTTCAGCAACTTTTCTCAATGTCTTGAAAAGAAGTATAATCTGGAAAATGCCATCAAAGTGTAACAAATTGAGAGTACTAAGGAAAGAGACCATTGCAAATGGAATGTAGTAGCTGATTTTTTTTCTTCTTTTCAAATGTTAACTATGGAATAAAAACAAAATGTTTAATTTAGGGTTGCTATATTTATATGCTGCTTTAGAGTAAAAAAATATATATATTCATGTAATCATATACATTTACAAACTTTTTTTCCAAGATTAGCAAGTGTGTACTTAAAATTGATGTAGTATAAGAAATATGGATATGGTGTTCTTTAATCATAGGCCAGTTTTTGGATAACTAATACCACCACATTTGGGAACAGAAAGTAAAATAATTAAACCGAACAAATGAAAATCAAAGAAATTCCCTTTGCAAAATGATCTAAAGGAAATTCAGACTTTTCAAAACCAAATAAGCAGTTTACAAACCAAAGAAAGTGTATCAAGCTGGGAGGTCATTTATTCTTATGTAAATAAACACCTAAAATAGTTATAAAGAGGCATTTTAAAGGATAGAAAAAGAAAACATTTTTTTCTTGCAAGATGTAACTGGCTTTTCTAGCAATTTGAAAACCTCATATCAATAAAATTTAAAGCATTTCTTAATTTTTCTACCTTTCTATTATTAGTGAGCAATGTTTATTCTGTATTCCTCTGCCATGTCCTTACCTATTTGGCAAATGCCATTCTCTGTTCCACGTACTATATTTTATGTTTCAAGCTGTAAATTTCCAAAACAGTAATTTTCCCTTCCCTTCTCACCAAAATAATATGAAACCATAGAATTCACACTGTCCTCATCCATGAGTAGAATATATGGAATGAATTCAGTTGGAAATGACCTTCTAAGCCATTCTAAGCCATTCCCCCAAAAAGCTGATCACAGGTTTCGGTGCCCATAAAGAAATGAGAGTATGCTGGAAAAGGTAAGTGTACAGGAAAGTAATACAGCAATGTCCTCGTTGCTCACCCTGGCAGAAGCAGTTAGCATGCTGTTTATTAGCTTCTGCTCATATGCTTATCAGATAATTTCCAGCATATCAAAGAGACCAAGAAATACAGGGTTTATATTAAAGCAAAAAGATAATCAAGTGGAAGATTTTAATTGGGGAAATAACATGATCACTTCTGAATTTTAGCAAGGTTATCTTGGCTTCTATGTAGAAAACATGATGGATGAAAAGAAGCTTAGGCAAGGAGTCCCTTCAGAAGATCATTTTCACAAAAACAAGAATAAATTATAATGACCAAAACTAAGACAGTTTGCCAGTGAGCACAGGGAAAAGTAGACAGATGTGAGAAGCATAAGGGAGGTCATGTAAGGATTTTTACAGGGAGGGCAAAGGGAAGAAACCAAATGTCACAGTTGGGTCACACAGCTGCAAAGGTTGGGGATGCTATGTCACACACTGAGACAGGAAATATCAGAGAAGGAATGAGATGCTTGAGGAATGATTATATTTGTTTTTTCATTCGTTTGTTTAAGTGACCACCTTCTTCCAAGTGAGAATATTCTATCTTTGTAGTCCTACAATATTTAGTACATGAAAGTGTACACACAAGATGTTTTTCAGTCTCCTGCCAACTGATCACACACGTAAGTTAGAAGAGATATTCAAATGAAAATCTTGCAGAGCTTTTTATCAAAATAAAATTTGCAAGACCATTAGTCATAAAAACAACTATCTTTTATTCATCTCCTTTAAAACATTCTCAAAATATAATATTATGGTTTTAATGTGATTTTTCCATGAAACGCATATGAATTGGCTATATTTGTCATCAGAACATTTTCAAAGTTCTCTTTCTTCTGATAATTTTAAGAAATTGTTTTATGGAAAAAGCTTTACTATACTATATTGTCCCAGCATGTCTTTTGCTCTATTGCTATTTTGTTCTCTGCATATAATTGCCTGGCTAACTTATTGTGCTTAGTTGATTCTCTTTCTCTACTCATCAAGGTTTTCTTAACTCTTTTCTGCATGGAGAGCACTCTAGTAAATACAGGCTCTCAGTTTAGCCATCACACTGCATAGGCGAGCAATCCAGTCAAATGTAAGAATACTGGCTGAGCTTAAGCTCAAATCCCTGCATCTGTAGTTGAAGTTCACTTATTTGCATTTCTTCCACCATTTAATAGTGGGAGGAGAGAAATGATAGAGTGAATTACTATTAGAAAGAATGCTCTATACTTCAAACCAATGATCCTCAGTATAAAATATTTTAAACCTTCTTCTAAACAACAAGGCTCAGTAGACAGTCTGTATAATAATCATTCCTCTGATCTGGTAGATCCCTCTGTATCTGAGAACATAGGGGTTGTGGCTACTAGTAGCTTAGATGATGCCTTCAAGACAAAATAGAAAACAAATCTTTCTCAAAAGCTTTTAATTTCACCTGTTGATAAAGCTGCCATACTATACTGAATTGTATCATTAAAATACACTCAACTGCTCTCTCTTTGAACATTATTATTTTACATATAAAACTCTAAGACAAAAATTTAAATGAAACCACCTCCACAAGGGTACCACTTATAGAAACAAATATAGTATCTCTTTAGTGAGTTTCAGGAACCCTTAGGAGTCTATTTAAAATGGAAATTCATAGTGAGGATGTGGGTGGGTGGGGGAAGGTACACTCTTACATTGCTGGTGGCACTGCAAATTGGTGCAACCACTATGGAAAGCTGTATGGAGATTCCTTACAAAACCTGAAATGGGTCCACCTTTTGACCCAGCTATCCCATTCCTTGGTCTATACACACAAAAAAAACTTAAAATTAGCATACTACAATGATGCAGTCACATCAATGTTCATAGTAGCTCAATTCACAATAGCTAAACTGTGGAGCTAACCTAGATTCCCTTCAACAGATGAATGGATAAAGAAACTGTAATGTATGTACACAATGGAATATTAATCAGCATTAAAAAAGAATACAATTATGACATATGTACACAATGCAATATTAATCAGCATTAAAAGAGAATACAATTATGACAGGTAAATAGATGTAGTTGGAGAATATCATGCTAAGTAAAGTAAGCCAATCCCCCCCAAAAAACAAAAGCCAAATGTTCTCTCTGATAAGTGGATGCTGATCCATAATTGGGGGGTGGGTGTCATGAGGAGAATGAAGGAACTTTGATGGGACAAAGGGGAGGCAGGAAAGATGGTAGAATGAGATGAACATCATCACCCTAGGTACATGTATGACTGTATATATACCGCAACTCTACATGATGTACAACCAGAGAAATAAAAAGTTGTGCTCCATTTGTGTACAGAATCAAAATGCATTCTGCTGTCATGCATAACTAATTAGAACAAAAAAAACAAAATAAAATGGAGATTCAACTCGTCTTGGATCCCATCTTTCTGCAGAATACAACCATGATCCTCAGTGAGAGGGAAATCCAGAGACAAAGGAGAGAATAATGATTCCTATTCAGCTACTTTCTTTTCATGCATAGCAAACATCACTAGAAAAAAAAAAAAAAAAGAAGTTCAAGGGTTTTTTTTCCTGGAAAGAAGACATTTTTGCATAGTTGAAATCAGATCAGTCACAGACCTAACTTGTGGAAATGCAACTCCTGAAAAGAAAGACAATATCAGAGCAGTGCTTATCCAAGATTCATGAAGAACTAGACAGCAGTTTCAGGCATATATTTGAAGTGCAGATTTCAACAAGACCAAAAATAAATAAATAAATTAATTAATTAATAATGTGATTAAAGAAAAAAAAGACATCAGAAATTCTCAGGAGATCAACCTCTTCTCCTAGCCCTCTATGGATGCTCCAAAGCACAGATTCAATTTTGAGGCAGGTTAAATTAGGGGACCAATTGGAAATATATGATTAATGAATTTTGTACCATCTTCTTTCTTTTCAATTGAAAAAAAGAGGGAAAGAATCCTCAAAAAGATTTGATGGGTTTCAGTGAGTCTAATACTCCCCCCACAAGATTGATTTCAGACCATAGTAAAGATAACCAGTATACTAATTAAATATTTAATGATTTTCCCCAGAATTTGCTTAACAAATTCAGGTGACAAGGAAAGCCTCCAAGGTAAAACCACAGAGGTTCATTTATCCAGGAGTTAATGTGAAAGATGGAAAAGTGAAAGCTCAGATCTCTTTTGGAAGTAGTACGATTACTTTTTGGCACATGGAATGTGAAGCTGACAGAATAAAGGGCCACCTAAAATTCAGGAAGTGTACGAAAGCCAAGAAGCCTCCACAGACTTAAGCCAGGAGACATAAACACATTCACGGAACACGAATACCTTTGCTTATTGCCTAAAATGAACCATGTGTTAATTTTTCTTTTTTTTTTTTTTTTTTTTTTTTTTGGTACCAGGGATTGAACCCAGGGGTGATTCACCACTAATCCACATCCCCAGCCCTTGTTATTTTCCATTTTCAAACAATGTCTCCCTAAGTTACTAAGGGTCTTGATAAATTGCTGAGACTGGTTTTGAATTTACCACCCTCCTGCCTCAGCCTACTCAGTTGTTGGGATCACAGACACGCAGGTGTCAAATTTCAAAGCAAACAAAAGCAATGAGGTGAATTCAGTCCCCAAACAGGTCCTTTAATTTTGAAAAGATGTTAACAATATAAAAATATGTTAAAATAGAAGATCTTTTTGTTACATAAATTGAATCTTTCACCCCTTCACTGGAGCAATATCTGCACTCTGAATCCACTAATATATTCCACTTGTTCTGTGTTAAAATGAGTGAAAATAAGATTGCAAATGGACATAGTTAAAAAAAAAAAAAAAAACAACCATCATATCATGTGGGCTTCCACTCAACCTTGAATGAGAAAAGTATGGAACTAGTCCTAATTCACGGCTCTGCGACTTTGCCCAAATTATTGAAACTAACCAGTAGTCCTCATTTTCTTCTTCTGAAAATAAGGGGGTTGTTCCAGGTAATCCCTATGGTCATTTCCAACTCTATTCTTTGAGTTTAAAATATCATTCCACTAAAGCTGGCGTTAATCTTGAATTTGATCCCAGAGAACACTGAGCATGAAGTGGGAAGTTATATTTGCTACTGAGGCACTGTAGCAGATAACACACAATGATTTCTTTTGGCTGGTTATTTGTTTCCTTCTTATTTGATTTAATAATTATATGGAATGTTTTCTACATTTTATAGTGGGGAAATAATATAGTACTGAGTATTTCATTTCACATAATAATTCTCTTTATGATCACAGAAAATTAAGAAGTAAATATAGAGAAAAATGAGCAGAGAATTGGCTGAATATTGCTAGAAGTTAACATTTTTAATTTCTGAAATCATATATCCTCCATGACTGGATTAGCAACTCCACCCCAAATCAATACAATACAAAATCCACATAAATGACAGTCTAAAATGAGTCCTAGGTTTATTCAGGCCTAGTTGTGTAATTACGGAGGTCTTCTCATTCTAAAAACTATAATTACTGCAGTTATACAAAAAAAGCTTGGGTTAAATGTTATTAAGCAAAAACCACCCTGCCTGATTTGTTTTGTGAATACATGTTAAGATAATTTGTACTTACAAGAACAGACTCATTCCAAGCTGGAATTATTATGAACCTTAGTAGGTTCTATTATCATAAATATGACTCAGATCTAGAAAGGGATTCATTACCCTATTTCAGCAGTCAATTTAAGTTGTGAAAATATGAGGAAAAGTCAAAGCATATTCTCTCCCTTTCTGCAGTGGTAGATTCTTCAGTGGCATATTCTCTACCTGTGCACCACATTCTCCACCTTTCTAGGTGAAAAAGACGAGGTACTACCTCAGTGGTTCAAAGCTTATCAATTCCTATCCAAAGGTAATCCTACACATGTCCACCATGACCAAAGTTGTTTGTTAACATTCCTATGTTTGGGTATTCGGGACAAAGAAACAAAATTCATTTTAGACACCCGGTCTAATCTTTACAGTACTACTTTTCTGGTCCGTTAGTTGCAACTTTTCAAATGTCATTGGGCCTTTCACACCAAGGAGTAGAAAACCATGTTTTCTTCTGAATTACATCATAATAACTTACAAACTGGCTAAAGTTCATCTATCATATTGCTTTTTTTTTTTTTTTCTTTCTGGAACTAGTTAGAGGCTAACCAACAAGACGATATTTACTTTTATGAAGGGGAACATGAAATACACACACACACACACACAACCGATTTATTCAAGGTCATACAAATAGTAATCAGGAAGAACATTTTGGAATTCTTCCAGTATTTATTCCTCAGGTTTTTAAAGTGTGCTTTTCACATAACTGTTCCATATTAAGCAATAAAGAAAAATGGTAACCTAAGATGAGAACACACACACACACACACACACATACACACACACACACACACTGAGCAAATACTGAATAATAGAACTTAGGACAGTCCTAACTTTTCACCTGAGGAATCCAAATGAAACAAATTCCTCTATAGAGATTGCTATCAGATCTTCAAGCATACTAACAATGCTGACTAGCAACATTAGCCTGTTCGATGTAACAGGTCTAATTATAATATGTGATTAAATCAATTGTCTATTGCAGAAATTGTGAAAAGTACAAAAATATAGCAAATAGGAACCTAGAACATTTGAGGGGAAATTTTATAAGATTTGTCTACTGAAAGTGAAGACAAAAAAAAAATAAAATAAGATAAAAAAATAAAGAGAAGAATAAAAACAATGATACTGGACCAAGAAGTCATAGCATACATCTCTCTGGAGATCCCCAGCTCACTGTACCTTAGGCCTCACATCCAGTTAACAATGTCACTTGTTTAGTGGGTGCTGGTTACACTCACAGATGTCAACATAATTTTGTATCACTCTATTGATTGACTATTTGGCTTGGGACGAGCATAAACCAGAATTGGTCTAGAGGTTGTTCTCTTGGTTTAGAAACCATTTAGCAAGTGACATCGTGTGAAATCAATGGACTGTTACTGTTTTCATCTTTCGCAAGTTCAATATCATAAGGGTCCTTAAGATTTAATGAAGCTAGTCTATTGAGTGAAGCTTTCAACCCTCTATATTTCTTCTAATGCACTAAATTGGCTTGTATGGGAAATGATTCCTACCTCCTATAGAAGGACAACTATGCAAACCAAGAGATTAATCAATTAAGAATAACATGGCAATAAATATGTATTTAAAGTTGTTTTGTAATAAGATTTGGAATTGTATTTTTTTCCTTAAAGAAAAGAGATGAAAAAAATCCCTAGTGATTAAAAAAGTAGAAAGAAATAAAGAAAACCTGCAATTGAACACACACACACACACACACACACACACACACACACACACACAGAACCAGAATAGACAAGATTGTAGAATAGTCTCGAGGTCTCTTGAGATTCATTAAAATTTCATGACCAAGGAAAGCAGCCATTCATTCCTTCTCAAATAAAGCATTTTCAAAGCAAAATCCAAGAACAAGTAAATGACAAAACCGTCATTTCAGAAGACAGTAAATTATACTCAGAGAAAGAAAACAGGAAATATCAGGCATTGTCCTTAGCAGGAAGTTGTAACTGACAGTAAAACAACAACAAAACCCAGAAATAATAAAATAATGATAAATTGTGCAAGAGCTGAAAGAGGAGACTGTTTTACACTCTAGCACAGGAATGATTTCTCTAAGTGTACAAAGAAATGGAGGCCCTTTCCCACAATGTCAGAGCACAGTTATATTTCAGTTTTCTTAATAGAGCTTTGAATGTGTTGTATAAATGACTAGAATTACACTGTGGATACATTTCAGTGTTATCTTCTACTGTCTCTGTCTTTTGGAGACCAAAAAAATGATGGCAAAACCATGGGTCAACCTCATATCAAGGCCATATGTCTCTTTTGTTTGGAGTAATACCATCATCAGGACCAGCAAAATTTCATCCAACTATTTGTGAAAACAAGAAAAGGTGTAAGACCATTGATAAGATATAGCAAGCAAAGATGTATGTGTGTGTCTTCCAAAAAAATTAAATTTCCAGTTTGATATTTCCAAATAATGACCTGAAAAGAGAATTCTTGTAGGACACTCCCCCAGGTGTCTTACAAAACAGTGAATTTTTAAATTCAATTTTATTCCAATATGTTTGATATGGAGGGGTTTAATGCTAATCCTAGAAAGTCCAGACAATCAGAAAGGGTAACTATTTTCCATGTGAGATTAAACGTCACTCTCCATGTATTATAGAAACAGTATTGGAAGAGATTAATCTAGGAAGGCCTCTGACTGCACTGCCCATTTCTTCAACAAAAGCCCTCCTGTAATTAAATCCTGACACTATAAAAGCCTGGAGAGTTCTATTGCGTTACAACATGAGCTATCATTTCCTCCACAGAATGCACAAGACTGTTTCTGATACATTTTTTTTATGTGTGTGAAACTCCCTCCAATAGCAATTTAAGCAAGGAAGGAAAATACAGGAATCCAAGCCAAAGTATACAATTCTGCAGCTTCTGGTTTACTTTATCCTAAAGAAGGTCCACTGCCACAATTAAAATAGAAGGATGCCAAAGGCATTTTCAGAGCACATCTAACTATTAAGGGGCTACTGAAATTTCCTAATTAAAATGTAAAAATTCTACTCCTATAAGAGGTTCAATTTTTTTCCTTACAAAATAAAGAAGAGGTGATAGCTGGACATAGACCAAAGGAGGCCATCTCCAGGCATACATCCTCCTTACCATGCTCTTCCCCACTTAAAAAAAAAGTTATATTTGGACATCATGGAACCTAACATACACAGTTAAAATCATTTCTTTGACTTAAAGGGAATCCCTACTCTTACTTTTTCAAATGCAAGAGAGAGGAAAGTTAAAGTTAGGAAAATTGGCACATAAAGATAAAGGTTTAAGGACCAATCGTGAGCTGTTATAAATTTTTTTCCAAAACCACCCTGAAATGAATAGTGTTGATTCAACACAGCTAAAGGAAAGCAGAAACAAACCCCAACATTCAACACAAAATTAAGAGGAGAGCAAGCAAAACACTATTCTGAGGTTGACATCATCTACAACAACAAAGACAAAGTGCTTTTTCTAGAAGAAGCAGGGAAGAGTCTGGTTAGGGAGTGGTAGTAATAGTAGGGCAGTGGGAGAGAGAAAAGGAACAAATCAGTTGCCAACTATTGGCCAAGGTCACCTCTGACCCAGTTCATAATCCCCTCTTTTTGCCTTTCCTCCATATGGCTTTGCCTCCCAGGTCTCTGTGCCTGGTATTCATTAGGCCACTGTGAAGAGAGATGACTTCCATTTGACTGACAGGAAAGGGTTATGTGTGGTATTTAAGAAAGCATAAAAAGAATACAACTCCATTCACCTCTATCAAAATCACTTGGATCAATGGGTATAGAAAACATCACTTTCTCTTCCTTATTGTAGAAAACTGATGGAATACTCAGCTTCATCTCTGTGTACAGATAGCATAGCTACCCAGGGAATTAATTATTTGCTTTGTGCACACCTTATGATCATGTCTCGTAAAAGAACTCCCAAAGCAATCTTTTGTACAGGTCCGCTGCTATTCTGTTTTTCAGAGGCTAATGTGCTTGGTGAGGTTGTCAGAAAAAGAGAAAAAATAATCAGTTGTTTCTTTGTTTAACTAGAGAAGCAAATGAATAAGACAGGAAAGGTACAGGGATAAGCAGTTTAAGTATAAATTCAAGTCAATCCTATCTCTGACTTTATGTCTGCCTTTAGCCATGGCAAATGCTTTTCCTCATCTCTGTTTATGCATTTCAAAGAAAGCAAATTGCATTCATATTTTTTGTCAGAAACACGGTAAGGGTTAAGTGTATTAGTATATGTTCTTTAAAAAAGAAAATAAAAAGCTTAAAAGAAGAATGTTTATAGTGTACATATTTCTTCAATGTAAGAAGGAAACATTCATTACAATAATACCTCAATTGAAAATTGAACCATAAAACAACCTGAATGGTCCCAAAATTGAAAGTAGAAAGCAATAAAATTATCAACCCTTTTATTTTTTCAAAAGGATGAAGGTTCTTATGTTCTTTAGGGGGCACAGGTAAGGTTTTTAAGGTTTTTTTTTTTAACCTGTCTTTCTGTTTGAATTAACACAACACAGGCACAACCTGGTACTTGATTAGTAAAAATTAATCAAGAAATATTTATCTAATACCTATAGCATATGAGGAATTATAGAGAATACCAGAAAGGTTTATACATTGGATACATAAGAGCCATATCCAAGGGTAAGACAAATTAAGAATAATAGTCATATAAGTAATACTTAAAATCATATAAATAATACTTACATTTCAAAAGCACTCTGTGACTTTTAAAATGTGTCTTACCTTGGTTACTTAATTTCATAGATATTTAACAATGTTAATATAAAAACCAGAGATCCAGAGGTTGAAGTAATTGAAAAATTCTGTGAATCTGGACCTAAGCTGGCATTTGAAAGAAGAATTAGGAATGAATAATGAAGACAGGACAGTTACAGCTGAAAACTGTGCTGGTCTTTAATTTTCATAAGCACATGTCTATAGTTCCTTAAGGACACAAATATAAGCTTTCTTATTATTATCTTTTTTAGGTTTATTACTCAACCTAACAGCGATCTACAGAGCATTTACTGAATTAATCAGTGGGGAGGATTTGTCCTTCTGTATCTCTCTACTTTTATCATTAACAGGACACTTCACAAAATAGCTGGGGAGTTTAAGATATAGCCCATGGCTATAAGATATAATTGAGGCTCACAGACTCAGTCAATCCCTTCACTTAAGGTTCATTAGCCTGGGTTCCAAGGATCCCAGGGGGTGATTCCTTCCTACTCCAAGTCCCCATAGCACACATCATCCAGATGATGTCTGCGGCACAACTTTAGCACCCCAAATGAAATATTGTCTGTGAGCTCTTGGTCTTTCAATTGGTCCGTGTTATCTCTGTCTTACCTCCCAATTAAGCTTCAAAGTTCCTTGCAAATGGGAACTGTGTCATCAAGATTCTTTATCTAGGCCAAGCAGCTTCTGGCAAATTACTTGACATAGCATAGGTGCACAATTGATGTTGGTTTTGTGCCTCCAAGTTGCCAATACTGCTGTACATTTATTTCAAAGAAATGATGTCTCATGCCTGGATTTCAGAAGGTGATACCAAAACAACTGAATAATACCAAGCAGGCTATGTAAGTTCATAAGGTTTCTGACTATCAGATAGAAGTTGCTTAATTTAGTAATCATGGTACTCTAAATTTGGAAAAGCTAGTGAGGACTCCTCATGTTATACGTGGGGAAACAGAGGGGAAGAGTATCTTCCAAGCGCATAGCTAATATTGTACAAGAAGGAAAGAAACTAACATTTGTTGTGGGCTCAGCATATGGTATGAAATTTTATTTCAATGAATAAAGAGGCACCAGATGTGGGCCACATGGCCCCCCAGCACTCCAGCTGAGATAACAATTTGGTATTATTCCAATAAGAGCCAATACAGGTGTGGAATATTGTAAACTCTTTTTGTTTTCCTTTTACTGCATTATTTCTGCCAGATATCCAACAAAATATTTGTATTTTTGTTGTATAAAAAGAAAAGCATGCATTCAGTAGCATGGCCTGCTCTGAATTACTTAATAATGAGGTGTTTGAGCCTGCAGTTCACCATGAATATGCCAAACAAACCTTTTGTTAGTTTTAATTACTCCCAAAATACACAGGAAAAATGAACATTCTCTATCACTTTTTCCTCCAGCTCTTGATTTAGCCGTTTGAATTTTCTACTCTGAGCCAAAGAAGCCACTGATGGCTCACAATATCTTCTATGTTTACTCTCCTCAGTCTACTTAAATAGACTTACTTTTGCCACTTTTGCTCCTTACCTTATCAGAATCCCTCCTACTTCAATGAATAGGAAAGACAGTAGAATGTATCAGACATAATTTTCCTATGTTCATATGTGTATACACAACCCGTGTAACTCCACATCATGTATAACCACAAGAATGGGAAGTTATACTCCATGTATGTATGGTACGTCAAAATACACTCTACTATTATGTATATCTAAAAAGAACAAATAATTTTTAAAAAGAATCCCTTCCACCCCATGTTCCTCTTTTTCTCATGTCACTTTGTTTCCTCATACATTTTCACTCTATTCTCTGTGTCAATACAATCTAATGAATGCTGTGATTGACCAAAAATAAGATGTTGTCTCTGTGTGTCTAGCAATACAATTGTGCACATCTGCTCTCTTTTTCTTGTTATATTGCTATAAAGTCGCATATTGCTATTTTCAATTAGTTCCTATCAACAAAATTCACCTCTGTTCTTCAAAGAGAAATATGGTATCTGCTAATTACAATGAGCAGTCAATAATGGAAGGTTCACAATTAAACTTAAATGATGACAAACTATATATATATATATATATATACACACACACACACACACACACACACACACATACATACATATATATGTATATCCTTCAAAGTAAATTCTATTTGACTGACCACAGAGTCCAAGTACAATATTTAGTACAATATTTAGCAGTATGCCCTGCTCTGAGTTATTCCATAACATATATAGAACAGTAGTGTTCAGGCTATGCCTAATCCTGAGATAATTTGTTTTATAAAGTAATGGTTTGCCATAAGCTACTACATTTTGAGTATAGTGTTGAGGTAGAATGACTCTATAACTTGTTTGAACAAGTGAACAGCCACCATCTGCCTAGCAAAACCATAACCAGTAAATTAAAACTGCTAATAAAAATGACCACCTGTGAACTTAACAAATTAAATCAGAAGCATATGGATGCATGGTCGTATCTATCCCAAATCAGGAAAGCCAGGCCCATGAGCTTACCAAACACAACAGACCACTGAATGCAGCATCCCCTTACCTGAGACCCATAAAAAGAGGAGCACTCCAAAACTGGCTACAATGCCACACTAACCCTGTCACCCAGTTGTTTGTTGTAAGTCTTGCCCAGGAAAATTGCCACAGTGATGAACCTCCCATTGTCTGTCCTTCAGCTCAGCATGGTTTCTCTGCCCAAGATGAGGAGCTCACAGGCCACTCCAAGCTGATACTTCAAGTCGATACTTCAAAACTTCCTACTGTCCACACCCTGGCCTAGAATAAGTTCTGGGCTTTAACAGCTCTGTGCCCTGAACAAGTTCTTAACTGGTTTCTACTCTTCTCTGACCACCAGCAGTGACCCTTACATTTGTATCTGATCTCCGCCTTTGCTCTTGGTTCAGCCTCCCGAATAGTTACGGTTGCCTAAACCCTTCCTTAGTCTTCCTGTGACATATCTACTTCACAAAATTACATATATTGTGAATTGTGATGTATAACTGAAGTGCTATGGATATTAGTAATTAAAACCAGGATAAAAGAACTTGTTACTGCCTAGATTATGAATATTAGGTGACCCACAAGTACTCAGTGAAGAGCAACCAATGAAAGTGGTATAGCTTGTGAACTAATTGTTATTTAATCATTCTGACATTGTGGAAAAACACACATATATTTGGTCTATGTTAATGGTTTAACTCGCTCACTACACCTGGGATTCTAATCCTAAGAAGTGCCATTGGATTTGAATCTTAGTAAAAATGTAATATTTATCACATTAGAGATGTTTTAAGTATGGTAAAAATGCCCTTTCCTACACACTATTCATATGATTTAGTTGCTAGTACTAGGGAGTCAAGCCATTTGCAACCCAGAATGTCTTACTGAATGAAGACAATTCTAAGATCCTCAATGATGGCTCTTCATGGGGCAGAGGTGCCTTCTTCCACAGTCAGTGGTCTTAACATCAATTTGGCATGAGTGTCACATTACAATTCAGTGCAAAATCTGTCTAGTACTTTGAGTTTTACTTCTTATTCTGAGACACATTTAAAAATATTTATTGAGGGCTGGGGATGTGGCTCAAGCGGTAGCGTGCTCGCCTGGCATGCGTGCAGCCCGGGTTGGATCCTCAGCACCACATACAAACAAAGATGTCGTGTCCGCCGAAAACTGAAAAATAAATATTGAAATTCTCTCTCTCTCTCTCTCTCTCTCTCTCTCTCTCTCTCTAAAAAAAAAAATTTATTAAATCAAAAAGGTCCATTTACATTAATAAATAGTATGTACTCTTTGAAATTTATATTTAAGTATATAATTTTGTCTATGTATTTTCACACATTCATTTTTAAAGCTAAAAGCTTACATAACATAATAAACATGATTTTATTTAGCCAATGGAATTATAGATCATTTAAATTTCCTTTCTGTTCTTCCAAACTTTACCATACTTCCTATATTGTCATAAAAATATAAATATTTCTATATATTGACTCTATAACAAAGAAACAAATCCAAAAAAAATACGTTTTTTTTAAAAAACACACTCCTACTATACCTACCTGATATTTTATCAATTGGATAAGTTTTCTAACAAGATATGAAGCATTGTACTTGTACTTCACTAATTTAAAAAGCACATTAATATAAATGTTTCAAAAAAATAACTTTTAGCATGTGGGAACCAGAGTTTCTGCCAAAGAGAGTTTAATATTGAGTCTAAAACATTGCTAAAGATCAAATTTGGGGAGAGACTTTCCCCCTTGAATCTCATTCTTATCATTTTTACAAAGATTACACAAAGGCTGAGATCAAATTTCATTCTTTGGACATACAAGTAGAAACATTTCAAACAAAACAAAATAAACAAAATCCAGTCTGTATGATGATAAGAATCCCCTGTATTTCTTGCTCACTTAGGTCTCCCAGAACTTCCCCCATAAATGTTTAAGAAAATTTACATTTCAAAGTATGAAGGAAGATGACTTAGCAGTATCCCAGATGTCACATTGACACTAAGGGTGTTGGGTGAAAAGAGACCAAGGATTAAATGAGCTGTTCTGTGGTCAGCATGAGCACCTTATTTTTTGTATGACTCGAATATCACCTACCAATAATCACAGCATAAGTGAAAGAAAACCAAATGTGAATTGCAGATTATTTTATAAAAATACAAAGCTTTAGTGAAGATATACTAGCTAGACTGAGAAACACAAAGTATTTTTAGAACGTATTATTTCTGCTGTGTGAGAATTTGCTTTCTTAAGTAGTATATTGTTTGTATTTAGATTCCTCTAACCTACTAAAAAGGATTTAAAATCTGAGCTCTTTAGCAACTGAACTGCTTATTAATCTTTTCTCCAGAAGAAGTAAAAGGTATATCAGTTGAAAGTAAATCAGAACTATTAAAATTTAAATTTTAAAGTAGAAAGATTTTTCCCTTTATAGAGTTAGTCTGTGGGCTTCTTAAAATCATAAGTACATGCATATAGTATATGTAAATGTAAGTATATAGTTTTAGATTTTTAATTCATTGTCTTTCAAACACTCAGGTCATTTGTGTGTAATTATGGCATTACATAAGGTAATCTATGATATAATATATATGAAAACTATTTCAAATACTAAAAAGTATTATAGAAGGTGTTAGTGCCATGTATTAGGAGTAGAACACTTCTCTACCATGTGCATGACCCTGGATTTGATCCTAAGCACCAAAAAAAAAAAAAAAAAAAGAGTTATGCGTGAGTAAATAATATAATAAAGCAAAGGGAAAGCAACAGCTCAATATTTAGATAAAAAATCATTCAAAACTCTTGTGGGATGTGTTAATTATATCTAGCTACCAATTAGGAAAATTATTGCAACTGAAATTTAAAGATAACAGAATACTGTATCTTTTTCTATGAGAAAATTTTTATTTGCTTGTCTACATAGGACTATAAGCAAGATTCAATGGAATAAGCCAAGCACAGTGGTACCTGTCTATAATCCCAGTGATTTGGGATTACAGGCTGGAGGCTGGAGCTGAAGGTTCAACTAGTTCAAAAGCCAGCCTCAGTAACTTAGTGCTGAGGCTCCAAGCAACTGTCTTAAAAAATACATACATACATACATACATACATACATACATACATACATAAGTTAAATAAAAAGGGCTGAGGATATGGCTGAGTGGTTGAATGCTGCTGGGTTCAATCCCTGGTACAAAAAAAAAAAAGTTTCAATGGAGGAAAAATTGGGGTAACTGTCTCATTTCTCTCTTTCTCCTTTAGCATCCAAATGATCACTCAACTGGTCATTTTTTTTTTCTATTTTTGTAATGTAACTACAGGATATTTTAGGGATGGCTATTTCTATAGAATTCTGTTCAATTTTCTTCAGTCTTACTGAAAATGTCATTTTTCTGTCTAAACCATCAAGGTGTTAAAATATATGAGGTCAAGTTGAAACCCAATGAGAGCAAGTGACACATTTTAACAAGGTTTTATAGGTCATAGTTTGGGAAGCACAGAATTCAGAGTTTATTTTTTGGCACATAACAAGATTTTGACATATGTTGATAGGTCATTGGGTGCTGCATTCATTTTTAATTTATTTATTAGATTCTTAATGACTTTTGGTACTCCAAACTAATTCAAACTTGCATGTTCTGATGAAAGATGGTCAAATAATGGTACATTTTTTCCTGCTTCTTAAAAGCAATTAAAAAAAAGACTAGAAGAAGGGAAAAAACTCATCACAAATAAAACTAGGAAACAACCATCCTATAAAGAAGTGCTTCCGGTCCTAGATAAAAGACAAAGCTGCTAGATGAGAGGCAGCTGTAGAGGCAATGTACAGTGTGATCTGAATCCCTTCAGGGAAAGCCACACTACCCCAAGCATGAAAGGCTGGAGGGGGAGACAGTGTGTCAGAACATGTTGCAGGAGGTCACAATCTGGGAGGTGGGTCTGAGTCGGGAAACATATGGTGGGCTGGGTTTCAGGAAACATGACAGATTTAGCCCTGTGGCCGGGTGGTGGGAAAGAAGTAGGAAATAAAAAGCTCCGTAACTGTTCACTTTGGTCAGCTGCAGAGAGGTAAATACTGTCACCACAGCAAAGGCATGTGACATCAGTTCCCTATGGTCCCTCTGAATGCCGGCCAGCTAGAAGAGGAGATTAGCCTCAGAGACAACTGTGGTGTTAAAGATGAGCAAAGTGACCTTAGGTGAAAACACAGGTGACTGTTTAGTTTACCACCCTGTATTATCATTCAATAAAACTTGACCCTGAACACAACAGCTCCAACGGGAAAAAAAAAAATGGAAGAAGAATAAAAGAAGTCAATTGGTAACAAAAAAATGTGGCAAATGAATAATTAAACACCAGAAAATTTCTCTCCCAATGTAGCTAAAATCTGTGGATTCTTGTATGTGTGAAATCCCAAGAAAATATGGATTTATAGAAATAAGAGTCTGAAGAAGAGATGAGGAAAATAAAATAGATTAGAAGAGAACAGGAAAAAAAATGGAGCACATCAAAGTATGACACAATTAAGATCCACTTTAACAATAATTCCTCCTCTTTCAAAGTGGGGAATCAATAGATACCGTCTAAGGTTATATTCCCTCCCACCTCGCAAAAGGAACTGAAATATATAAATTACAAAGAAATAAAAGATTCATAAATTTTCCATATTTAGAATAAAGTTGCACAAATAAACACATACTCACAGAAACACAAAGAAAATGTAATCAGCACTTAAAAAGAAAGAAAATGTTATGGAAGACAATCATTAATTTCTATAATAACTAGATAACTCTTATAGCCATTAAGAATAAAGCTCACAGTCCAATTGGAAACTGAGCAAAAGATAGCTAAGTAGTTAACAATTTACAAAATTGAAGAAACATCTCAAAAAACATATAAGGGTTTTAAAAAGAAATGCCTCTACACTGGGCGCAGTGGTGCACACCTGTGATTCCAGTGGAGCAGGAGGATGAGGCAGGAGGATCAAGGGTTTGAAGCCAGCCTCAACAATTAGCAAGGCCCTAAGCAAGTCAGTGAGATCATGTCTCTAAATAAAATATAAAAAAGGACTGTGGATGTGGCTCAGTGGTTAAGAGCCCATGGGTTTAATCCCCAGTACAAAAAGAAATAAAGAAATGCCTCTAAACATACAAAAACATGTTCAATAATATCACATTAAAGCAAGAACAATGAAAATAATATTGAGGTACCATTGGCTATTATCAAAAACCTTGACAGAATGGGTACAACTCTCTTCCTATTCTCTGAAAGGAAGGCAAGTTTGGATTCAAACACACTGGGGGGAAACTTGGCCATCTACTGAAATGTAAACTGTACAACTCTTTGCCCCAGGAATTATATTTCTAGGACATTATCATACAAATAACCTGAAACATCTATGTGAGGTAACCAGTCTAAATAAGTCAATCCTGCATTAGTTAGTTGGTTCTCAAGTAAATTCCTCAGAAATAGGTACATTTGTCTTTTCCTCACCTTTTTCATTTTTCTACTTCTTAACCCCAAAATCATGCAAAATCTGCCAGCACTATCTCCCCAAATGTAGACAGCTGGAAGACCTGAATTGCTTATAGGTTTCCATGGGAGAGAATGCTGTTAACAAATGAGGTACTTAATTTTAATGTGCAAGTCTCATTTTTTAGCCCTTGATTATATTTAAGTTTGATACAAAATGGGTTTTTGTAAGTTAGTCATGTTTACTATAACACACACAAAAAAAGATGACCTAAATTAGGAAAAACTTGATAAATCTTAAGAAAAATATAAGCAAGATGATATCCTTAATTTGTACATACAGATCCCAATGTCTATGTAAATGTGTCTTGATATTGATATTTAATAGAGATTAATAGAAAGTATGAAAAAGAAACAGAAAAAAGGAAACCATAGACCATAAAAATAGACATGACATCAATTTATCTCAATTTTTTAAGAGACACTGCCTCCATTTTTAGTCTATAAAATGAGAATATGGTATTGTAGTACAGAATCTAAATATTAAAAAAATAGCCAAAAATGCCTTTCAATTCTTTACCAAAACGTCCCAAAGTGTAGTTAATCCATGTTGCCTAAATACCACCCCCAAAGTCCACAGTCTAACTGCAGAACAGAAGCAAGTCAGAATTTAAAACAGGCTTCCAGGCAACAGATTTTCTCTTTGTGTGCTTGACTCAAAGTAGAAGTGTGGCATATGTTACAAGGTTGACGCCAAATTGCTTAGAAGACCTCATATGTTTTGAATGACAAGATATTGACCATGGTTTCTGCAAGAGAGACCAAGCAAAATAAAACTCAATTCTTGAAACACTAAGAATATCATCCCTCTGTTTGTTCTGTTCCTTTAGAGGTGGCTAAGTAATTGGAAATGAAGCCACTGGACAACAATGTAATCTTTTACAGTGAACTACCAAATTTAGATGTCAGAGTGACTGTTGAAGAAAATTGCTTGAATGGAAAATAAATGAGCATCCACAGAGTAAACCAAGCCTACTTGCCTAAGCCTTGTGTTATTAACTAGAGGGATGATTATTGCAGCAAGAAGCTATAGCTTATAAAATTTCTGTGAAAATCAATAAAGATTTGCAGACTGTAACTTCAACAAAGATTTGATTTGTCAAACATTAGTCTTACTTGCTTTATTCAGCACATGCATTGGATTTCTAAAAATATTGAAGGCAAACATTCATATCAAAATCCAAATGCAGCATTTTCTAGAATCCGCTTTGAAATTTCAAAGTTTCCTATAGAAAATAAATCTATCCATGCTAATGGCCTTCACTTACAATAGCACAGAAGACAATTTATCTTTCAGCAACACGTTAACACTTCATGATGCCAATTAATTATTGAGTCTTGAGTTCCCTCTCATTTACGTTTCCAATCACTGCTTCATCTTAGTGGAATTCATTTCTTATATGTGGGCAAGCATGGAATCTTTGGTTGTTCCAAATAAAGCTCCTTCAAATAGAAAAAAATAAATAAACTGCCCAATCTAGCCACTGGATTTTTTTGGTACCTAGCCATCAATGGAATATACTAAGCATTAGAAACAAATTTGCCATACAACAGTAGTGTCAAAGGTCATGTTTGTTTAAAGTGCCCTGCATGCTGCAAAATGAATTGGATTGCTCAATCACTGTTTTTCATGATGGTAATGATGATCATCTTACTGCCCATTACTACCCTGCATAAAAGCACATTCTGCAATTTTGCTGGCCTATTTCAATCAGAAGACTAAGCCGCAAAATGGAAATATTTAAAGGAAAACGACCCATGTGTTCAAGCCCCACTTATACAACATTAGAAAGGTGAGACACTCAAAAAGAGCAGAAAGAAGGCGGCTCCTTGATGCCTCTTTTGATTCTAAGGGGTGCTGTGTATTTGTAGCTTGATGCTTATGTCCTCACAGACAATCCTTCACCTTATCAAAATCACACAGCAGTTTTTTTTAAGAAATAATTTAAAAATAAAAAAGCCCAACACTTATGTTCAGAAGATATATACAGCTGAGGAGCCACATGAGGACAGAGCTTGCTGTTAAGGACTTTGGCTTATTCCTTGCTTGAGGGGAAAAAAATCTGAAGTGTAATACTCTACTTAGCTGCTTGCTAGCTTTCTAACAATGTGGGCAGCTCATAGTGCTTGGCCAAGAGGAGCCCCCAAAAGGTTGTCATCTTCCATTTCATTCCTTAAGGCAGGGGGTTTATAAAGAAGCAAGATGAAAACCTCCTTTGTTTGGTGAACCAAGCTGAAAAGAGGAGTTAACAGGTAGACTTTAACTATTTAGAAAGATATTCTCATGATGGTTTCAAGCTGGGCTGATTTTGTAGCACACCCGATAAAGCACAAAATGCTCTAAGTTCACAGTGATATGTCTCTGCTTGTACAATTCCCAAAGGCATACGAATTTCAGGGGTTGGGGTTGGACAGGGGGTGCACCCATCCTTATTTTTCTCTTTTGATGCACCTGCCAACCTGCTTCACATCTTTCTATACAATCTACCAGGATCATAAACATGCATTTATCATAGTTTGGGGAAAAAAGAAACATAATGTTCGACTGGCAAGTAAATTACAAGCACTATTAAGATATTGCTATGGAATCTGTCATCTGCTAAGAAAAATCTAACAGTGTAGGACAAACACACTATCCATGGATAGTGTTCTTTAAAAAACAAACAAACAAACAATAAATCAATAAATCCACTTAAGTATTCTGAGAGAAGTGATTTAAATTGGGCCTAAAGAATCAAGGACCACTGTATATTTTGAGTAGAAAGAGTGTGTATTTACATTTAGCATTTAGCAGCTTATTAAAGCATGGTGGCATTTATTTTGCCTTGTCAGGAAAAAAAAAATTCTATCAAAATATCAAAAGTAAAAGTTGAAAATAAGGCTTTATTGAAAAAAGGACTACCTTATGTTCAAAACAGTACTAGAGAGGCCAGCATGTAGGGAGAGTGTGGGGAAATACTGTGAGCAGGTGGAGATAAGTGATAGCTCACAGCCTTCTTGGGATAATCGAGTAGGAAATGATTTAAAATACCAAAGAATTTAATGATGAATCACTGACTTGAAAAATCATAAAAAAAAACACCTAGAAGTGGAGATTTAATTGCAAACAACATGCCATCTCAAAGTAATAATTCCTAAGCTTCTTAGGTATAAAAGCATTGTATTTATTTAATGATGCCACAAACATTTCATTTGCCCTTCCCATCAAAGTGAAGTTTCTCTGCCCTTATTTTATATCTTAAGGCTAAAAAATACATATATATCCCAAGAAATAGTCTGATACTAGTGGCATCATTTGTCAACAGCCATCAGCTCACTTATTCCTATGCCCTGGGACCCACTCTTCAAATCATTGGCCTGTCTAAAATAGAAATAATGGTGTTGGTGTTTCGGCTTGGAACATATCCACTAAATAACCCTTCAGTTTCAGGTCAGACAATCATCCATAGAACTGTACTAAGGAATAGGTCATCATAAAATTTATAACAACATGGGTATCATCATTCTTTATATAATGGGAAAATTGATCCACTTTAAATAATGGTTTAATAGTTATAAAATGTATCAATATGTTTCTTGATGATGAGTAACACTTGTTATAATATGCTACAAATTACTTTTTTAACAAACTCTTTTTTTTAAGTTATAGATGGACATAATATCTTTATTTTATTTATTTATTTTTATATGATGCCGAGGATCGAGCCCAGTGCCTGACATGTGCTGGGCAAGTGCTCTACCACTGAGCCACAACCCCAGCCCAAGCAAATTACTTTTGACACTAGTAAAATGTATTAAAAACTGGAGAATAAATTACCAAAAATATCATCTGCATTTGGCTTCCTTTTGCATCAAAAGTAAACTACTTTTATTGTTTGCCCCAGGATTTCAATGACCATGAAATCATCATTCATTAGGTAAGTTATTAATAAAATAATGATTCATTAATTAAGGTATTTACATGAATAATATATGAAACAACTGATGAAGCTTCATAATAAATCAAACTAAAAACGTGTTCTGCTATTTTATTAAAGATAGCCATAAAGCTTTAAATAGTGCTTGTTTATAGACTACTTTGAAAGATAAAATATTTGCTTTGTAGCTCTTCTTGTTGACAAAGTGCCAAAAAATCATTTTCAAATTAGTAGAGATAATAAATTATTAAGTGGCTCATAAATCACCATAGAAAACAGAAAAGTTGAAGTAAACATAGGATTCAAAACATCATTATCTCGAAAGAATATAAAGTAATTTTAAATTACAGTAACACTAAGCCACTAACTTTAATTTTAAATGTTGGTTTATCTTAACATTTTAGTTCAGGTTTCCTTCCCATTATGAAAAAGCTAAGCTTACAAAGCAGAAAGTCAATTATTCATTTTATAAAACATATTTATTACTTTATAAAAATGATTCTTAATAAGATTACTTTAAATAGGATTTTAAGTCCAAAATCTCCTGAGATATTCTGAGGCTACCATTTGTCAAAAAGAAGCACACTACTCACATAGCAATGTGGTGTAGCTCAGGATGAACTTTGATCTTTGGAGTCTAACAGGCTGGAGTTGAAATACCAGCTTTGCCACTTATGGAACATGTGATCTCAAACAATCTGTTGGACCCTAATTCTCCTCATCTGTAAAATGGGGATTATAAATACCTCCCATGCAGAACGCAATGAAGATAACCTAAAACAAATGGTCACTAAACTTATGAGACTTTTAAAGATCAAATGAGAACACACAGGGGATTATCTTGTACCTTGATAAATACTGTTATCATTCATGATAAAAATGTGTTCCTGGTATCTGCCCTAAAGAAAGAAAGTGAAGAGGACCCCTTTCACAAACCAAGAGCTTAATGATGGATAAAATTATACTAAGTAACCTGAAATTTCAGATAAGTATGAATCAGAAAAGTGAGTCTAATCATCTCCAATGTATCAGTTGGTGCAACCTCTTAAAATCTGATGTTGTGCTACAGTCGATAGAGTTTCAGTGTATATAGTTTTAAGAATGTAAAGCAAAAGTGATTTCTAATTACAGAATGAAACTTCCCCATATATCTTTAAAGACTCAAAATAAGACAGATTTTTAAACTCTGTTTTAAAGAAAGCCACATATTACTTTGAGAAATGAAAAGCTGTACCCCTGAGGTATGAGGATTTATATATATTTAATTAAAAAAAGTTTTAGAGCTATTAGTTTTTAGTTTTATGGTCATCACCGTTTGTTGTAGACTTAACATTTGTTGGAACATTAGTGAGAAGCAGGAAACAGAAGATGTAGCTGGAAAGATAGGACTCCTGTCATAAGAACTTCAAATGCCTGGCTACAGATTTAAAAATTCACCACTTAACTGATGGAGATCCAACAGACAGTTTCACATCAACAAGAGGAAAGTTATATTTAACTTTAGGGAGATCAGACAGGTTGCAGTGTAAGATATTTCTAAAACATTAACCACAGCCCCTAACGAAGATAAAATTCCAAGTGTGCCACAAATGGTATAGTTTAGGTATATTGTCGAGTTCCTATTTTTAAATTATTTCATTTCATAACATGAATTATGATAAATTACAAATAATATCCAAGTTTAAGTGTTAACTCGAACAAGTAGTTTTGAGTATGTGAGGTAAGTAGAAAGATATGAGTTGTGAGTGTCAAGGGAATTTACCAATTAATGACATTATCAACTTCATCTTATTTTGAAGTCAAAGAGTAATCAAATCACCATCTTCTTTGGCATAAGTTAAGTCAAATCGATCTCTTTATCATGATTACTTGTTCAAACTCTGAACTGTATCTATTTATCTGTATAAACAGAAATGATACAATACACCTATTGTACATTGAAATAGACGTATTTCCCTTTCTTTACACAACTAATAGCTCTTTGAAGGAAGAGAAAAAAAATGTACTACATCTTCTTCGTGATTGCACTGACAATCTTCCACTCTCCTGGCACATGGTAAGAACAGAATGAATGAATACAGGAAATAATTCTCAAATAAGATAATGAACCTGAAATTGCTCTGTAAACCTTAAAGTACAATACAAAATGTTAGTCATTCCTGTTGTTTTGGTTTCACTTATTCTATAAACAGTATCTAACTTCTTTTAAACAACCAGTTACTTGGATGCTTTGAAGAGAAAATACTTTTTCTTCAACTAAATAAAGATTTCTCATCCCTGAAGATGCATTTAAGTATTTTGATGCAAATGCTTAAGGGGAAAAAAAAAACTTCAAAAATTAGTTTGCTTGTAATCGTAAACATCTTTCTACTTTAAAACACCAAATACACATGCCAAATGAATCAATAACTTCTTTTTTCTGGCAGAATTTTAAGGCTTCAATTTAAACACTGGATATCTATTAAAGACTGAATACATTGACACAATCTTTAATTAGCATCCATTAGAGTTACTCCTCAAATAGAACAACATCAGGTGTGTTATATACTTGTGACTATTTTTCTTAGCTAAGTCTTTTTTTATTCTGTTCTGCTACATAAAATGCTACACATTTTGAATCTGCAACCAGAGTTTATGATTTAACGTGTGCTCTGGCTGTCATACATATACTTTCTGTCTAATGTCCTCTCTATCTCAATAAGACATTGCCTTTGGTCCCTATTAACAGTTCCTCAGAAACTCCAGGCTTATTACTTTTTTTTTTTTTTTTTTTTGGTGAATTCTAAGCAAATGCCTTAGAGATATCTCTCTCTGTGTCTCCCTTCATCTCTCTCTCCCTCCCTCTCCTTTTTCCATGAATGTTCTACTTCTGCTATCCAGAATAATATCCCTTAAGAGAAGTATTTATTTCCTTCATTCCCCTCTATACCAATAGATGCATAAAAGATGCCTAGCAGATGACATTACAGGTTTCTGGAATGATGAAATTTCACTGCACAGGGAAGACAGAGAGAACTTTACCCTAGAAATAAAGGTGATCATCACAGCTCTGATCTAGTGACCTTTGAGGATTTCCAGTCAATAGCCATGGATGAAGGATAATAATGACACTTCATTTCCCCAAACATATTATTTCTCCCATACCTCCAGGCCTGGGCCTGTGCTATACTATCACCTTGAAACCTCTTTCCCAGCTGTTCTCCCTGCTTTGCTTACTGAATTCCCACTCACTCAACGGATCATGGTCCAAACCAGGCTCTCCTATGAAGACCTTTGTCGGCCTCCTCCCTAGATCAGGGATTCCCATTATTTGATTTACAGCATCTTCAATGGCACTTATGATGGTTTAAAATTACAACATACTTTGGATTATTTTAATAACTATCCCTCATAATGGTTTAAATACCCCACAAGGAAAAAAACTATACATTTTTTTTCTCTATCATATTACAGTACCTAGAAAAATGTCAACCACAGAATAACTATAATCAATAAATGCTTTCTCTTTTCTGTGTCCTGACTCACCAACCCAACTCTAGCCTCTTATCCACTTAATATAGAAAAATTTAGAGGGCAAGATAGGAGATTGTTTTTGATATCTGCAAACCAAGTGAAGGTATATGTGTTTTAAAATTTTTACTTAAAAAAAGAAGCAGGTAGTTATTTAAATCTTTCAATATGCAAAACATCTTTCAGAGATTATTTTGTGGAATTCCACTTTATGAAATGTTTCTATAAATTTGAAGTTTGTTTCACTTTTGTGCTGCTCTCTCTCTAGAATATATTTTTAAATCCTTCACCTATAGTAAGACCCATAAAAATAAAAAAGAGTTTCAAAATACCCATGAACTTTATCTTTCAGCAAATGGCACTCTATTCAACATTCTGTAAAACAGCTTTTTTTGCAATAAAGAATAAAAAAAGAAAAACAGGAGCAGCTGCAGCATCTTGAAAAATAGTGAATGATAGAATGAAATATTCTCAATTTGGAACTATTGTGGAAAGTAAGAGAAAATTTAACAGAAAAGAAAATTTAACATAGAAAGAGTAATGGAAGAGTAGACTAATGAATGAATGTGCCACAAATATGATTCAAAAGCATAGAAGACAAACTTATAAGCCAAAATATCAGCCAAACTAACAAAACTAGAAAAATCTGTGACATCATTATCTGTGTGAGCACATTCAAAATTGTGAAGAAAAGTGATTGCTGTATAATAATTGGAAAAATACTTCAAAGAACTCCTATAAATACATGTAAATTCATATTCTTTCAAAAGAAGTATTAAGATAAAATTAGAGTTTGCAATTCAGTGTTCTCTTGATAATGGGGAAATTATTTTTAGCCCTTAAGAAACACCATAGCATTTCATAATCATCTCATTGGGGCTGCTTCTTCTCATTATTCTTCTTACTATTATCCTTTTTCAGTATAGACTATGTTGATTTTGACATTTAAGGGTAAAGGATTTATGAACAGAACTTATATTTTATTGAAGGTGTTTTTTTAAATTTACGATACTCTTAAGAGCCATGTGAATCACTTTACTACAAGATTTCAATTAGCTCAAAGCTCAATGCTTTTTCAATAGGTATATAAAATCAAATAAAGATAAACCATGGTACTATGTGCTAAAGCTACTCAAATTCAATGTCTACTACGTTTTTTGAACTTAGGTATTATATATAATATCATTTTCCTATAATTTCCTGAATTGAAAACTAGTTAGACAGTCTTCTTTTCCTACATTCTTCTCTCCAAAGTGACAGAAAAAGGGTCTAATCCTTCATGTGAATTTTCAGATGCCTTTAGCATTGAAAAGCCTGAAAATATTAGAGGGGACATTAAGTACAAATTGATAGAGATTTGTTTTTGTTGTCTTCCAAGAAGATGTTTATATGATTTCATTGGTTAATTAGTATTTGAAGGAATTCTCTTTTCCTGACCCTGCCCAGAGCTCGCATTGTCTGAATATTAGCAAGTCTTATTTCTCTAGGATGCTGCAACAGAAGGGAGATGACTAAAAATAGCATCTTTCTCAAGATAAGTTTGCATTCTACCATCTGAGTATGGGATGCAGTCTTCATTAAGGTACAAATGTATTATAATGGAACGGTCTGGTCTGTCTCCATATTTTATCATTTTCATAGTCTACCACATGTTAGATAAAAGTACATTTTAAACAAATGAAAATAAGTGCTAGTTGCCGATAAGAAGATTCAATTTCCCATATGTTGCAGCTTGCTTTTATTCAATGAAGAGGTGATGTTCAAAAATATTATTTAATATGTATTAAATTTTTTTCTTTGATGACCTAGTAAGATTTCTGGACTATCATTTCCTGAAACACCAATTTTATAAAGAATCTTATAATTCAAGTTTGGAATATAAGAGAATCTTCTGTTGTGCAAAGGACCTTGAACTGATAGAGGGCAGGAGTAAACACAACAAAGAGGGAGGTGTCTGAAACAAAAATATATATTATTGATGCACAACCTAAATATATCTTCGAGGGTTTAATATCCAGTCAAAACAAAAACTCAGAAGAATCTTTCCCTTGTATATTTAAACAGCATGTAATTATGTTGTATCTTATGAATAATTTTCCATCAACCATTTACTGAATACCTATTTGCTAAGACTGGTATTTAACAATGATGTTAAGGCTGTGCTTTTCAACCTAGGGCAACTTTGTTCCCTGAGAACTTTTGATAATGTCTGGAGACAGCTTTGTTTGTCACAACTGGAAGAAATGTGCTACTAGCATCTAGTGAATAGAAGCCAAGGATATTGCTAAACATCCTACAATGCCCAAGGCAGCACCCCACAACAAAGAATTGCCCAACCCAAACTGTCACTTATGCCAAGACTAAGAAACTCTGGGATAAAGACATAAGGATGACTTAAAGAGGCATAAAATTGGAGATTGAATCCCTTTCAAAGAAGTGATTATATTTATCCCTGAATTATGACAATACTGGTTGAAGTGGAACAGAAAAGCAAGATGGAGAGACAGATGGAAAGACCATGGATAAGACATCGCAATCAAGTACCTTTGAAGGAAGCAAGAAAAAAGACAAGAAACCTAGGATGTTCCTGGGTCTCCATCTTTGGTGACCTAGTAGTGATTTATAAACACTGAGAGAAAGTAGAAGAAAAAAACAGACCAGATAGAAAGTTAGCTTGTTTGGGGAAATGTTGAATTGAAGGATATGGAGTAATATTTAAGTAGACTCTGTTGCTATGAAGATAATTATACATGTCAATGTATAAATCAGCACAGTCCGAGGTTAAAATTTAAAAACTAATAACTGATCATCAAATAAGTTGAAATTTTACACATCATTATTATTATGATTATTATTATTATTATTCATTAAAAGAGGCAACTATTAGATGTCCCTCTCACAATGCAACCAGGATATCTTGAAACTGGATAACTGTGAATTCCCTCTCAGTGGTGAAATTACCCTTTAGGATATTCACACCGTTTGTCATAGTAATATTCACCCTGCCCTGGCAATATTTTTGCCATAGAAATCCTTACTTATTCACTGTCTTTTTATATGAATGTGTGTTATAAAGCTGGAGTGATAAAAAAGACACCTTATTAGAAACCAGGAACTGTTTGATATATTTGCAAAAGCTCCATAGTATTAGACTTTTCCCCTGCTACATAAAGTAAATGTTATTTCACTATAATTCTAAATCAAATTTAATATCAGCTATGAATTTTCAGGCTAGGTCTAATTAATCAAGACCATAAGTTAAATTGAAATACTTACTACAAATGTATGCATTATAATTACAAACAAACTTATATAATTTATAAATAGCTAAGTATATAAATTACTTATCTATAAAACACACAGCACCTCATTGTTATTGATTTCAAGTAGGATCAAGACACTTGAATTCAGTGCACAGGAAGGAAATACAATATCTGCTTATTCCATAATCAGCTAACCTTTGGCAAATTCATTAATTTTTTAGATGGAAAATGGCAATGTTCAGAATTCTAAACCTCAAATGGTCATAATGTTTCCTGAGCTAATCCAGTTGTTCTTAGCACTTACATGTTAAGAAACAATTATAAATTAATTTTTAAATGAAATTGGAAGATGCATTTGGAAGACAATTAAGGAAGATAATTAAGTACAGAAGTGAGAAAATGGCTTTCAGATTCGTTCCTAATAAACAGCAGCAGATATTTTCCCTACTACACCCATGCACTGAAAAGTACAAATTCTCAAAGTTCACATTTAAAACGAAGAAAGGAAAAATCAACAGGTGAAAGTCGTTAGTGTGAGATAACTAATGACAAGTGAGTAGCTGTTCTTTCCCATAAAAAGATTTATGGGGCATTTACATATTTCATTTACCCAACACTTTATAATCAAAATTGAAGTTCTTCTTCACAGGCTACTAAATAAAGGCAATTTATTCAATTGGGGTTGAGTTGCATGTGTAGCTCTATAGGAAGAAAGAGAGCGAGAAAACAAAGATTTTTCACTAATCACACTTCCTCTGAATATCCTCTTCACATGATAGGGGTTGGTTCACTGATATAAGTGATAGGCATTAATACCAGGCTGGTGCTTTACTGTAATAATTAAATTTTCTCTGTTTGAACATCTCTTCTGATTAATAATTGAGAAAACCACTTGTGGGGGAAGATGAAAACGACAGAGCTAGTTGCCTGGGTTCTCCAGGCAGCAGGAAATGGGAATATCCCCGAGGCAGGCAAAGGCCCTGTGTCCACACACTCAGCTGACAGCCATAGGAAGCTAAGGGGGCTGTTTCATGGGTTCCCAATGACCTATTGTTCTGGATTGCTTTGGAGTTAGAAGCACTGGTGTAGATCAATGAAATGATCTACACCAGTGAAATGAGGTTTTAAAGAAATAAACAACACTGGCAAATTCAGATTTCCTTTGGATCAAGAGTAGGACCCAGAAGTGAATGTAGCTGTTCTAGAAGGCACTTTGCAGTTGCATTTGACAGGCTGACTGAATAACAAGAGTTTTCGTCAAATGAGGCTGGCAAAGGAAGGGTTTCCAGGCCTGCGTTCTGTCTCAGGGCCCATTTGCCTGCAGCTGAGGTACTATTACCAGCAGAATGTGGATCTAATGTAGCCACGTGACATCAGTATACTTCTATTTCTAGAAAGATAGTGAAGGAAAAAACCTCCAATGTAATCATGCCAGTGTATGCTTACTGTAGGAGGGAAAGAGATTTTTCATTTTACTCTGGGAGCTGAACAATCAAAGATTAAAAGAAAAAAAAAGTTTCTGAATTAAAGCGGGGGAAAAATAATATTAGGCAACATTAGATTTCCTAACATTAGTGGCTTTCTCCTTCCCCCAAACTAAATATTTTCAACAAATAATCCTAGTTTTATATTATCTTGCTTTCCCAGACACATGCATCTATTAAAGAATTCCTCCTTTTTCAAGCACTACAGTGCAATATGAAGAACTATTTTAAAATCAGAGAAGATTTTAGCTTAAGATGGTGTTCTCACCTCAACTGCTTACTTGGGCACCCACTCTTTCTATGGTAGGCATCAAAGGGCATTTGGCCAGATTCATAGGAATTTATGAAATGAAATGTATTTGACTGCAGAGAGAAACCAAGGTGGCCAGTATGTTTGCAACCCAGACACCCCACGTGGTAGAAAAATTCATCCCTGGAACCCAGGCATCCTGGAAAGGCCATTTTCCTATGAGTCACATGAAATTCCACCCCAAACCAGCTAGGAGTAACTGAACTATGCCAAAGCCCTATCGAATTTTCAAGAAATGAGTGTCCTTCTCTCTCAGACAGATTGTTCTGATATTTCTCCCATAAGGGCAAAATCACTAAATAAATTCAAACTGACTTTTATTTGAAAAGAGCAAGTGTAGTTGGTGTGTCCGGGAACTGAAGGCACAGAAGTAATAAATTCTAGCACCCCATTTCATCTAAACAAAGGGGCCTAGAAAGGCCTGTTGGTATTTACGAGGACTGCAGAGCCTTGAGTAAGCGTTTTCACAGCAGGCCTGCCAGGTTCTAATGCACCGCATTCCTGCTCCATAGCCAGTTTATTAAAACTTAATAGCGCTCTTTAAGTGTTTTATACCAGGAAGACAGATAACTCACCCACAGTGTGGCTCTTGGAAGCTGCCCCAACTCTGCAGCCATCCTGTATGTTACAATCCTTCAGCCGGAAGTTCCTAGATGCTGATTTCTTCATTTAAATAAAGATTTGGCAAACAAAGGCCATGGGCCAAATCCCATCCACCACATCTTTTTGTATTGCCAACAAGTGAAGAATGTTTTTTCCACTTTTAAGTGGTTCGCAAGAAATCACAACAAGGATAATATTTTGTGACACATGAAAACTATTTACAATGGAAACTGCAGTGTCCATAAATAACATTATATTGCAAAGCAACCATATCCATTCATTTACAGACTGTCTATGGTGTCTTTGCACTGTACCAGCACAGATGAGCAAATGAGACAGAGATTTTGACCCCAAAGCCTACTGTTTGGTCTTTGGAGAAAAATTTTACTTATTCCTGATTGAAAGCAGTATTAGTCACTTACATTTTTAACAGGTTCCAAAATGTATTACTACAGTCTAGAGGGCTCTGGGTTACCCTCTGTAACCACTGTTCAGAACTGATTATTTTCTCAGTCAGGTCTCTTACCCACACCTAAGAAAGCAATGCCAGAACTCTGGAAGGGATAAACAAGGATCAAGACTACAACAATGATGTTTTTAGAAAGTTCAGAACTAACTTAGGTAAAATATACCTAAAAAGTAATATGACAGATTTTCCTCCCACTACCAGAATTTATAGATCAACATGACTGTTGTTCCCTTCAAAGGAATCACTTTGAAATTTGTTGCAAAGAATCTGCCAGTGCTCAAAACATACTTCAAGTGCACCTTTGACGCTGCCTTCAGAATCTCTCTTTTGATTATCTTTTAAATAGTTTCAATGATGCCAAATTTTGATCCATTAAGCCTGAATTGGATTCATATTTTTAATCTTAAGTCATTCAGAACTATAGTCAGTAGGAAAAAAATAAAAAGAAAAAAAGAACATTGCCTGGAATAGAAGGTGACCTCAATAAATATTAGTGAAATGAATTGAGCTGGTTCCATAAAAAGTAAGGTTAATATGATTTAAAGGAACAAAAACCAGCTGAAGACACACAACCATCCATTATCTGTGCCCCTAAGTATGCATATCCTATGTCTTTCTCTTCCTACTCTAAGTTCTCAAATCTATCTGGCTTTGTGAACATCCACATGATTTCCTCCATCTCCAAGACTGCCTCATTCTTCTGTATCTAACTTGTATTGGATCCTGCTTGACATCTGGTTCTTTACTCCAGACTTCTGTTGTCACATCTCTTTTTCATCTTACTGACCAGTTCTGCTCAATACACCCAACCAAAGTAACTACCAAAAAAAAAAAAAAAAGAAGAAGAAGAAAGAAAGAAAGAAAGATATACCTGGGATAGTGCTTACCCCAAAGTGCCTTCCATATTCATAGATATTTCTCTGAAGGAAATTGCCACAGGGATTCCAAGTGCATAAAGTACAAAGCCTTATTTCATGCTACTCCATCCATGAGAGACTACAGAGTTGCATCACATCAAAATTAAAGGTAGTACTCCATAGGGAAGAGACAGGAAATAGAGATCTATGAAGTAATGACAAACGACTCCATCTGGTTGGATTCTCTGTACTAAATTCAAGTAGAATTTTTCTTGGAGGATTATGATAGAGTGGTATAAGTAAAGGAAGAACTGAAGGAAGACATCTAGGAAATGAAAGGTCAATAGAAATAAGAGGGTTTAAATGAAAAGAATATACCCTTATACCATCAAAAATCAATTAGATAAAGAGATGGGCCAGCATAATAATGCCCTTTGTTATGGTTTGGATATGAGGTGTCTCTCAAAAGTTCCTATGTTAATGCAGGAATATTAAGAGGCGACATGATTAGATTATGAGAGCTATTAGATCATCATTCCATCCTAGTTTGAAAGGACTATTGTTTCAGGTGGTGATTCTGGGCTGGTGAGGTGTGGCTGAGTATGTGAGTTACTAGGGGTGTGACCTGGAATGGTAGATCTTCCCTGAGGTAACTTCCCACCCAACCACCCCTGCTTCCTGGCCACCATGAGTGGGACAGCTTCCTTCGGCCATGCCCTTTCATTATGATGTTCTGCCTCATGTTGGGCCCAGAGCAAAAGAGACAACCCACCATGGACAGAAGCTGTGAGGCAAAATAAACTCTTCCTCCTCTAAGTTGTTCTTGTCATGTATTTTGGTCACAGCACCAAAAAGCTGACTAACATAGAAATTGGTGCCAGGGATGGGCTCACTGATGTGTCCAACCTGAGTATATGGTTCAGGGGCCTTGGGAACTGGTTTATGGAAGGAGTCTGGAAAACTTTGGAGATGTGGGATGAAGAAACCTTAGAATGTTGGAAATGGAGCTTAATGGATGATACTGGTGAGAGCTCAGAAACTGGAATGCCAATACGAATGCAGACAGTAAAGACTGTGCTCATAAAGTTACAGAGGGGAATGAGTACTCTCTTGAGAATTGGACTAGAAGACATCCATGTTACATTTGGCAAAGACGTTATCTAAACCTTGCTCATGTCCTGAGATTTGTGTAAGGCTGAATTTAAAGGAAAAGTACTAAATCTCTGAAACTGTGAGCTAAAATACACTTTCTGTCCTATAACTTGCTCTTTTCAGGTATTTTGATCATAACAATGAAAATCTAACACACCTGCAGTAGGGGGAGATGGTGAAATGACCAGTTTGACATCACAAACAATATTATACTATCATGTTCTACTTCTTTATAATACCTGGCTGTGTCATTGCTACAAAGTTTTCCTGTATTTTCTTACATTGCCATTTCTCACCATAAGCTATATGGTCTCTTCTTTGTAACCTGAGAAAGTCTGTGTTCACAGGATTTGGACCAATTCCTTCTTCATTTAATAATTTGGCTGTAACTGCCAGAGTGAAGAATACTAACACTGCTTCGAGTAGCACCAGTAGATGTGCTGTCAGTGCATATGATCCTAGGTGGCTTCCTAAAAGGACAATACTCATTTGAAACATTTGACACTTCAGAGAGAGATAAGATTGACTAAATTACCAGCTAGCTATCTGTATGGCAATATACATTCTCTCTCTCTCTTAATTTATAGAAAATACTCAATATTTCCACTATGCTTAAAAAATAACAACAACTTAGAAATTATTTATTTACAATACCTGAAAGCAATAACAACAAAACCATTTTATAGACTGATAATTCTTAATATTCTGTTATAAAATATAAAAAAACAATGGAGCCTATCAATGCTAAATGAAATAACCCAATCCCAAAAAACCAAAGCCTACTGTTCTCTCTGATATGCAAATGCTAACACTTAATAAAGGGCATGGAGAATAGAAATTCATTGAATTAAACAAAGGGAATAAAGGGAAGGGATGGGGGATGGGAATAACAAAGACAATAGAATGAATTGGATGAAACTTTCCTATGTTATATATGATAAATGAACAATGAAACTCCATGTCACGTACAACCACAAGAATGGAAGTTACACTCCATGTATGTAAAATATGTCAAAATACATTCAAATTTCAAGTATAACTAAAAAGGATAAATAAAAAATTGCAAAAAAGAAACCAAGCTATCATAATTATTTATTCATGCACTCATTAAGTAACCATTTATTATGTGCTAAGAACTGAAAACAAGTTGAACAAGATATTTTCTCCATTCTTGTGAAATGCACTGTGAAGGAGAAAGATACCTAAAGAAATGACACAGCTAAGCCTGCAGGAGGGACATCTGATCCAGCCTGGGGTGGGAAGGAGGTAGAGTTCAGGAAAGACTTCCTGGAGAAAGGATGGTATTTAAGAGAAGTCCAAAGCATGAGTTCTTTCTTGCCTTGTGGAACAGGATGATCTGTGTGGTTTGATGAGTAATATCTTTCAGGACTTCCTGACAAAGGAGCATCATCACTGATTACTGAAAAGAAATTGGGAAAGTGAATGCTTCCTTTCAAAGGGTCCCTTTATTAAAATACCATTCTGCTGAGAAGTTTTAAGGCTTCAGTCTGTCCAGGTAGAACCTTATCACTAGCAATTGATACTGGAGCAGACAAGAAGACTGCAAAGAAAAGAAAAGTGTATCAGGAATTACTAATGGAGTCCAATCAGTCCAATTCCTAAAGGAGTCTTAGGAATTACTCCTTGGTCCAGTCCTGGCTGTGGATTGGGAAGGATTTGGATTGGGCAAGTTATATTAACTATTAGAAATTCTCACCTGTGTGTTATATAGTCTACAAAAGACAAATCACACATAGTTCCCATATTCCAGACTTCTGTTTTCCTATTCCTCTTTCTGTTTTCCACACCTTGTTCTTCTCCATACCATCTATTGTTAGGTTTTGAGTCTCCTACGTTTAGATAAACTAAGATTGATCACTACACATTGTAACCTTCACTCAAAATGACCATCTTTTAGATTCATAATTGTATTGTAAGGAGCCAAGAGAGCTTGAATAAGCCAATCAAAACCCATTCTCTGTCCTACAAATGTGACTCAAGGTAAGTTTAATAATAAAAACATTGCACTTTTTTTCTACTCAATATTACAAAGCAATGAAGAAAATAGTTGTCTAATATTACATTTTGAGAAAAAAGTCTGTTCACTACTACAGTTGCATTGACACAAGGAATACAAGTAATAAGATAGATATAAATTTGTACTCTAGTATTACTGAATTCAATCTCATTCTGTAAAACACCTTTCACAAATGTAGGTTCTGAATTTTGTTTTATCTTGTCATTGCTTAATTTACCAAATTCTAAACCAGTCTTTTGGGAGATTTGCAGACTGACTGACTTCTAAAGCAATCTGACAAAAATAACTTCAAATTTCAAGGGGGGTGAAGAATCACTCTCTGAAGAGTTGAGCAAGTCAGCAGGCCTAAGGAAATTTATCAAAAAACCGCAATGCAGATCACTTCACAAATAACTGAGCAAATCTTATATTTTTTGCACTGAGAGACAATTGGGAGAGAGGACAAACCACCACTTATTTGTAAAGGCTTCACTAGTTTATCACAGTAATTTCTCTGAAATTCACCTAAAGTTATTTAAAGAAAGCAGCACCTTTAAATCTGTCTTAATTACCAGCATATGTGAAATGCAAAGGGATTGCTTAATAAAATCTATTATTCCAGATGCAGTTTCCTCAGTGGGCATAGCCTTTCTAGGCAGACTGTGTATTGATACTCACTATGACTATATGAAGGTGAATGGAATTCTCAGGTTTTGTGCCTACTTAATATGCAATCATTTTAGAAGTTGATTACATTTAATTACAGAGTCACTATATTCACACAGTATTCTAAGCCTTTGTCACTCCTCCTCACCCATCTGACTTTCTATACAAAGGAAGTGCTGAGAGAATAAGTAAGGGAAGTGAATGCTTCAAAAGTTACTGACTTTATTCCATTGCCACAAGAATTGTGGGACATCTTTGATGATGAAGGGCCATGGAAAAGATTTGAGTTGTCAGTTTGGCCATGAATACAAATGAGGTACCTGCAATTTCTTTTTCATAGAACTACCCTATAAAATATATTTTATTGCCTCTATTTTACAGGCATGAGAACTAAAGCTCTCCAAGACAATATATAATTTGCACAAAGTTAATATGTGGAAGATCCAAGTGCAAACCCCAGGTCTTCCTGATTTTAAAGTTTTTATTCTCTTCCCACTCTGGCATGACATTTCACAACAGGAGCCTCAAGAGTCAGGAATCAAGAGAAGCTGGAATGTAGCTCAGGGATAGACTCCTGATTGGCATGCAAGATGTTCTAGTTTCACACACACACACACACACACACACACACACACAAGGTCAAGGGAAAATGTCTAAGTAATATAGGTATGACAATAATCCTGATAATTATCCTGATATTGTCATTTGTCATTACAGGTTGAATGCACGTATGGGCCCATGAATATTTATGATTACTATCTCTCAAAAATATTTTTTTTAAATCAAGAGAAAACCAAACAATAGTTGATTATACTATATAAGAATAATTAAAACTACAAGGTGAAATCATAAGGGTGATACAAACTGTTCACAGAAGAGAAGAATCAATTTTTGCTTACAGTGTTGAAGAAGGCTTTCCAAGGAAATAACAATTTATAGTGGGTATTGAAGGATGAGTAGGAATGCAAACATGTATAATAACAAAAGGGATAAAACAAAACTAGGTATTTGACATGTTTAGGCAATGACGTATAGTCCAATAGAGTCCAGTGATAGTTTCTTCCTTAACTTCCCCTTTTCTTATCAGTTTATCTCAATTCTTTAGCCTTTCCTAATCACTCTAATTTTAACATTAATATTAGACATAATAAAAGAAGGTAATTTTGAAATGCAGATAATTCAAGGATGAAATTGCCATAAGTGCTAAAGTGCCAAAGAACTAAAATGAAGATGAAGACAAGTCTCTCTCTTTGCTCCCTCCCTTAAGAGTTCCAGTATTTTCACCACCAAAAAAAAAAAAAAAATTCTTTCAAGACACAGATTTTTTTGAGGAAAAGAAGGAAAAAATTGCACAAGTAGAATACAAATATAAAGAATTCAAGATTGAGACACTACCATACGCTCTTCTTGACTTTCAAATCCTAAGCAACACTATTCTACACATTAAGATATCTCAGTTTGAAGTCCTGCTTTTATTCTTTTGAACATTTGCCAGGATTTGGGAATCCCAAGGAAATTTTCATTGAAAATTTTTTTTAAAATAATGTGGAAGCACAAAGTAGTTAAACATTTCTGATGGACTTTTGCAGTATTTTTCTAACCTTATGAATTTCTTTATAGTTAAATCTAAATTACCAAAACATAAAATGTCCAAAACAATCTGAAAAAGATATCTCATCCACCACTGTTTTTGTTCCCAAAAGAGAAAGTCTACCATCAAAAAGCAAGTACCTTATATTTAATAGTTCCTCAAGCCTGACTTCCACAATTTTTGCTCACAATAGAACTTTAATCATTTGTTATATAATCTATTTATAATGTCTTATTCTGCATATGTTTGTAAAATGTATGCCGCTTAGTTGTCTGTGAATATATTCCTTGCCTCTTAGAAGTTTCTTAAAACTGATTTTTATGATTAAGAGGTGTCTCTGCTGCTAGCCCCAAGTCATTCAACTTTCCTTTTGAAATGAACATTTATTTCAGATAATACATGCTCTCTACGGGTAGCCTGTCCACTTTTCAAATGTAATGATCCTGTCTTCTGTAGATATGAAATTTTCAAAAGATATTGGCATAATGCAGGAGAAAATGCCATCCTTTTATTATGTTCAAAATTGATCTGACCCCTGAGCTAGCACTTTGGGGAATTGGGCTACATAATCATGTAGACACTTTCAGGAAATGGCTTATTTATGGATTTATTTTTTATATACAGAAGATTTCACACTTCTGGCTTTATACAATTGCATCTTCTCTTCCTTTCCAATATGTTTCCAAAGTAGGAATGCTATATATGGCAGGAGGGCTGAATTTCTGCATCAGCCAGAAATATGTCATTTGCTATATATTGGCTCTAATGATAAGGCATTAAGAGTATATTTATTCTGTATTTGCATCCAGTCCTCTCCAGCAGATTTTTTTGCAGTTCTCATTTACTTGCTGAATAAAATAATGCTAAAGATGATTTCATACCCTAGTCATCATCCAATGTTAAAAACAATCCGATGTTTAAATTTATTATTCAAAAATGTTTATATTTCTTCCTCTTAGATAGTAAGTCTGCATAGATTTCTGCCCCAATATTAGTTTCCATTTAGTAGGTCACTCATCTTTATTCCAGTATTATTTCAATAAATAAATCATACCCAATACATACTAAGAACATGGTAGGAAAAACCTCCTGTTTTGGCTGAGCTTTTTATTATTCAAATCATTCCCTATTTTTAAAAAGTTGAAATGTGGTTAGCCTGTGTTTTCATATAAAGCAATAAAAAAAAGTCCAACTAAACCTGCTGATCTTCTTTGTTCCAATCCTTTTGAAATGGCTATGTTTTAAATAAAACCTATTTCCTTAGGCTAACTAACAGTCTATAATCCATTAAGCCTTTATGAACAAATCTAAGGCTTCTGAAATTAGTGCTTAGGGAAGAGAGAGTCAAGTAATGGATTTCAAAGCAATATTAAGGTGATTAAAGAAGACCAAGGATCAAACTCCCATCACCATGATTCCTAGAATGAAGCCTACCAAATGTGCATTTGGGAAGTTCATAAATCATCTCACTCTGAATATGAAATAGAAGAGAGTAGGGAAGAAGGCAAGAATGAAGACTGATTTAGAAAGTGAGCTGGAGAAATATTACACAACGGAAACATAAATAGTTTTCTGTGAAAAAAAAATGGCTTTAATGGATGTTTTTAAATTAAAGATAAATCAGAACAAGCTAATGATATTAACAAAACCAACAGCAAATTCTTGGTTTTCAAATTTTTAAAATGTCACTTTGGATTTTAAAGCTGGATTAAATAAATTGGTTAGGACCATTCTGATGCTTGTGTTGCCAGAATATCTTAGATTTGTGCAATGGTTTGAATTATACTTGTTTTCATGTGACTGAAGAATGCAGAAGTATTTTTCTCCCATGAATTCAAGTGCACTGTGGAAAAGTCAATACTACAGTCCACCAGCCCTAGGTAGGAAAGACACACCGGCTATGCTGACTCCATGTGGGTTGATCTAGGGCAGAAAATGAGAATTGTCCTTCTACAAAACTTTCTTCTCTGCTTCTCTGGTCCAGGGAGCTGGGCATATGGCCATCTAATTCAAAGTGGGTATATTCCAGTCTCCCTTATAGCTAAATACAGCCATGTGAAACAGTCTGACCAGTAGCATGTGAGCAGCAAAGCTGAGGTCAACATCTAAGTCATGCCCTTAAAGAGGAATCTGACTTTGTTCCCTTCCTATGGGAGTAACCATCTTGGACCCAGCAGATGAGGACAAACCCATAACAAAAATATAAAAGAAACTTGGACTCCTGAAAATTCTGAAGAAAAGAGCCACCTGAACTGCCCAGATCTTCTTGCTCAGACTCTTTCATAAGAGGTAAACTATTTTGTTTAAATCATTTTAAATTTCAATCTCTTTCATCTGCAACAGAACCTATACAATAATAGCAAACATACTTTAGCACTTATCACAAATCAGCTAGCATTTTATGTGGTTTTAACATATTAACTCATTAAATAATGCAGTCATTTAAAATATAGTTTATTATTATTATTATTATTATTATTATTATTATTATTATATTTATAAATTTAGAATTCAGGTACAAAGAGTTCAAGTGTTTGATCTAGGGTCTCAATCCAGGCAATCTGGCACCATAGCCCATGACCAACAGTCTTGGTCAGACTGCTTAGCATAATATATTTAAAAAATACAAAATAAGCACTTCTTTTAAAAATTAACAGGCAATTCTTTGTTTAAAAATATTTAATTATTTAGAAGTCTCAACATGGATTGGGTTTGCTGATAAAATTGCTGATTTCCCTCCCAACAAGAGACTGAAATTTCAAAAGTGGTCACCATATATGGTAAGCAGAATTCTGTAGGATGCTCTATATCTTGCAGCCTTTTATATAGCCAGTCCCTAGCACTTCTGGAAATACCCTGGCATGTCACCTTTTGCTGAGTAAAGACTTATTCCAAATAGAGGAGCACCAGAGAATTGGAAAGGGCACAGATATACAATAGGAATATCAAGGTGAAACACGTACATTGCCAATTTGTTTTGTATTCTGTTAGCCTTGTGCCTACTAACTGTCAGGGATCAAGTATTTGATGATGGGGAAAGAATTATAAATATGAATAAGATGTTCTTCTCTCAAGGAATTCAAAGTCCAGCCTCCTTCAAGTACAAGATGTTTGTAAAGATCTTTTGTGTGTTTCCCTTAATACAATAGGTCTCTTGGGTATGATGAATCCCAGCAAACCATGTTTTCAGTGGAATGGAGAAAAGGGAATTTTTCTTTGCTGTCTAAAATGATTTTTGGCATTTCTGTAACAAAGATCAGGGTCCATATCTTTAGTTTTTCTTTCTTCTATCCCCAACTCTCAAGAAAGAATCCATAAAGATTATTTTTAAAGATTCAGATTTTCAATTTTTGAATAATGAATAGCCACTTTGCTTTAGATAACTTTAGAGTTTCAGAAATGAACACAGAGCAATAGGGCTTTTCTGTTCTTAAATGATGAATAATTTAATCAATTAATACATAATGGAAGAAAATGATTAATTGTGGATTCAAGACATAATTTTTGTCAGTCATCTTTATTGACAGTTATAGATTACAAAAGTCAAGGCTGTCTTGATTGACAATTAATTATTAAGATCAATTCTAGTAAGGTGACTTCTACCCTCCATTTTCCCATTTGGAAAGTGATTTGTAAACCCAAAAGTTGTATGAATATCAATGTTAAGCTCTTGCATAAATGTACGTTTTAGTAAACATTTTCTCAAATTAAAATAGTTTGTTTCTGCACACATAAGCACCAAATACATGGTTGAAAATGTCTTTCATTTTGCCTATTCAAGAAGACTCTTCTTCACTGAACCTTGTAGTCCTTAAGATGTTTACAAGTATCCCTATATTGTATTTTTAATTGAATTTTAAAGGGAGGAGGAAAAAAATAACAGTTCAAAATATGTGTTGCCAATCTGAGAAATAAATTTGCATTTACTTATTTGCTAAAGTCTATCAGACCACCCATCCATTCATTTACCCATCCATCCACACACACATGCATCATACATATTTTATTATTTAAGAATCAGAAAAGAATTAGACTCTAAAATAGGAATCTCTGGACTTAGTTTGTCTAGAACATAATCTATGGGTCAAAAAAATCTGGAAGTTCATTGCTATAGATTTGACCTTTGGATCTCACTGGAATAAGAAGCTATATTTTTCCTTATATGCATATATTATCCCCAAGCATGTCCAATTTGTTCCCAGTCATATACTTCATTCATCAGTAGTTGTTAACTCCACACTTATGTTTTCACATGCCCATGCAAGAAAGAATAGATACTTACAGTGCACAATTTTTGGAAGAATGCTACTTAGAATGATGAGTTTGTGGCAAAACCATCAATGTTCATTTTGTCAACACCAAGACAGTTTGGCTGAGATTGAACTGACAAATTAATTGAAACTCATAAAAGTTTTATTAATCACAATTCATAGTGGCCACATTTCTCTTCTTCAGCTTTCTATTGTTTCCAGCCCACTTAAGTCATTATCATGCATTAATCATGATGTGTCTATCATACCTACATACTGGTTCTCTTACGCCATAGCACTGTAAAATCAAGCCCCAAAGAGTCTTTGTTTTATAATCATTCTCTGTAAGCCTTTCATGTGTATCTGAGTATAAGTAATGGATGTTTTTGATAACTAGACTCTGCCACAAAAATTTATATTAAGCCAGTTTTTTGGAGGATATCCTGAGTTTTGCTGTTAAAACTCACAAAGCCAGAGATTACCAACCTCTAGATTCTTTTTATATAATGAAGGTAAAAACATTTCCACTTCCCTTTATCTACTTAGTATCCTATGATGCATTCTATTTCAGTATATCCAGCAAAACTATTAATTGAACATTTTCAAACTTCTGTCTGTATTTTCAAAATGTGATACTCCCAAGCATGTCTCAGCCATCTTCTGTTGCAAACACGTTCATTAAGAAATATAATCTAAGAAGACTTTTTCTATATAGCTTCAGATTGAATTGCATTTTACTCATCATAACAGTAATGTAAACATACATAACTTACACCAATTAGCGGAAAGTCCTGACATACAAAATTACAACCATAGATATATTAAGATGCAGCAGAAAAGATATGGCATATTGAGGCTAGTTACATTCACTATGATTATGGAAACTGAAAAATGTGTTTTAGATAGAATACTTCTTCTGACCTGGCACACTGAAATAAATTGTCAACCAAATCCCAGGGAGACAAACCCGAAAGTATGAAGAACTCTGCATATTAAGTAAATTTTCAATAGAATTCAAAAGAGATCAAGGAAAAAGTGGTCTATTAAATAAAACAGGCTAGCAGGGATGAAATTTTTCTAGGTTCTCTGGAGATGTAAACTACCTTTGATTAGGGAAAAGTGAAAAATATTCTAAAATGCAAGGACAACAGGCAGTAGAAGCAATGTACTCTAGATATTAATAGTCCTTCTTCTATATTCAGTGAGTTAAAAGTCCCTAGGATCCAACTAACACCATTATCAGCATTGGTGTCCAGGGACTTCTTCACCCTTTGCACCTGGGTAAGATATAAACAAAAATGTCTCTCTTTTCTACTTGAATCCCAGAGGAAAGTAATTTTACAGAGCTATAGAAGCTGATCTTATTAATTAAAGTCTCTTTTCTGTAATTCTTTAAATTTCCCTCCCTTTGTTATCAGCATGATGCAATAATAAAGAATGGTTCTAAGTCTGTTTCTTGAAATGGGAAAAAACTCTTAGGGTGTTTGGTGCATGTTAAATACATATTCATACCTCATTAACACAGAGCTACTCAATCGGTCTAATTGCATTTAGAGTTTAGTTTGTCAAAAATTAAATTGTATCCACATTCCCACTATACAAAATATGTAACTGTTTTGAATATAATTTTAGAGATTCAAAAAGTTGATTCTTTTTAAGATACTGAAATAATCCTTAGAACTAACAACTTGTCCTTGAATATATCCTTATAAGGTTTAATGAAGAAGGTAGATTACAGTAGGAATGGTTGGCAAATCTCTTAAAACTCAATGTACAAAGACATATTAAATACCCAGAACCGTAAATCAAATAGTTATTGAATTTTGCAACCTTAGTTTTAATCTGTACATGTAATTCCAGTGATAATCCAATAGTTAAATTTAAATTAAACAACATAGTAAATATTACAGACAAAGGAAATTTCACTTTTTAAATTTAGGAGTCAAGTCATAATTTCATATCAATAGATTCAAAATTATTTAAAAGTTAAATGGTTAATATTAAACAACCAATGCCCCAAATCTCTTTCTTACTAAATTAGTTCATATCAAATAATAAGTTGGTTGTTAATACATATAATTGCAATTTTTTTAAAAAGTCTATTTTGGCTTGATTTTCTCAATATTATTATTGAAGCCCATGCTTTGAAAATTCTAAATTTGCTTTGTGGTAGAAAATACAGGACCAAGAGAGTCCTCTGAATTGGAATCCCCAATGTTTCTGCCTTTGAGGGTTTTAATGAAGGAAGAAAACTGTCTATCTATTTTCCCGTCTTTGGATGCAAGAATGGAATGTAACTTTTTCGAAGGAAAAAGTTAGAAAGTTCATGGTCAAATTGGTCTGTCTTTGATTTGTGTTGGATGGATTGGCCCACTTATTGCCTTGTGGTTGTGTTATTTAACATAAGACTGGAGACAAGCAAGGGCTACCTAAGCCTTATTGAGAAATCATTCAAGAATGATTGGTAGTTTAAAAAATCAAACCTCATACCAAATAAGAAGAAGCTTCCAGACTTCTATCTTATGAGATAATTAAACATTGAATTACTATTTTAATCTGTTGGGACTCTAAGAAACTGAAAATAGGACATCCTTTAATTTTTTTTCTTGGTGCAAAGGAATAGCCAAATATCAGTGAATTCACTAAGTAGTCTATGAGCTGTTCTTTTAAGTCACTACGATGTTGAACTCTTACTAATAACGTAGATGACATCTGACTTATTAAAGCAATATTCACACTGATTAATTCAGAATGGCAGCATCCATGACCCCTAAGAAAACAGCAAACCCTTTCAAATCCAGCCCAAAGTTGGTGCTCAGGTATGTACACTGAGCCTTTTGTCTTTAGATCTGGCAAAGAACCAACTCAAAAATAATTTTGTAATTCAGAGGAGAAGTTCTCTTATGGATGAAAGATTATGAATTTCACAGCTGACTTGAGATCTACCCAAGCCAACATCAGTTTTGACTTCGCAAGTAGGATTTGTTCTGTCAATGCAGATTTCTCAGTAAGTACTTCTCCCTTTCAAAAGCCAAGTCAGATTTCAAAGAAATATTTACATTTTTAAAATACAAATCAAAGCACTGATTGTATTAGCACAAATTCAGAATTGATGCACTCTTTGTGCCCTTCCCCCCACACTCAGTTAAAACGGAAAAAAGACTTGGTTTCTAACCTTTCATACTGACATTTTTAGTATAATCAAAATGCAGAAATGTTGCTTAGATGGAGGTACTAAACAGAAGTAAGGATTATGGGCTAAAGTGGCTTTTGGTTGTTGTTCCTGTTGTTTTATATGTTCTTTTAAAAAAACATTTCTTCAGTTTCCTGAAAAACATATAATACTGAAGCCATATATTCAATGATATATAATATATGCATGAAAACAAAACCCTGACTGTCTGCATTTACATTCTTCTTTTTATTTAGTTTTGAATTCATTGTCATTACATAATTCTTCATGTGAGAAGGATCAAGAAAAAATATCACTTTCTGACTCAGGGCTTGGAGTCCTCTACTTATAATCATCTCTGAAGCCCTCAAAATAATTTAATTAGACACTAAGTGGGGAAAGCCCATATAATAACAGTCTTTAATTGATAATACTCCTCGTCATCTGAGTAGAATGTTAGAAAGGCTGCAAATGACACGGTAATAGACTTACTTGCTAAGTCTAGATGTTCATAAAACTCTAAGTCCTTGCCTCAATTGCTGTTTAGGCTCTAAACAATTCCATTTTCATTGTAATTGGTGACCAGGTCCAATATACTAAAACCATGCCTATGTACAAACATTACCAAACAACTACTTTCTTTAGTCCTGGTTGTCTCTCAAACACTTCCATGATTTTATTTAAGCCATGATCTATTGAAATAACTGGTGACTTTCAATTCTGTCCTTTTTTTGGATTTATACACAAATCTCTGGAAACATTGGCTAAACACAGAAAAAAGAAGGGAATGCTAAGTTTCAGGTAATCAATGATAAATCTTTTCTCTGAAAAATATCTGAGATGAAATGATTTCATTTATGGAGTGTTGTGAACATTGTATTTAACCTGGCATTCATTTTTTTAAAAGTTGTATATAGTTAAGGTGTACAACATGATATTTTGATAAACATATACATAATGAAATAACCACTACAGTCAAACAAGTTACATATCCGTCTCCTCACATAGATGCCTTTTGTGACCAGAGACAGCAACCAATATCCACTCTTTTAGCCAATTCGCAGTGTATGATACATTATTATTAACTTTAGTCCTCCTTCTGTACAGGAATTGGCTAAGAAGACTTGAGAGTTTGGACAGAATGACTTGTTTAGGTCCCTTTGACATGTCTGGGAGCTGGTTCAGAATGTAACCCTAAAGCAGTTTGTGGGGAAAAAAATGCTTTCCTCTTGCATGTGGGCAAACCCTTACTTTTGACAAGCTATTCTTCACACATACGGAATTCCAGCCTGGTTTCCTACAACAGCTCTCACATTAGACGTGCTTGTTACTTATGCACAAAATCAGGCCAGACTGTCACCCAGGAAAGGCACAGAGGCGACATACTCTGAGCTTGCATTGTCTAGACTAATTTTCTTGTTTCCTTTGATGCTACCACGGGACACTTGCCAGCTGCCTCTCTAGAAATAATTATTAATTGTACTTGCTCAAATTAGCCTCCTCCAAAGTCCGCTCCAAGATCATGCTGTCCTGGGAGTCTAGGGAGGGCAACTCAAAACTGCACCACCATTCTTCTTCCAAATAGATTTCTACAAATATACCCATGATTACAATGGACCTCATGACATGCCTACATCTTAAAATGGGCTTTCCTTCTTGGGTCAGGGGCCTGAGGACTAAATCAAAATAAAATGAAACATCATATTTTCTATTCTAGATGGTATATGTGTGCTAGTAGAGGGGGGATATCCCAAACAACAATCCCAAAGCATTTGCCTTTGCAACACAACATTTTGTGTTGGTAATTTAGCAAGATAACTATCTTCTTAAAACAGGGTTTTTGCTTAGGCTAACATAAAAATAAATTTGGCTATCCCACACCACAATCCCTTTTGTAAGTTTGGTTCATTTTTCACTAAGCAAATTTGGGTGAGTTGACCCAGCAGGATGTAACCTTGTCTATTGCTTTCCTGGGATGGGATGGGGGTGGGAGCTGAAGAGATCAGGACTATGAAGACTGTGTTATTTGCTTCTCCCATTTCTTTGGCCCCACAAGCACAAAGTCCTTAATTTTCAAACAGTTTTGTCTGGAGATATTATGTATGTATTCAGGACTGAGATCTGGGATTTGATTTATGATGAAAGGTCGATAAATTTGGGTATAAATCCTGATCAGCCAGGTATCAGGACAAATTACTCAACTACTCTGGACTTTTGTTTCCTCATTTATAAGGTGGGGAAAATTTTAGTACCTAGTTTATGTGGAAAAATATACATCAAATATCTAGCATTAGTTTAGGCAGGTAGCAAATGTTCAATGAAATTCTGCCGCCATTATAATTGTTATTGTTATGTTAGAAGAAGATTTTATATTAAAATGGCTTTTTCTATACTTTGAAAGTCATTCTGGACCACAAACATGCATCCTCATGGAAATAATAGTGCTCCACCAAATGTTAGTGCCTGCACACCATAACTTCTCTGCCTGCAGTTCCTACTGACATGTTCTCAGGCCATGCATTAAAGAA
>NC_138193.1:74832617-75123554 GCF_964194105.1 Spermophilus citellus | reverse complement strand
AACATAGTTGTTCAACTTAACTGTGCTGATGACAAACTTTTCTCATCATATTTTTCTTCTGAGGCATTTAGGAAACAAATGGCAATGTCATATTTGGTCCTGGCTCGGCATCATGACATGGAAATTGATGGAGGACTCAATTTTTTTTCCCTCAGTAAAGCCTTCTATTTCAAACTGGAGATCAAATACCCATTGGATATTCAATTATTATTACTACTGAATCTTTCTAAAATACCTTAAGATTTACCCTTAACCTCCAATCTGGATAAGAATGTCTGCCCTCTCCTTTTTCCTGCTTCAACACAAACACAAATTTGAGCTTTCCCCAATATCCTTCAATTATTAAAAGTTTGAAAGAAAACATCAACCATGTCAAATGAACAGCAGATTTATTCACCATTATATAGAAGCAAGTTCAGTCTCTTCAACTAGGATCCAGTAAGTAAACAGCATTTTGACTGTTAGTTGTTGATATTTTGTTTTCTGGGAAATATCTTGCTTTTGCTTTTTAAATCTGCTTTGTTCATACAAACTATCTCCTTGCTCCTTAAGGTATGGTCTGAGGAGCAGTAGCATCAGTCTCACCTGGAGCTTGGAGAAATGCAGACTGTCAGGCCTCTTACCACCTAAGGAAGAGGATTCTGCATTTTAATAAGATGTCCCAGGTGCACTTTGATGTCTGGAGACCTACAAATCAAATCAATCTCATGGCTAGGTTTCCCTCCCTACCCTCTCTGCCCACAGTCTAACTAATTCAAATGATGTTATTAATTTCCTTCAACCGGTTATGATTTTTTGACCCCAGTGGTAAATGATCAATAAGGTGCTACTCACCTTCCTCCAGTTGTGGCTCATTAGACCTCTTTCATGGCTTTTTTGTTTGTTTGCCTCTATTATTGTTCTTTTCAAAATTTTCATATCCCCCTAAGTATCATAAAAATTCCTTATTCACGGAAATTGCCTAATGCTCTCAGGTTAAAACAGAGTGCGTATTTAATAAATGTTTATTGAGCTGATATAATATATTCACATTTCAAGGTCAGCCCACAGGTATTTGGCCAATGCTACGTGTAGCTAAAATATAGTTTTGCTGCTTCTTGGATTCATTTTAGGATTACAGGAGCAGAAGAAAGAGTAAGGGGAGAAAAGTGATTTTGCTCCTCTGGCTGTTGGGATGTGCTAAGGCTAGTTCAAGATGCTGAGGTTGCTCATGGATTATTTGACTGAAATCATTTATTGCCCATTTCTTTGATTTCTTGGACAACTTAACAGGCCATTTGGAACAGTTCACCTTCCAATGGTCAAAAAGAATACCTAAATCCTGTAACTCTCAGCTTAGAAAACCCACTTGCAACATTGTGAAGGGAGAGAAAATAACTAAACTGTCACTCTATTTATTTCATTCAGAATAAGATTTTGAAGGAAGCAATGATCCTTTGTGCCCAGGGCTGCTCATTTGAGCACTGCATCCTATACTCTTCTGAAGATATTTTGTTTCTATTTGGATTCCAGGCTGCTAAAATAGACTCCTCCTCAGGCAAATGTACAAGAAAATAGCATTATTTTTGTCCTCAAATGACTCCTATTATGGGGTAATCAATAAATTGTTATTTATTATTACTTCAAAAATTAAATCTGTAACAAATATGAAGCAGTTATGATACTTTTGAGAACTACTGGAAAGCACACCCAAATTTAATCTACAAATTAGTTTATGGGTATCACAGAGCCATTTTAAATGTATGTTTATATATACACATGTATGCACTACGCACATATCTCTGTGTGTGTGTGTATATATTTACCTGTATTCATAATTATATTTATTTATATTTTCTAAATAAAAAATAATGGAGAGGAAAATTAGTGAAGAACAACTTTCTAACAGAAGAGATTGTAAAAACCATCATATCTTACAAAGTTAGCCTACCATGTGGTAGGATAATTACTCTTTTTCTTAATGTTTTAAAATTTAAAAATTTGAAAAACAAATGTGGTAGCTTCTAACTTGCCCAATATAAGTTTTATATCTTCCTAGATAATGAGAAAGGCTGTAGATGACCAGACTAGTAAAACCACTAGATATGTATGTAGACATACATATGTACATTTATGTAGACATAAAAAGTAGGCTTTTTAAATTTTAACATGGAAGATAAGGTAGGATGATCCATCTACTCTCCAAAGTAATTTCGTCTACTCTCTTATTATACAGGGCCTTACACAACACAAAAGGATTATGATTGTCAACTTGCCTCATGTATTCTTAAAAACAAAACTAATTTCCAAGATTGCCTAATCAAATCACAATGGAGTTCCATAATTTTCAATTTGACAAAATATATCCAAAAAAAATTGCAACATACAAGAGCAAATCTTCCCAGATAATGAACTACCAAGAAGTAATTTTGAAGAGTATCTATTTACAAACTAAGAATGCTGATTTGAATGTTTAGAAATACACACTGTGACAGATAGCATTCTATTTATGGGGAATGCATTCTGATTTCCTAAGGCTGCAAATCCCCAAGAGACCAAGAATGAAGAAACCATGTACTGACAATCCAATCCCAAATGGATTATCCCCACCAGCTGTGGGAGTTGTGCCCTCCACTCACAACCACAGAAGTAGGTAGAATTTATGAGATATCATTTACAATGTTGCTGGTGAAGAACTAGAAATTTGGGAGAAAAAAAAAAGATATAAAGGTAAAGAAAAACAATTTTCTCTCTACAAAAAATATATAATGAAAAAATAATTTTTAAGTCAGGTGCAATATTGCATGCCTGTAATCCCAGTGGCTCAGGAGGATAAGGCAGGAGGATCCTGAGTTCAAAGCTAGTCTCAGCAACATCGAGGTATTAAGCAACTCAGTAAGACTCTGTCTCTAAATAAAATGCAAAATAGGGCTGGGCATATGGCTCAGTGGTTGAGTGATTCTGAGTTCAATCCCCAGTAACAAAAATAAATAAATTAATTATTAATTAACAATAATTTTCACTGTACAAAGAAAGTTCAAATAAATTAGAATTTGAATTTTGGATGCAAAAAAATATATATATCCAAATGCTGAATTAAATAGTACCAGCTAATCAGAGAAATAAAGAGTAGCTGATAGAGAACTATTTACTTCTACATATTTAAATATAAAATCACCTTATCTCCAACATTATTTGTTCCCATAACCCCAATGTAGTGAAGAAGTTTATTTGTATCTGTGCCACAGATGCAAATGAGAGCACTCTTAAAAAGGGAAAGTCACATCACAAAAGTTAAAAAGAAATGCAGAAAGTCAATAAATAACCATCAAAATGACACAAATTAGAAGAACTTATAAGGGAGAGTAGACAAGATATGGTGAGATGTAAATTCATACAGCCACTATGCAGATGGTTTGACATCATCTACTAAAACTGCAGATGTGTGTACCCTACAGCTCTGCATTCCTCTTTCCTGTCCTGTCTGAAACCCAGTAGAAATATGTGTGAAGGTGCCCCATGTCAAATGCATAGGAATGTCCAGAGGAGCCTTATTTATAATGCCCCAAACTGAAAAAACATAAATCTCCATCAAGAAAAACTTAAGGAGTGAATTTTTTTAAATGGACAATGGTTACCCACAAGACTATGTCTGAATCTCACAAATGCAAAGTTGGATGAAAGAAGAAACACAAAGAATATATGCTATAGGATCCATTTATACAAATTCACATATATAAAAAAGGAAAGTATGGCTATAAGTGAAGAGTGGTGACCTTTGGAGAAGACTGGCTGGGAACAGGCTAGGACTGGGCATGAGACAGTTGGCACAGTACTGGTTTGACTATGTGGAGTTTATTTCATGATAATTCACTCTGCTGTACATTTCTGTTCAGTTCATATTTATGTATGTTTGGGTACATTTCACACAATAAAAGAAGCCAAGTATAAGAAATGAAAAATGTTACAGTAACCAAACTCATTTTATGTGTAAACAGAATGATATGACTCACATGGGTTTCTTATCCATTAACCTGTGGTTGCCCTTAACACAAAGCAACTCAACTCAAGAGGACCCTAGGGTTATCTTTAATGTTACATCATGAGGGTCTTTACATAATATGTAGCCACTGAGCTTTCTATCTTAAATTACAAGGATTAATAGATAATCACAATATTTATTAAAAGGGGAACTGGTGTATTCCTTTAGAAAATTAAACCTTTTGTTATTATTTGAATTCCAAGGCATGGATATTACTTGAAGGGATATTAGTTTGGCCTTCCAACTGTCTGTGGTTCCTGATTGCCAAAACCTTCAGGAACATTTTAAATGTATAAATAAACTTAGATAAACCTAAATGAGTGAATATAAATAATAAATACCTGGAGATGTGGAGAACATTATGGTATGGAGAAACAAAGTCATGAGTAAGAATGAGGAGAAGGGAAGGCAAGAAAAAGAGATTATAGCTAATCACCTTCCTGGCCTTCATTAATAGACACTGATGGAATAAGCCTTCATTATCAGTATTAACTATGATGTTAATTGACTGTTATATGAATATGACCCAATACATCCATTAATGCAATTTAATTTGCATGGCAATTTTTCTTCTGAACAGCATTCCTAATAAGTTTACCCTTTGCCTGTCCAACCAAATTTTGAGATTTCTGCCATCATTCTTGCCTCAAAGGAGGAATCAGGGTATACATAAATTCAGATTCCTGATTTCCGTTTTGAGTCAGGTACATGCTATTAGAAGTTGAACAGAGATATGCAGAGTTTGAGGGCCATCATAGTATGGGGGGATAAGAAGAAGATACTGTGAGCAAAACTGATGTAGGCATATGGTAGTGCTAAGTCTGTGAGATGACTGTTTATCCTTTGCTAGTTTTCTTTTTTTTTTTTCTTTTTAAGTTTAAGAAATTTTGCCGTTTTGGTACAAGGTCATAGAAACATGGTCTAAGTTCTTTTATTATTTTTGACAAGGATTACATTTCCAATTCATTTTATAGTTTCCCCTCTGAAAGTTGAGGTTATTCTATTGAATGTTCACCCCAAATTCCCACTCCTGGATCCTGCCCTGCATGCACATGGTAAAAAATAAGATTATTTGGGGATGGGGAGAGGGAAGAGGGTCTCACACTGCCCATTAGAATCTTTTCACTTGACTTCATTCAGTCATTAGAGAATGATTACATCTGATTTATCCCTACAATGAGCTAAATAAATCTACTGCAATTTCAGCTACCTCAGTTTCAAGAGGCTAAAAATAATCAAATTAAAATCAATGAAAAAGGAATTACATATAAGAGGTTGTGAGGGGAATGGGGGGAAAAACAAGGAGAGAAATGAATTGTAGTAGATGGGGTAGAGAGAGAAGATGGGAGGGGAGAGGAGGGGGGATAATAGAAGATAGGAAATGTAGCAGAATACAGCAGTCACTAATATGGCATCATATAAAAATGTGGATGTGTAACCGATGTGATTCTGCAATCTGTAATTAGGGTAAAAATGGGAGTTCATAACCCACTTGAATCTAATGTATGAAATATGATATGTCAAGAGCTTCGTAATGTTTTTAACAACCAATGAAAAAAATCAATGAAAAAGAATAAACCAAACCAACCTTCACTTCTTGGCTAAAGAATTTTAAGTTTTGACAGAAGTAGTGATCCTCAATTTCGTGTGATGAGCACTCCACAGACAACTTGTAGGAGCATGTCAGAGAGCCCAGATGAAGATCTCAGGGCTCCCTGAAGAGCGGCTGCCTTAGAAAGAAAAGGTTGAAGCATAGATGGTTGCAGACATGATTATGTCCATGAAGTGAAAAAGAAAAATATAAGGTCACATTATTAAGGGTAAATGAGTATTATAAAAATAAGCCAAGAAGAAAGATTTCTATTGAGTAATATCTATAGGGATTTTTTTTCCCTGATGATGTAGAGCTTGAACTGAGCTACGAAAGTATACTGTAAGTTCTGATATATCAAGAATTATTGTGTTGGTGTTTATTAATCAAGGCTGAAATGCTACTTAATTACATTCTGTCCTCTGTCTTGCATTCTGCCCACTCCTACTACCCTAATTCCTACTCCAACTTCTCACAGTTACACCATTATGACTTCATTTCTTAATGACATAATACTCCTCCTCTAAGTGCCTAGAATGAGTGTCTACTTATACATTTAGGATGTTCTTGTTTTGTTTGTTTGTTTGTTTTCAGGTGCTGGGTGCTGGGAATAAAACCAAGGTCCTTACACCTGCTAGGCAAGTGCTCTGCCACTGAGTTATATTCCCAGGCTTGTTCTTGAGTGCTTTGACAATCAAGAACCATTGGAAATAGAATACCAAGTCAGATGCCCTTTTATCACTCTCCTGGTCCTAGAAGATGTGGTCCCTGAGGTCATTTGCATGATAATCTGCTCTGTGAGTGTCAGCAAGCTTTAGACTCCTTGGGTGTTTGGGCAAGGTGGCTGTGAACAGAGGAAATCAGGCATAGCAGGAGGTTCATTCTTAAGCAGACAGAAAGCTCACAAGAATGTTAAGCTTAACAGTTGAGGTCACCAGCACATCTGAATCCAAGAGTGGCTAACTCAAATAAAACTGTAAATGATTGGTATTAGATCCTGGGATATCAGGCATATTTAATGTTTTCAGAAAAGAGAAATTTTCAGAAAATGAGGAAGTTAGCTGATGTCTCACACTTTCTTAGTTTTACCTGTTCACCTTCCACGAGGCAAGCAGAATGTGGGCAAAGAAACCTGGCAGTTTCCATATGAGGCTTTGTCCTAAGTGATTGACACACTAGCATATTAGCACAGTACACAGCGAATTTGTAAATCTGATAGAACATAATGTGGTTTAGTCAATATAACTATTGACAAAAATAATTTATAAGCAATTGCTTGTTCACCCTTGAGTATCTGGGAACCCCAAAGAGGGAGAAGAAGGGGAAAAAAAAAAGCATTTTCCAAGCTGACAATGAAAGCTTTAGAATAGACAGACTCCGGTTCTAGGAAAGTCATTATCTGCAGATCTTAATCTTTAATGTAGAAGCCAGTCTTCCTCTTACATGAATACTGAGAAATGCTAAGAAATGCTAGTTTCTGCAGACACCTTTCTTGCTTCAAAAAGATAAGCTTCACTTTCATCTATTTCCCACATGAATTCTGTATGATTTTGTTGGGGAGGGGGTGCAGGGAAAAGAGAGTCTTGCTACTTTAAAAATGAAAAATAAAAAATATCCGTGAAAAGCCTCTAGAAAACACTCCACCCCACCTTTCCTTCTCATCTCAAATCAGAAGCTACTCCCCACAAGTAAAATGAGCAGGTTCCTTTCATTTTTTTTATTACCCACAAGGCCAGAAGAGCACTAATCCGTCAGTCAGAGGGAAAAAAAAATCATTCTCTATAATTATATGTGCTTTGAAATCAGTGATGTTCTGAATCCATTTTTTTAAATGCATTATACCCAGATTAAGAGTGGTTTAGTAGTGTTGAAGGGCAAATGAAAACAAGGATTTTTTTTGTGTGTAAACCTAAGATAGTAACAATAAAAGGTTTTTAGTACTGTATATTCGCTATGAGGATCATGAAGACTAAAGCCAAGGATCAGAAAACACTAGCTAGTATTTACAGAAGTACTGACATGGTATCTAGCCTGGGTCCTGGGAGGCTTGGAGCAATTTTTTGAAGCCCTCTGAACCTCAATTTTCACTTTTGATATGGAGTACTGAACGAGGTGATCTAAGAGTCCTTGTATAATTTTAAATGTAATGACTTTACTCTGTCTTAGAAACATTTAGTTTCTGATAATAAATATAAGGTTAGAAACAAGAAATATTAATAAGAAAATGTACATGACCAACAAGTCCACAACACATAGATCTGTTTGGTGTATATCCTTCTAGGTGGTCCTCTGAGTCTTTAACACACACACACACACACACACACACACACACACACACAGAGAGCTATAACAATCACAATAAACACAGCAGGATCTCCTTTCTGCTTTATCTCTGTAAAGAATACATGAGCTCTTTTCCTGTTTTAGTATTTAAGTGCTTAACAATTGAGGTTCTGGCAACTAAAACTGCACAGGCAGCAGCTCTATTTTTCTCAGAATCAAGTGAAACTGAACAGGCAATTAAAAGTTACTGAACTGCAAGGTAAAATTACTTCACGGCTCTGCTGCCGGGTGACTAAAGAGGGGAGACAATGGAAATCATATTTAGAATTAAGATAGAATGATGGAACATAGCAGTCTGCTCTACTAAAATGGAACCTATAAACATTAGACATAATCAGCAGCACTTCAATCATGCTCTTTACTCACAGTTAGATGGAAGATTACACAAAACAAATGTGCAATGTTCAAATCTGTGGCATTGCTGGTTAACAGAAGGCATTTCCCTCCCAGCCCACGCAGTGATCCAAATTCTCTCCTGTACAGTCAGTGCCCATCTTACAAATGGGCTGTGCTCCAAGTGTCCATTTGTAAGCTAGTTATTCCAGGCTCTGTATGAAGTTTCCCATTGAATTAATATTACAAATGGCGCACAGGTTCCTAGGCTAGCCCAAACAGGATAGTATATTAATAGATATATTATCAAAGGTCAATATCAGGAGTTCTATGGGAACCAAAACTACTTTAATATTTGTTTTGAAATGTATTTGGTGGTGAATCTTGGAAGTATGAGAATAGCTATGATCTCTCCTCTTCTGAAAATTACTATTCATAGTCCCCATCCTTGGAGAGAAATGATAGGTGAGAGGCAAGTTTTAAAAGTTTCAGGAAATCTGTCAGGAGATTAGGGGCCAGAGATCTAAGGAAAAGATTAATATGGAACTGGGAAAGCAGGAAATGGCATGAAGTGGAAGAATTGGTACTATGATTTACGATGCACAAATAATAATTAAAATACGGAGGAAAGGGACCTTCTTATAGAGTGTTCTATATGCTATGATGTTGAGCTCTTAAATAGAAGGTTGAAGGTCATATTGTCCCAGACAAGGTCTGCTTCCCATAGTCAGTAGAAATGTTGGAAGAGGAGGATTTGATGAGGTAAAATGTAGAGAGAAAATACACACACAGTGGAAATCTGGGGAAGTGGTAGCACATTTTCATTGTAACTGGAATCATATCTCTCACCTGCCTGCTGCTGAAGACCCTGCCCAGTAATTTATACTTTGGGAATACATAAGAACAAAACAATGAAGTGGGATTAAGAACATAAACTTCAGGAGCTCAAACATCGAACAGCAATGAAATGAATGGGAATGTGGAAGATAAGGAAAGTTATGTATTGATATATTCAGTCCATATAGCCATTTTCCAAAAAAGAATCACTTAAAAACAGATTGAGCAATCTAGGAGGATCTCCTTGGAACAACAGATTCCATAATCTAGGAACTAAACATAGCACACCATTCAATCGATATTCTATGATAAAAAATGAAGCCCACTCTTAAAAGTTCCTTCATTGGCATAAGTGAAACCAATATCCTAGCGATGATGAAGTAGTAAGCAACACTGATATGTAACAAACACATGTTCTGATATAATATTCCCTTCTAATGTGGTAAAAAAGATGAATTTGCAGAAACTCTGCTTTCCTCCTGTAGGATGAGATGGTAGGACTGATATTTAATAAAACAGAATGACATGTAACAAAATATCAATTAGAAAGTGTTAGGTGAAGTGAAAAGGATAAAATGGAATCCAACATCTACTGTGAGAGTACTCCAAGTAACATTTACTCCTGAAAAAGCATCAAAACTCAATTCAATTTCTCCAACACTACAATTAGAAAACACTATCAGAAAGAACAATACCTGTTTTCAGGATATATGAGAACATGTTTAAAGAGAATATTGGAGTTCTATTTGCTGCCAATATGATTAATTCAATGTTTGGAGAATTTTTTTTCCAGATGTACAATTAAAAAGGACTGAAGGATACTATGAAGGATAGGTTAACATATGGAAGAGGTAACGAAAAGGTGCAATACTCATGTGATAACTGTTCCAGAATGAGAGGAGGAAGAGAATGGAAAAGAGGCTAGTAATTCTACATAATTAGTTAATTATACAAAGCCTAAGTACTATCCTATAAGTACTACTACTTCTTTTATGTAATTTCAAAAACAGACAATTAAACAATATATGATTTTGTGACATATACATATGTGGTCAATTGATTTTAAAGATAAGAGAATTATTAGCACAAAATTCAGGATGTAGCTCTTCTAGGGGAAAAAAGAGGGGCATATACAATGCTTCAGATATTAATAATATTTTGATACTTACATCAATTTATAATTATTTTTCATCAGTACACACATATGCATTATCTTTCTAATGTAGGAAGACAAGTGAATTCAGAGAAAGAAAAACAAAAAGAAATTATTGCTGAATATACACAGAACAGTGAAATAGAAGAATACACAAGAAAATATCTTAAAAATAGGAAAAATGAAAGTAGTCAGAAAAGAAAATGATTATATTTATAGTTACTCAATAGTTACAATGAAAGCCAGAGGACAATGAGGTAAAATCTCTAAAATATGAGAGATAAAGAGACAACAGCTATTCTGTTACAATTCTAATATTAAGAGAAATTACCTTCAAAATGAAGTTAAAACAAAGATATTTTTAATAATTAAAAGTAAGAAAATTTAATACCAAGAAAGCCTCAGTAATAATAATAATAATGTACATCAGAAAAACATGAAATGATCCTAGAAGAAAGACTTAAGTTGAAAAAGGAACATAAAGAAAAGAGTAAACATTTAGAAAAATCTAAAGATTTGCTCAGCAAAAACATCAACATTGTCCAATTTCTAGTGTTAACAAAACTAAAATAAAGCCACCAACCATATGGCTTTCTAAGAAGATTATGAAAAGAATTATAGCATTCAAAGGTCCTTTCATTATCTGGGGAAGACATCGGTTAATTTTAGACTTTTTTGACCTTCAGTATGTATATTTTAAATTTAATAATTTCAAGGTAGAAAAGTGTCTCTTACAACAAGATGTCAACATGCAAAGAAAAAAAGGGGAAATGTTATTTGACTACATTAAAATGAAAAACTCCTTTTCATTAACAGATAAGATAGAAAATTTAATGGCCAAAGTAAACAAATATACATAGAAAATATAACAAATGCCTAAGAATTAATAAGGACAAAATGAATCATAATTTTAAAAAAATGGAACAAAAATGTGAATAGATATTTCACAGAAGAGGAAACATAAATAACCAAGAAACTGTGGAAACATGAACAGCTTCATTAGTAGCCAGGAGTACTGAAATTAAATCACAATGGGATACTATTATGCATTCACCAGATTAGCAAAAACTAAGTTTAGCAGTGGGGATCAGGTTGCCATGCCCCAGTGGAGAGGGGTTGAGAAGTAAGCAAATTCCCTAGGAAAGTTAATATATGCATTCTGTATGTTATATATATATATATATATATATATATATATATATATATATATTTCAACAATCCCCTCCTGGGTCCACATCAGAGAGAAATTTTTGTGCTTCTGCCAAAGTCATATAAAAGATGGATCAAATAGCAGCAGTATTAGTAAGGGCAAACACTTAAAGTCACCCAACTATCCATGAGTGATAGATCACAACATTCTTATTTATTGACTCAATACATTGATATGCAGTGGCAGGAATGAGTTAAATGCTCAACAAATCTCAAACAAATTTGAGATTACAAAAGAGTCTAAGTACCATTAAATTTCAAAAATGTATAACTTAACAATACACCATTTTGTGATACAGACATATGTGATAAAATTATTTTTTAAAGTAAGGGATGTATTAACACAATGTTCAGAATGTACTTATCCCAGGGGAAAGAAGAGGAGCATATACAGTGCTTCAGATATTGGCAATGTTTTGCTTCTTACATCAACTTCTAATTATACTTCATCGATCTATACATATGTGTTATATATCTTTTTAATAAATAAATACATTTAATATTGTTATAACAAATAAATACATTTAATATTGTTCATTGTAATTTAAGTGTAATTAACAATTTTAAATTGTTTTAAAATATAAGATGTTAAAGAAATGGGATATTTATCAAAAATCATATTTAAAGAGACATGGAAAAACTGTAGGTTAAATTGGGGACATTCTCTGAGTGGTACATTTTCATGGTGTCAGTGGAATAATAACAACTCTAGTTATACCAAGTAAGAGTTGAAAATGTTTGTTTGTTTAATTATTTTCGTTTGCAGTTCAGTTTTATAGCATTTCCTCATCATTAATTATATATCACAGCTGCATTATGCAAAATGAAAACAAATAAAATTAGAAATACTATGCTTCATAAAATGTAAGCATAATGTGTGTTCATATCCACACTCATTTTTGAGCGTCCAATATTGCTCAGTCACTGCATTGAGAGAGATTGATCCCAAATGCCTTTTTCTTCAAAAATGTTTGAATTCTTTTGCTATACAGAGAGACACCTAATCAACTCTACCTGTGGCAAAATCATTTGTTTTGATCTGAAATAAATGACCTCCTCTCTGTTAATCACCCTTTCCTTCACCCCAACTGCTTTTACCAAACTTACTAATTTGTGAGAAAATGTCTCAATTCATAACACCCATTTACAAAACGAATTATGCAATTTGCCTAGTTTCCAGGTATCCACTAACACATATGAAAGCTCCCCCATACAGGAAACTGTTCAGGTCCCAGTGGAGAGAGAGACACTTCGTAAATGCAACTAAGAGGACTGGAAGCTTCCACCTGGTCAACCACACTCTATTAAAATCCTTTGGTTTAAACATTCATTTCATCTTATACTCCCTCTGCCCCTGGGCCATAGTTTCATTGTCAAAACATCCTTTCTTTCTTTGCCTCCCCAGGTTCTAACAAGTCTCCAACTTTTGGTTTTGGAAATACAATATGGTCACTTTAGCTAGACACAAACTCCTGTCCTATCCAAAGGGCAGGATGCAATGAAGGTATACTGGTAAGGATAGTGTAATCAGAAGCTAACTTTCCCCCCCCCCCCCCCTGGGAAGACTGAGATTTTTAAACACCCCACCCTCATTCTTCAGTGAGCTTATCCTAGAATCAGGACCATTCCAAACTGACAGATAACTTAAAGATGTATAAGCAAAAGATCTGTGTGGCCTTCTAAAGTCATCTGTCCAAGTGAGTAATAATTCTAATTTAAAGGGTCTTATATGATAACATTTAAAACAATTTTCACTTATTTATTCAGATGAAAAGTCAGTTATTTCAAAAGAATTCATTTAGTCTTATATCTTATATTTAGCATGTGATTAGCCTCTGTTGAGTTCAGAGGTAGGGAGAGGAGTGTTTGGTAATGAAAAAGAAACATACTCTCTTATCACAAGGATATTACACTTTGGGAGGAGAAGATCTATGTTCAGAGAGAATTAGATGAAACAGGGAAAATAAAATAAGGTGCCAAATGATTTGGAAATGACATGAAGTAACAGAGAATTTCAAAAGAGACAAATCAGTGTGCCAATATGTGGAGTATTGAAGAAAGGCTTCCAAAAGGAAGTAGGAAGCAAGCTCGGATTTAGAGAATGGATGAATGGACAGGAGCAAAAAGGGCTGAGAGGAAGTGCAAGGTTTTTTTCTGGCAAGGAAATAGAATATGGGATTAAGCCCAAGCATGTGACGATAAGCAGGGGCTTTGACTTCGAGGTGCAGAGGGGACTGATTCCAGTAGCTGCTCTGATGAGGATCTAAAGAGAAGGACCACAAACACCCAGAAGTCTGGCTGCTTTGTTCATTGAATTAATGGAATGTGCATCGAATGCCATCTGATTCAAACAGCCATGGTTTGTACTCTTCTCTCCTCTGATAATTTGCTGGCAGCACATACCTTCTGTCGTGCCAAATTACTGCAGCCTTAAAGTTGTATAGGAAAATCTGTGGTGGCAAATTAAGTCCTTGCCATCGTGAAAGAATTCAGGCATTCAGGATTGATTATTAACAACTGAAAAGCTGAGGAAGCAAGGAGAAAATCATCACCCTGTGAAGCCAAAGTCCCAAAGCCAGTAACTATGTAAACATTAACATTAGGCAGTCTCACTGGAACAAAAGCATCCTTTGGCCTCCAGCCATGTCCAATCCAAAGAGAGAGCATGGTACACAAGCAAACCAGAACATGAAAGAAAACGTGTCACTGGAATGCATGACTCGACACCAAGGAGATACAGACACTATCCAGAGACACTTAATGTGACATTGTCATTAAGCCAACACATACTGGTCTTGTCTGTAGGCTTAAATCTAAGAAGTCATGGAACCAAGAGGGATACTGTCATTGGATATACACTGTCTTATTAGGACAAGAAGTGGATTGACTTTGTTTGTTTTCACTGAGAAAGCAAAGTTCATGTTTAAGGTCTAGGAAGAGCCACCTTTACCATCCTATGGACCAGGGACACAATTTATGCTTTTAAACTTGAGAGAGTTTTTAAAAATTGCAAAGACATATCCATTTGAACTGAGAATCGGAAAGAATTACAAAGTCCCAAAATAAAGTCTTTATTTTTTTAAGCTAGCAGTATTTTTCAAAAAATGGGAGGGACTGAATATTGGCTACTTTTCAGAAGGTTTGCTAGTGGAAGCTACATGGTGCTTTTGTTTGGTTTTATTCTAAATTTGGGAAAATCACAAAGTTCAGCAGTCTTTCACCTTAGATTTAAGGAGTTCTCATACCTCCTTCTATTCCACAATAGTAATATGATGACGTTCCATTCCATTCTAATAAAATAAAATAAATAATAAAATAACAGAACAAGTAATTAAAAGTAGCTAAGAGCTATGAACACACATACCAGATGCTACATTAAATCATTTGAAAACATTGTCTCATTTAATTTTTACATTTATTTTAATATGTATTGTCATCCTTAATTTACAAATAAGAATTACCTAAATTGTAACAGAAACTTAGCAGGATGGCCCACCTATGGTCACAGAACTTAAAAAAAAAAAAAATGTCAACAATGAAGTCTTGTCTGTAGCTCCTGGTGCATAGCCTTAGGTCTGATAAAGAACTAGAGCTTAGAAATGTCCAGGGCAAAACTATAGAAACTGAAAGTAGATTAGAAATTGACCAGATCTGGGGAAGGAAGAGGTGACAGGAAGTGACTAGTAATGGGTATGGAGGTTTTTTGGGGGGTGGGGGAATGATGAGCAATGAAACCTCCCAAATATATCATGTTGATAGTTGTACAATACTGGTGCTTAACTAAAAACATTTGATATGTACACTTTAAATAGGTTAAATAGGTTCAAATAAAATGTATATTATGTAAAACATAATAGTTGCTATTAGGAGGAGGAGAAAATAAAAGAAAAGGAAAGAGTAGACAAGAGAACAAAAAAAGAACCAGATCTAAGTCATATTCTCTTCCAGCCACATTTGGGTTTACTATAGGAGCTGTGCACCAGCTGCTTGCCTGGACATTATAACCATGGTGTGGCACCTGCAGATAGGTGTGAACTAGAAGGTTACCATAAGGACCATGAAGGTTGTTTACCTGTTATCACCGAAGCTCTATTATAGAGAAGAGTCTTAAAGCAATCATTTAAGAAGGTTAAAAACAAAACAAAAACTTCAAATACTCTTGTTATTGGTGGTGTGCTGGAATGGGGTATAGAAAAAGGGATAGGATTTAAGAATTTGGTCCTTCAAGAACCAATCTGTAAACGTGGTATAATATAATTGACCACTAGAAGATACCTTCTTCATTATGCAAACACTTTTTAGACAAAGAATTGACAACATTGATTTCTCAGACAAGGAGTTTTTCAGGCGATAACTCCCTTAGAATTATGCATCTCTATAATAAGAAGCAGCTCCTAATCTATCACTAGATTTGACAATTAACAAGGATGAGTAGAGCCAAAACATGAATTCAAAACATATTCCTTCCTTACCTTTGCAGATTTACTTATAAATCAATATTTTTTATCTTTTACCTTAGTTACATTTCAAGTTATTCATCTTAAATCACATAAAATAGTAATTATTGAAAAAATTAAATTCTAATACCACAATTTAATAAATTAAGCTCACAGAATTACATTTTAAATGGTACTATTAGCCTTGAAGACAATCCTTTCCTAGGTAGTAGTGTTTTATCTCTAAGTCCTTCTATATTAATCAACCCACTAAAATGTTAAAGTATACTCTCAAATGGTGATTTCTCTCCCAAATATAAAATAATTTTAGCATTATTTTTCATTATTAATTCTGATTTTCAAAAGCTGAAATGATTTAGTTGTATGTAGATATAATAAAATTTAGTAAAATGCAAGCATAAAAAAACTATTAAACAATGTTCTTCCAAGAGTCAGCTCATAGGTCATATCCTCCATAAAACTTTAATCAGAATCCTTCTTCTACCCAATTAACAAATCCCTGCGGGGTCACTGTTCCCTATTCAGTTGTCCAGTGTGTCATTGCTTGAGTAATACATTATAACAGTCACTCTTAAACTTCAACATACAGCAGAATCTTCTGGATTACTTATTACAGCTATGAATTTGAGAGACTCACCCTCAGAGTCCCTGATTGATTAAATGTGGGTGGGATACAAAAGTCTGCACTTTTGACAAGTCTTTGGGTGATGCTGATGCTGCAGGGCTGGGGAACACATTTTAAGAATTATTATTTTTATAGTATTTCAGTTTCAAAGTCAGCCTCCCAGTAATGAGACCAGGGCCACCACAGAACAGACATGGCACCTAGCACATACTTGACGCTCAATATGTATTTCTGAACAAAAGACTGCAAAGAGGCTCCCTGTAATATATAAAGAAGAATCAAAGGAAAGACGGGAAGATTAAGCAACATGAGTTTTGAGACGTGAATGAATGTACCATCTATAGAAATCTTTCTCCGTAGCCTTAAGTTTTATTTAAACTACTGATAAGTCAATAGTCAGTATTCTGACTTTATAAATGGTTCAGTGAAAAACATTATGGTTTAAAGAAAAATTTGAAATGTTAAAAAATCAATATTTGATCTAGATTACTCTAAATCCTTTTCCGAAACATGTCTAATTGTATTCACTCATTTAGCCAACATTTACTAAATATATTCCATAAATGAGCCAGTGAGCTCGAAAACATGAGAGAGATCAAGTTGAAGAAAATATTCCTTCCTTTTAATAAAATAGGATCCAACAAAACTTATCCTGCAAAGCGTGGGGAGTGGCAACTGACAGAAACAAGGGAAATAATCTAGATGTAGTGCATAGAGTGAGGGCTGTAGGACACTTTCTATAGAAAGTGATGGAAAGATCAGGTCAACTAGGGAAGGACAAGGCTGGGGCCAGGGAAGGTATGGCTTTGAATTTAGCTCAAGGATGTGAACTAATTGAACCTGGTAGGAGTAAGAGGGAGAAGAAAGCAATTCTCAGCAAAACTAAATCTCCAATCAGAGTGCAGGTTTAAGCAGAAGGAGACTAGGGGCAGAAGGACCAGCAAGAAAGCTATTGCCATGGTCCAGAGAGGTCACAGGACCCTAACCCAGGTGGTAGCAGTAGGCAAACACTCAGAAGATAAAATCAGCTATCAGAAACTGATGGGATGCAAGGCCAAAAAGGAAAAAAAAAAAAAAAACATTAATGTAATTGAAAGGATTGGAGTCTTTATGAGAAGGGGGGGAATGATGATTCCACTTAAGAGCTAGGAAAGTCAACAAGGAGATCAGAGACAATTTACTCACAGCTAATAAATATTAACTTCAGGGTACTCCCCTAGGTGGAGAGACCACTACCAAGGTGTTCACATAGTTTTGAATTTTTGTAAAATTTGCAAAATCATTTCCATCTTGATTGTCTAGTTTCCTATCTTTACCCTCTGTCTCTTCCTAGATCACATTTCCCCTCACACCAGATGGCCCTGGAGGGGTTACGGTCCTTTTTATTCAACATTTGGCATTCTTGTTCTTCACTGGCCCTCTTAGAACAATATTAGCTTTAGAATCTGACCCTGCAGGAAAAGTTTCTAGTTGTGCGGAAGGTGTTCTCATTTTTATTCTTGGACTTTGATGTGCTGCCCAGAATTGCAGGTGGAGAAAGTCCAGCCGGGGTTTAAATATCCAGCAGAACAGTTGGGACTGGGGAAATAAATAAGAATGGTTGATGAAATCACTAAAAATGAGAAGGTAGACAGAGGGGAGAAAGACCCAAAATAGAAATTCTGTATTCCGGTGGCAGGGAGAGGAAGAAGAAAGTGGGAAAGAGAGAGAGAGGATGGAACAATCAGAATTAGAAGAAAACAATGGATGCCAAGGATAGAGTGACTCACAGCAAAATGAGGCTGTGGGTCACTCCCTTCATTGAAAAGACCAGCAAGATGGGTGTTGATAAAAAGGCACTGAATCTACAGCTTTTAGGGAACAAGCCCTATGTATTAGCATCAGAGGGAGGCGAGATGTGAATGCACAGGGAAGAGGTTTGCAATGCCTTCCACTAGATCTCACAAGAGAGCTCAAGAAGAGTAGTTTTCCTAAGCTCACTGAAGGGGAGTGGGACAACAATGGGTGGCCACACTAGAAACAAGCGTCTTACATCCATTCAAATATCATAAGAAGGTGAGGCAGTACCACCCTCATTTTACAGTTGAAGGAACTTATTTTACTCCTACTACAGAGCAGAGCTGGAATTCATTTCCAGATCTTCCTAATTCCAAGTCCACTGTCTTATTTTTACAGCATATCCTAAAAGCAACATCCTTCTATCCTATTGCTAAATAGTATTTCTTACTCAAATAATTATCTGAACTTTAGAATCAGAAGAGGCTTGATTGTAATTTCAGCACTATTTTCTGAGGTTCCACTTCAATTCAGAGACAAATGCCACGCACAAATTATCATTAGAAAATGCACAATGTTGTTTTGCTAATATCTTATATGTCTGTTATCCTTTATTTTGAAATCAATCTAACATTTGTAAACATGTTAAAATGCTAAGATGTCAACATATTACATTTCCTTCTTTACAATTTTCCAATCGTAGACTTTAATAAAGTAAAAATTATTAGCATTTCAAAAACAATAAAAAGAAACCTGGAAAAATATATTTAGCAGAGAAAGTATTTAAGCATGATCTGCTGTTTGAACACATTTTGAAAAAGTGCAAAGCAAGCATTTTACTCTTCTTGTTGTGTTCATGCGGTGTTTATAAGTTTTCATCAAAACAAAGAAACGAAACCACATTGTTTTCTTGTGTTTTTTTCATTTGGCTAGTTGACTTTTCATATTTTTAAAAATATTTTATTCATGCTCATTGTCCAATATTAATATTTAGCACATGGATTAATGTAGTGTGCACATTGTGCTGAAAGATGAATTGAATAAATGCCAGCAATTATTAACAAGCAATTTCAACTAAAATTATAAAACAACTTCAGTAGCAATTACTTGAAATGATAAATTTTTCTTCGATTTAAAAAATAATTTTCTTCCTGAGATGTTTATTGAAATTATTATTTTGTACTTCCTGTTATCTGAAGATAGCAAGAGACTTAGCAAATATAAAATTTAAGAAAAAACACTTTTTAATAAATATTTTAACTTTTTAAAATAGCACTTCACTATTAAATGGAATGTCAGGCTGGTGGTTGCAGGCACAGGCACATAACAAAAGAGGAAGAAGGGATTACCCAAGGAGGCCAGGTACTACTGAGGGGGGACCTGAAACTTGGTCATACTTAGAAGTTTTCGCTTGGAACTTTAACTTCTAAAACTAAATGATATTTGAAGGTGAACACTTGTTTTTGTAAAGGTGGTTGTTTTTGTGTCCAAAAAGCAACTTTTAATTTGTTACCTTCTTTAACTTTAGACTTGATAATATCTTAAATAATGCTTCAAAGCATATATTCTGTAATTCTTAGGCTTCCTCTTGCATAGGAATTTCAGCCATTAAACATTTACACTGCTTTTAATTCTAGAGGGAACAGCCAGAATGTCCACAACAAAATTCTGAGCATGCCTCATGGTAGGGCCAAACATTTTTTTTTTTTTTAAAGGCGAACACTAAGAGTTAGTGAGGATGTGGAACACCAGAGCTCTCATGTATTGTTTCCAAGAGTGTAAAACCACACAGTGACCTTAGAAAACTACAAGACAGGGTCTAACAATGGCAAACAAAGGCCTCCCTATGGCCCAGCCTTCCCATGTTGGTTACTCACCCAACAGAAATGAATTACGTGCACAATTTGTTTTTGTAAGTGTTCAGTCATAAAAGTCCCAAGTTGGAGACAAGCCTTGTGTCCTTCCACACAAGAACAAACAAAAAAACTATATTTGTACAACTTCTCAGAGATAAGAGATAACCAACAAATGATACATATATACTACAACATGAATAAATTTTAAAAATATGTTGACCCAAAGAAACTAGACACAGAAAGAAAATTCTTTGTGATTTCATTTACATTAAGTTCAGGACAGGCAAAATCACTTATAATAATGATATTGGAATAGGTGTTAGAGCCAGATATTGGGACTGAGACATAGCCTGAGAGCCACTTCCTAGAATAACAGTTACTACCCTGTGTTTTGACCTGGCTGATGACTACATGGGGATATAGCTGAGTCAACATTCTTCCATGAGTTGCACCTGTAACATTTATTTATTTTACTATACTTAAATTATATCCCACTTGTGTAAAAAAAAAAAAGGAAGAAAGAAAGAAGAAAGGATAAATCAATAGCAGAAAGAAAAATATCTTTATCTTGCTCCTCAGTCCTGTAATCTAGAGTCAGTTACAAGTGTGTTTTAGTTTAACCCTTGGGAATCGTTGCTTGTTGAAGGGAATAGCATGTCATTCACACAATAGAGACCATTTGAAGTGGAAGCCATCACACAGTGATTGCACACAGCTCAGCACCATGGCTAGCAAAAGAGGTGAGGAAGAGCTTAATCACACTTGGTTCCCTGGGTCCCCTTTCCCTCAGCTACAGCTTCTTAAGAACCAGAAACCTCTGACCATTCTCTATTAATTGTCACCCTCATTCCATTCCAAAACTCTATGACCTTGGCTTCTGATAGTTTCCTGCACCCAGTCCTGACCCTGAAATGCCTGCTTGGTCAACCTTTTAAGACATCTTGTCCCTTGCCATCTCTATCACAATTTATCAGAGCAGATGCTAACTCAATATCTCCTGCCTGTGGAGATACATAAAAACCCCTAACATACAGCATCATCTCCAGGGATGGAGGTTGAGAAGAAAGTTAGAAAAGGAGTTAACAATAGAGAGAAATACCAGCAGTTTGAACTACAGGAAAACTTCATATTCCTGTATATCAATAGCATCATACACAAAATTAAATGGCAAATAATTAACAGAGAAAGGGATGTTAGGTACATACACAATAAATATAGTAAATGATAAACAACATTTATAAGGAATTCTCATAAACCAATGTGAACAAAAGAATCCCTTGCTAGACTGACTGGAAATGGTAATCACATGGGCAACCTGGTGAAGTATAATTGGCAAATGTATAGGTGAGGATGTGCAAACACAGAAGTCAAAAGAGTAGAAAACAACAAAGACGAGGAGATGCCATTTTTTCCCTTACAAAATGACAAGAGCTGAAAGAGTAATTATCATCTGGGATGGCCTGTGTGTTGAATGTTATAGCAGGTAACATAAATCAATGTATGGGGATAACTCCTTTTGGCAATGAGTACAAAAAAAAAAAAAAAGAAAAACTATACCTCCTAAATTATAATTAACATACTTTATACACAAAACACCTACCTCTATTCAGATATTACATATAAAAGCAGAGTTTAATTTTTTTTAAAATAGCAGTAACCTAAATGTCCAACATCAAAAAGTTCAGTGAGCCATGCACGGTGACCTACACCTGTAATCCTGGTGACTTAGCAGGCTGAGGTGTGGGGGAAGGGTCACCATTTCAAGGTCAGACTGAGCAAATTAGTGAGACCCTATCTTGAAATTTAAAAAAAAATATTTAAAAAAAGGTTTGGTGAAATAAATATATTCCAGATCAAATACCATGCAATATCTAAAAAGCTATACTTTAGAATTCAATTAATATCAAAGAAAGATGTTCACCAAATATTTTTAATTTAAAAAGGTTATGGAACAGGCTATGTATAGTATCCTGTTTTTAAGAATGTTTCAAAATATAAAGACAAACTACTAAAAGGCATAAGCCAAAACTGAACAGTGATTTCTTTTTGGATATTATGATTATGGATGTTCTAATCTTTTTCTCAAACTTACCTGTTTTCTGAATCTTATACAATGATACTGATAATCAGTAATAAATGTTATTGAAAATTTCAGTGATCTCTAAAATCCTTGACAGCTGGACAGAAATTTAAAACACAGGAAAGCTATCCTTTTCCTTCGTTCATTAAAGATGATGGACTATTAAAAGAAGGCCACGTCCTTTTGCTTTCACCTTGTATCCCCAAGGATTTTCACATTAGAAAATCTTTCCTCCCAATACCTAGTCCCCATCTCTCTCCCAGCCCTGATGCCATTTTCTATTTAAAAATCTCCGTAGTGATATAAATTAAGCCAAGAAGTATTTTAAACTGTCAGCTTAATGGTGCACACAGGAATTATGGTTGCTCTCAGTTCAAGTAAATTTTAATGAATAAAGTAGCTCAAAAAATAAGAGAAATTCACAAACTATAAATGGAAAACTTCTTCATTTACTCAGAATGTGTTTACTGCCTTGGGAGTTACTTGATTTAAAATGCTTCACAAAGGATAGGTTGGATGTGGTTAGATTATTCTGGGTTTGGGTAACTCGTGAATAAAGCTAAGGGAAAAGCAATATAGAATTGGAAAAGGAACTAGAAACCAGGCATCTAAACTTCCTAGGTCTCAGTGTCTTCATTTGTAAATTTAGGGATGGGAACTAGTTAATTGCTTAAATACCACTTTATACCCCGTGTTTCTAAGTCTAGAGGTATATTCATTATCCATATAAATTAAAAAATAATTACAACTAACTCAATGTCATTTTACAAAGCATATAGCTGATGTAAGAATAAGCTTAGAAAAGAGGAAGTTTATAAAATATTTACCATTTGAATCATGAACATTAAAGATGAAACTTGGAAAAGACATTATATTCACATATTATATCTAAAATATTATAAATAGGAATGATGAAATGCCTGCTGAAATAACACCTGCATCAAAGCTTTCTCTGTCAAAGAAAAAAGTGTTAACCATTAAGAGGGTTTCTGTTGTTGTTGTTGTTGTTGTTGTTGTTGTTGTTAAGCAAAAACAAAAAAGAAAAAAGAAAGAAAGAAAGAACACCTGAGTTTGCATAATATACTAAAATAATCCTCCCTAAGGATACTGAGAAGACCAAATATTTTTTAAACTGAAGGACAAAAGGAGATTGCAAACTGAGATTTTTGAATTGTGTGTGGGCATATATAACAATCAAAAGTATAACTCTACAGCAAAAACAAAAAGGCAGCTGTACCTAGGGACATTCTCTGCCATCAAAACAATAGCTGTGACCCTTTTGCAGGAATCTTAAGGCAGCCTAGTTTCCTATATGAACACTTTGTATGTACAGTAGACCTTAGTGGAGAATGGCAACAGATTTAACAACTTGTTAGTATCCTTATTAATATTCTACCCACAGCAATCGATCACAAATGTGAAGGAGTCAAGTTGGAAGTATCTTCCTACATGACTCTCCCTGCATCCTCTGGATCTAAAATAGTCACTGCTAGGAATTATTCCTTAGATAATACAGATTGGAGACTTACAAAGAGCTAGGTGAAAGTCCTTAGTTGAAGATATAAGTTGATAGTGGCATATAAGTGAAGATAGAAGTTGATAGAGAAGATACAAGTTGAAAAGGCCCTTTTCCTCATAGAATTGTGTAAGGACTGTCTACATTCAAATTTCCTAAGGTGAATATTTAAAACTCCAAATTCTTAAGCTCTGCCCCAAATTTTCTCAATCAAGTTTCTCAGGGTACAATCCAAGTATCTTGCAGTTTCAACAAGGTCCCCAGTTGATGCTGATTAGAGTTTAAATATTAGGAATCATCAGTTTGTCACGTTAAAGCATTACTATTTCCTAAATGACTAGGCTACTGTGTTATTATAATGATTTTATTCTTCCTAAATATAATTGGATAGCATTTTACAAACATTATCTCATTTAGTCCTTACATAATCTGATTCAATAAGGATAAGGATTATCATTTATATTTAATTAGAGAGGTCATCTAAGTACCAACTGGCATACCCAAACTCCAATGCTTATGCTCTTTTCAATACACAACAAATTTTAGTAAAAGATATCAAGATCCTAAGAAATGAATCTAATGATAGAACCACAGGCAACGGGAGACATACTTTGGTGTTGCAGGCTGTTTCTATAGCTTGAAATCATATCCTGCTAATTGTTACTAGTTTTAAATTTAGTTCCAACCAAGAACCAACATTATTACTTCTATATAAGCAAAGGAGAGCTTCTATGAATTTTTCTATAAACATTTGAATACTATTTATTGTGGGCACTAAGTCACAGAAAAAAACTGCACTCACTGTCTTCAGGGAATTTCGTCTAGGGAAAGTGGAATGCCGATTTGGGAATGTGGGGAGAGTTTGTATAAATGCGCACTTTGGATGAAATATCAGCATCAAGTGTACTTACTGGTGACCCTGAAAGCATTTTCCCACCCTCACTTAGTTGGAGAGATCTGCCTTAGGGGGACACTAACCATCTGGCCAGCAGGCATCATCCTCCCTAACACAATAAACAGAAGGTGTTTCCAAAGTGAGATTCTCTTTGTCAAGGTCTTTGTTATCCCTGTGAAGACTCAAATGCTTTAATTATTAGTTTTTTGACAGACTAGCTCAATTTTCCAAGTTCTCTTTTTTAAATAATTCCCTACAAGTAATTGGGTATTTTAATTATAAATAGCTTCTTGTCACTGTTCATCTAAAAAAACATTACGGCATTAGTGAAAGATGTATCAAACCTGAGTGTTTTCCCAGGTTGTATGCACTTTTTTTTTTTTTTTTTTAGTTATTTCAACAATGATCAAAAGCCAGTAAGTTTATCCTACAAGCTGGAACCATTTCTTTTTCAAAAGACAAATCCTAATACACAACAAAAATTTAAACCATCACACTAACAAAATTCATTAAAAGCCAGCAATAAGTCTGAGCATCTCATTAATTTCTACTTTTATCTTATTGTAAAGAATCATCAGTCCCTCTTATCTGTTTCTAATAGCCCAGCAAGTTCTGCAGAGATCTGGCCCTGTCAGTGTTTCCTTCCCAGATTTCCTGCAGAATCATTAGGCTGTTCATCTCTCTTGGTCTTTTAAGGATAGTGCACACTCTGTGCTCATCAGTGCAGGTGACAGGATCCTCCGTGGACTCTGGGAACCAGCATACTGGGTTAAAGTCTAGCTTTGAGAGTTATAATGACTCAGTCTGGTCACTTCAAGTGACCAGCCCTCATTGTTTCCTTCACCTCCAAAATTAGGCAAAATAATTGATATTTATTTCTTGTGGATATCACATTAGATAAAACATAAGAAACCACTTTGTAAACCTTAAGAGATCTACCCATACAAAAATTAAAATGCAACCAAACATCTCCCCAATTACCAAGAGGACATCAGTCCATCTCCTATAGAAATGTGTACCAAAGGAGTTGCATTCCATCTAGTTTGGACAGATGGGGTTGCTGGTGTGTCTACAAAGCATCTGAAGGATGAAAGAGATGGCTTTCACCTCTACTGTGGCTGCTCCTCAAGGACACTGAAGGGGCCTCTCTGAGGTGTTTGAAAGAACACAAAGCAGGCAGGTTAAGTTTGAAAATCTGAGACAATAGAATGGCTTTGAAGACATTTCAGGCCCTGCGTCCTCTGTTCAGAGTAAAACAATGTTCTACCCCAAGCAGCAGGCACTTGATAAGCACTTGTTGACTGATTGGTCTCTGCATTCTTGGCACTCACAGCTACAGCGATCTGCCAGCAGGGAGTGTGTAAACACCCACATTTTGGTAATAACCTAAATATCTGCATATTGTGAATGAAGAGACTGAATGGATTAAATTATGTAAAAACAGTCAGCTCCCTGAACATACTGCCTGTATGTGCAAGTGAAGGACTTTGTTACAGTGAGGACATCAGAGCATCTGCAAGGGAAGGATAGAGTCCTCCCTGGCTCTTGGGGGGGTCAGTTGTCTGTATAGGTCTGTCACTCAAGAATGTGCTCCTCTCTGGTAACTTCCAACCAATTTCTAGAGAGTTCAGCACTGTTTCCCAGCTGGACAAAGAGTCAGGTCTTTACTGTCTTTCCCTAATGTCAAATGAAAAAATATGGGTTTTGATGGGTATCATGTTTAAGTGAAACTCACACACACAGAGTCATTCATCCAGTGGTCACACCTAATCATCTGAGATTACTAAGAAAAATTGAACTTGCAATCATACACTATTTTTAAACCCTGGCACAAGGGAAAGTAGTGTTTTCTGCTTATGGTGTTTGCTCCTAGAAAAATACCTTTCTCTCTGCTCACCACATACCCATCTTTCAAAGTCTCTCTGGAGGCCCGCCTCCTTCAGGAAGCTTTTTCTGACTCCCTTGCTGAAAGGTGTTTGAGTTTGATACATCTACAGTGCCCTGAAGCAGATTGCCAATGAATTTTCTTCAGGGGCCCTGTTTCCCAAAAGGCAGGCCCTCCATCGGAAGGGTCTCCAGGTTCTCCAAACTTCGGGAATGTATGAATGCATGAGGTGTCACCAATGCTTCTGTGTTGGCCACAGAGGAGCCAGGAGAGGCTTTCTCTACGAACACGCTTCACCATTATCTGTTACCTAGAATCACCTTCAGCATAATATGTTGGGGGAAATTCAAGTTACGTGACTTCATACATTAAACTATTATTGCCATTCATATACCACGATAACTAAACTTTAGCAGAGAGGAAATAAAGACAATAGCTTATATCAGTTTGTCTTATGTGTATCTTGCATTGCTTGAATTACTCTAGTCCTAAGAACTCCAGACAGCTGACATCACCTTAAAGGTCTTCACACTTCGGGAGTAGACGTGATGGGTCATTCTGAAAAGATGTTGTTTCCCAAAGGATATATCAACCCAGTTGATGAAACAAATGTGCTTCCAACCAGTATAAAATTTTGCCTACTATGCAATCACTAAAAAGACTTTATTGGCCTCCCCACACACATACCTGCCCAGGTGTTGGGGTACAGGGGGTTGAATCCCGGGGCCTCACACATGCTAGACAAGTGCTCTACTACCAAGCTACAACCTTAACCCTTTTTTATTTTGGGACAGGTTCTCCCAAAGTTGCCTAGGTTGTCCTTAAACTTGTGATCCTCCCAACTTCAGCCTGCAGAGTAGCTGGGATTCAAAGCATGAGCCTCCAAGTTCAGTTGAACTTCTTTTTTGAATAAGGAAAAAAATTCAAGCGTGGATATAAAGCTTCTCTTAAAATGTTCATTAAAAAAAAAAAAAGTTTTTTTTCTTTTTGTGTTGAACCCAAGGTCTCAATCTGTTAGAGAAGCGTTCTACCACTGATCTACATTCCCAGCCCTAAAATGTTCATTTATTTCAAGAAATTGACTAGCTATGTTTTAAACACAGGTAACTGAATTACTGTTGCTGGTCACTTTATGTAGTATACTGAAATGCTTATGTTCTATTTAAATACCAGACTTTACAGTGGGCTATGGCATAACCCATCAGAGTGACCACAGTGAAAAGAAGTGACATTAAGTGATTCTGGGCCAGGAAGCACTGTTCCTCTTACCAAACTGTCTTTTTTTGCTATAATACAGCCAGGTAAAGATGCCTTTGTATTTGCTGACATTTTCAAAGGCTCACTGGACAAAGAAACATGGAATCATTTTCTTAAGTCTCTCCTCACCATCTCTGTCCTCTCCTCTCCCACCCTATTTTAAGGAAGACTAATCTATAAAAGATTTTTCTACTAGGAAAAAAAAAAAAGTTCTACCTTGAAATGTAGAAAGAATTGTGACAGTTCAGCCTTACTTCTGGTTTCCTGGTTTACCTCCCACATGGACTGAGGACATACAATAGTGGGTTTTCTATGTAACATCCTCTTGGTAACATTGCTGTCATCCTCTTTGGGATGAATCAGACACTAAGAAAGAATCTTGGTTTGAACCTTTTGTCTTTACCTTAAGCAATCTTGCAAATTCACCTAAAATGAGAAGAATGTAACCTGTTTTAAAAGACTCAGGACAGTCTACCTTAAGTTCTTTTTGTCCTCATCCAGAGCAGAAAAGACCCAGTTAGAGTGATGTTCATCTATCACTTGAGGAGCTGCAGCAATTTATCAGGTCCTGTACCAAACGTTTACATAAAGTATCAAATCTTCACAACAGTCCTACAAAGTAGATGTTATGGAGCCTATTTTACTCTTAAGAAAAGGGAAGATCAGAAAGGTTCAGAAACTTGCCTTAGGTCAGTTTTTTAGTGGATATACTGAAATTTATAAGAGTAATCCTTTCCCTTACAAGGCAATTCCCACAATTCTCATGCTCTTTTTTTAAGTGGAATGTATGGAATGACAGCAAGCAAACTGGAAGGAGAATTCTCCTAAACTGAATAAACCAAAAGGGTCTTTTAAGTAAAATGTAGATAAAAGACTGAGAGTATTTGCCATCCTTGCTGATGCCCCAATTTACAGTCTCATTTCAAAACTCAATAGAAATGAATGGTGGAAAGTCTTAAATTCTTCATGTAGTCCTACAATACCACACATATATACAGGGAACATGATTTAATCTTCAAAATCCTCAAGACGTCTTAATTTTAAAAAGCATAATTAAAATTAAGATACTTAAAGTAGTTTATTAATTGTCAGTCTTTTCTCTATATTCTGCCTTCAGAATTATACAATTTATTTAACCATTTACAGAAGGATTCCTTTCATCTCCAGAGAATATAATCACATAATCAGACTTATGGCAACTGTTCCCTTTTAATTGTAAATCACGGTTTCACTTGCAAATTAGACTGTTATCATAGCAGATTATCAATTTGTGGGGAATATATTTGCCAACTAGAATGAAAGTAGTTAATAAACATTAATCAACATCTTAAATCAATCACTCTTTTACTCTCAATGTGGTGGTAGCTATCCAGTTTCATAAATCAGTCAAAACAAATAAAGTGATGGGAAAGAAAGGCCCTGGATGCCCTGTGTAGTTAAGAAGCACGAAGCCTAAAAACAGATTGGAAGATAAGGAAAAGGCAATAAACTTTCAGAGAAACGACTTGTTGGAAATTAGACAAGTAAATCTAGGCAGACATCTTTAGTTGGTCCATTATGAATGATTGGTGATAAAAGCTAGAGGAGAAAACAAAATGCTCAATCAGTAGAGATAAATTATGTTTGTTGACAGGACAAACGTAGGAATTAAGAGTATGGACTTCCCAAATCCAGGAACTGGATTTGAGTTGAAATCCAGGCCTCACAGCTTCAGTTTTGCAAACTGGGTTATTCATTATCCTTATTCTACCTTGATATTTTTATGCATGGAATGGGAGATTATGAGTACCTATGTCAAGGAGTTGTGAGAATTAAATGACTTGGTATTCTGTTCAGAATTTAGAAAGGTACCTGATATATAATGGAAAATAAATGATCATTCAAAAAATTCATGACATCATTGGCCATTTATTACCATTTTGCATAGCCCTACTTCTTTCTCTGCACAGTCTTTTTGACTGAGGATAATTAAAATAGTAAAGTACCCTTGCGATATTTAAGTCGCTCCCTTTCTATATGCCAAAATTTGAATTGATTTCCTCTGTGAAGAGAATTAAAATTTTAATGTATTTTATTAAAAAGAAAAGAAAAAATCTAATATTTAAAAATAGATTACTGAGGCAAAATGTTTTATTACTGGCAAACACCAATAACTTAGCCATTACAAGGGTACCTTAACATCAATGCCTTGGGTATATACTAAACCCAGGCTTTTGTCCAAAAATATTTATCAGAAACCCCTCAACCATTTTGGACTTCTAATAACAGCATGATAATTTGCTCATAGGCGCATCAAAACCTCTATACCTCACTTCAGACAAGTCCCAAGGAAAGAATTGAGTAGGGAAACCACTCATTATTTGCATATTTACCACATCCAATTAACCACTTTGCTGACAGAGATTAATTTATTATTCATCTTATTCCATCATATGTTAATACTTTGACAGTGGACAGGAAAAATGACTGATGCAGCATAGTGCAGTATCCAAAATATTAAGTGTGGACTTCAAGGAAGTGTAGCTTAGAATGTTGAGCAAAGTGTCTCTCTTTCAACTTTGCAAACATTCTAGAAAGTGATCAACTTTCAATGACTATTTAAATATAAATGATCCAATATGACAGATTTTTCAGAAGTCAATATGAAACATAAAGGAAGTAGGCTGCTAAATAGTGCCCTGCAAACAAAATAGAAAGTTTAACTTCTACACATATCTAGGGGCAAAAGTTCTCATTAGTATTTAAATTATTCATCCTTGGTATTATTTTTCTGCATTAGATTGTAAAACACCTGATCACTGAAAATGATAACTATATATAATAAAGGATAGATACATAGGGAAGGTAAAGTTTTCATTGCATTAACAAAGACAAATCTAGTAAAATTTGAAAGTGAAGTTCATCAGGAAAACTATACACTCACACACTTGTTTTTTTTTTTTTTTTTTTTGAGGGGGAGTACTGGGGATTGATCTCTGGGGCACTTGACCACTGAGCCACATTCCTAGCCCTATTTTGTATTTTATTTAGAGACAAAGTCTTACTGAGCTGCTTAGTGCTTCACTGTTGCTGAGGCTGTCTTTAAACTCAAGATCCTCCTACCTCAGCCTCCAGAGCTGCTGGGATTACAGGAGTGTGCCACGGCACCCAAGTAGGAAAACCATATATTTCTTGATACACAGGGAAGAACTAAAGTCTTCATTACATTAACAAAGACAGATCTAGTAAAATTTGCAAGTGAAGTTCATCAGGAAAATCACACACTTCTTGAAACTGTGCTGCTTCAGGTTCAAATACAATTGCAACTGGCTAGTGTGAGAGCCCCACAACTCCGGGCCACCACACTGGTTTGAATATACTTCTTAGAACTGTACCACAATTGCTCATGGTGACATGTTTTTATGTCCTGCAGCTATTTATGCTTCAGATAATTCAGTCTTAATGTAAAATTAGAGATTTCAGAATCCAGAATTATCTGTTTTAAGCAGCAATCAAAAATATCACTTCTGTTTAGCAGCTCACAATCCTGTAGTCATCTAGAAAAATATGGATGATGACCAGATGGTAACTGATGGCCAAGACAGGCTGAAACACACAAATAATTACAGGTGCTAATGTTAGTCCAATGGCATCCCAGATAACCAAAATGATGATGCTGAAGTGCTGTCCGAATCAGTAAATGTCACTGCTTTGTATTTCACCACACAAGGAAGTAATTCGAGTACGTGGCTTGTTCATAAGCAGCATTAAAACCTCTGTACTGCACTTAGGAGAAGTCCCAAGGAATGAAATGAGTGGGGAAATCAAACACATTATTTGCATATTCAACATGTTCAATTAACCACTTTGCTGATGGAGAATAATTTATTATTCATATTATTCCATCATATGTAAATACTTTGACAGTAGACATAAAAAATGATGGATACAGCACATTACAGTATCCTTTTCAATGACCAAGTATGTTCCAATCTGGTGGGGAGAAATGATGCACATTAAGAAGCAACATCTTGCTGTTTGCTTAAAAGTTTTGTATTTTTGTAGTTGTTAATTTTCAGATATATCGAAACACCTTTTCTCATTAATGGTAGCTATTTGTAAAACAAATGACACAAACATAGAAAGTCCATTGCCTTGCTTTAAAAGAAAAAATAGTAATACCACACATTGTATAGGACCCATAAACTGGGTCCTATAGTCAAAAAGAATGCCTGCAAGATCCACAGAAACCTTGTAACACTTAATACAAAAATAAACACAGGCTTTGGAACTCCACTAAAGAAACCCTTTTCTACATGGTCTTGGTTCCACTTCTTGAACTTCATGGACAATAAGACCACACAATCAACAGATCAGGTTCTTCTTTTCTGCTGGTTCATTTGGTGATTAAAAGTAACTTTGTCCGGGAAGCATCATCTTTTAGTCATAAAGTTTTCGGTATAATCATTATTATTTGATTATAGCATGCTTTATCACTGAAGAGAGAGCTGACTGTGAAAATGGCTCTCATTTATCAATCTATTTCCACCTTACTACTTATTCATTGACTAAGCATAACAATTAAACATTAGCTAAAACTTTTTCTATAGGGATGCATATATAAATTTCACATCTATATTCCCTTGAAATTCTTCAAATGCTTTTTTTTATCACAAAGAAATGATAAATGTCAGAGGAGACAGATATGCTTTTTCTGATTACAACATTACACAATGTAGACATGTATTAAAATATCACATGGTACCCTATATAAATATATAAGCATCCTTTATAATGTGTCTATGTATATGTTGAACTATATATAAAGAGATTCTTCATGATTATATGAGTTAGTTCTGCTTTTTTGGCTAATTTTATTCTTAACGAAGAAGCAAATTTTTGAGAATCAAATTGGAAAGTGATCACACTGAGATAAAATTCAGGTCTTCTAAATTGAAATGCATTTTTTTTTCAAAACTGTCTCTTACCATATTGTCATAGAAAAGCAAAAGTACTGTGGCTACTTATTAATTAAGTGGCCCTGGCAAAATCTCTACCTCTCTAAATCTGTTTCTTTGTCAGCAAAAATGATGATCATAAACCCTGCCAGGGTTGCAATGATGATTAAATGAGACATTTTTTCATGAAAGCACTGTGGAAATAACACACTTAAAAGATAGCTGTTTTCACTCAGTTCTGTCAAAAGCTGGAGGGGATGCATTGTTATGTGATCAACACTGAAAAATCTTGCATTTTAGAATATCTGAAAAGGCTATCTGTTGGAGGCATATTCTACACGCTACATAGACCATAAAGGGCTAGACAAAAAGATAAAAGAAAACAGGTATATCTAATATCTAATAGAAATTCTCAAGACCTCTGTGGAGGGAAAAACACTAGGAAAAATGGACGCTGAGCCTAATCCCCCATACCATGGCCACCGTGTACCTAAGTACCCACTCTCCAAATAATGATTAGGACAATTAGGTTGCTTAAGGAGTCTGAATTCCACCTTTGCAAAAATATCTCCAGTTACAGTATGCTTAGAATCAATAAGGTTCCAGGAAAAGACAAGAAGAGCCTGAGGATTTTAAGAGATCCTTCTGATTAAAGAAATCTTACAAATGGAATGATCTTAGAGGTCTAATGATGTGATTATTTAAAGAGAGTTAAAGACACCCAAGCATATGATTAACAAACAATATAAAGAAGCCTTGCTTGATATTATTATTTGGATTAACATCTTAAAAATGAATTATGTTTTTCATTAAAAAGAGGCAAAAAATGCTGTTATAGAAATTATGGCTGACTGTGGGAAGGGGTCAGAGTAGAGGAAGGATTATTTTCTCCACATGAACCATTTCTTCAGTTGCTCTGTTCTCAAAGACCAAACCTCTAATCTCAGTTTTCACCTAACAAAGAACATCCTTCCATTATATGCTGTTCAGGTTATAGATGATCAGGTACAGCCCCTCCCCACTACTGGAGCAAAGGCTGACGGAAAAGTATTTTAAATGAGGAGAAAAATGAATTAGAAGATATGGATTCTCCACCAACTCTGCTACTAATCTTTGGTGACCCTTAGAGGGTCAAGTTATTAGAGCTCTGCTGTCACACTGATAAAATGAGAGGAATGTACTCATCAAACTATGACCTAAAAGAGAACTGATGTTCAAAGTGGTAGCTAGGTTCTGAAAGTCACACAGTTAATAACTGACCAGAACTCAGGTCTCTTGACTTCACAATCTGTGATTTCCACTATACATAGTTACTCCTTGATGCCTCTTTTAATTATTATTAGTTTAACAATAATTAATTGGGACCTACTGTAGTCTGGGCACTTTTCAAATTCCAGATCTCATTTATTCTTTACAGGTATATAATTAATTGTGTTTTCATTGTATGGATTAAGAAAGCATTCTTAGAGAAGATAAATAGCTTAGTAAATTTACACAATGAGTGGCCAAATTTTCAACTGGATATGTTCCTGAGAATTATCTTTGCTATACCAAAGCTGCCTCAATTATTTATATATTAGTATGAATTTAAATCAATGAATCCCCCATCTTAAATAGATTTGCAAAACAAGCCTTATCTCTTTTTGAAAAATAAGTCATATGTTTTCTTAGAAGAAATATATGCAGCAACTAGAAAGAAAGCAATTGTGCAAGAAGTTCTTTCTAGATCATTAATATTAAAGGATAATAAAATTGATGTACATAAAATTCACTATTTTTTGATGTTTTTATCATATCATTTTATGTTGTACCCCAGATGACTACTACATATACATTAACTTTGGAGAAAGTTTTATTTTGTTTTGTTTTTTCATATATTTTTGAAGACAACCTGCTTTTAGGGAGAAGTTTTTGTTTATCTGTATCTTTAAGGATTAACTTTAATAACAGCCTGGACTTTTAGAACTAAATTATAACTTCTTGATGATTAGAGCTGAGCTGTACTGGTTCCTCTTACCTCACCCTTCCTCCCATTATTCTCTGGCCTTTCATGGTAGCTGGTATACAAACATGAAAACATGTGCATTTATTATTTAGGAAGCATTTATATGTATATTTACTGAATGAATGAATGAATGAATGCACAATCTAAGAAATAAATAACAAAATTTGGGGGCAATCACAAATTACTCTGGAGTTCTGGGATCATTTGGATCGTGATTGTTTCAAAGATTTTTCCAGAAATATTATCAGACCAGCTTTTACAAAATAGCATTTAAGTGATGTAAATTTCTTCCCACAAAGCTAACTGAAGAAGTTTGGAGCAGCAATGCCTATTTCAGCAGAACAGTCAAGAGTCAAAACAATGTTCCTGGTCACATTTAAGAATTAATTAACAGAACAGTTAAAGTTTTCTTCAATGCAGAATATACTGTGAAAGGTTCTGTTAACCCTCTAGGTTGTTACCCCAAAGAATCCAGAGATCTTCATACCAAACAGCCACCTCCTGCCTCCAAGAAACACAACAGAACTACAAAAACTTCCGCAGCAGGATCAATGAAGTGACCTGTGGGACACCAGTGAGGTGGCATTGGTGCTCGTCACCATGTGCATTATTGTTAATACATGCTGGAAGCAAAACTCTGGCCCCAAATTCCTTGCAATTATTTCTACTCCCACAGATCAACCACTAAACCACATGGAGGACCCTCTCAGTTGTATTTTAAAAATCTCTGAGCTCAGTGAATTGCTCTGGGCTATGGTCCATGTAGCTTTGATTTTCATTCCTGTTTGACTCTGATCAGAGATCTGGCTTCATTTTTTTGGCCTATGTATGGTATGCCTGAGTAGCCCTACAAGGAAAATGCTATTCCAACTCCCTTCAAAACCCACCACTCCTCATAGAAGTTTAGTGTATGTGTATTGAAAGTGCCTCAGTAAGAATAATGCTATAAATTCAAGATGATATAATAATAATTATCCTCCGTAACAGCACTGGGCAACTTCAAATACAAACCACACTTTTAAAATCTGTTAACATTTGCTTCTGGGAAAACCCTTTTGCCTTTTAATAGTAAAAGCTCATCACAACAATATAATTTCCGGAGCTCATATTTGTGGGAGGAGAAGGGCTGGCACTGGTGTGCTCATATCTATGATGGCTTTCTCCTTCCTTTATCTCCTGAAATTATTGAGAGACTGTAAGATAATTTTCTAAAGTATGCAGAGCAGAGGTACTTAGGAGAGCCAGGAGCTGAGGTGGGAACCTGAGCATCGCGCTTACATCATTCTATGCTCCGCACATATGGCACATCACAAAAGCAGTACTGGCTGAGCACACGGGTCTATTCTGGACTCTTGTTGGCTTTAATTACAAGCAGCCTTACTTTCTATCATTTGCAGTCAGTTCTACATTTATTTAACTAGGAAAAAAAAATAATATTCAAGGTAGTTTCACCATTTATGTCCTTAAATGCATGCAAAATAAAGTGGGGCCCTGCAGTGTTCTCAAAACCTGCTTCTCATATATCTGCACTTAAAAAAAAAAAAACTCATCAAAATCTCTGCAACTGGGTCAGCTTGCACAAAGACGCTTGGGGTAGCCATGAGCTCCCTCTGCACCCTGCAAACCTTGTAAGTGACACCTCATAATAGTGCAAATGAAGCATAGCATGATGAGAAAATGAAGAAGAATGAACCTGGATAGTCAACCCAGCAGTTTTCAAAACATGGGAGACTCAATTTTATTCCCTAAAATATACCACACACAATTTTTCTTTTACACATTCAAGCATATACATGTATTCCCCATTACTGGAAAAAAAAATATATATATATCTTGTGATTCTCAGAAATCCTAACACAATCAAACAGGCTCGTTGATTCGTTCATTTACACATATCTATTTGTAATAGTCTCAAATTTTGAACTAAACCTCTTTTTTACCTGTTCTGATGATCTGCTAGGGATTTATCATATTGTCAGATACCTTTGTGCTCTCCTTTCACCCTCATCTATTAGGCTCAAACATTCTCTCCTTGTGAGCCCTTTGTCCCAATAATTAGCTAAATATGCAGGGAGATTTATTGACCTAACAGATTCAACATCACCTCTTTCTTATTAGGTCCCTTGAAGCCATCACCCTGTTGGCCCTGCTCTGGCCTCTCTGCACTCCCACCTCACACTCATCTTTCCATCCCCCATCCTCAGGGGCTTATTTTCATTCTAATGTTGCTAGATTTGTTCTCTTTAGAGTTAATTCCTCTTTTCAAGGGAGGGAAGGGATGAGGCATGAAAAATTCACACCTGGCTTTTATCTAATGGGGTTTGACTCTTGACAAGCTAGTTTGCTCTTCTGATTAAAGGAAAAGAGAAAAGAATCAGAAAGAGTAGCGATCTGTTTCAAAAGAGTAAGGGTGAGAAGGCTGGGGAGTTTTACAAATAAATATGACCCTGAGATAGCACCTTCAAAGGAAAGAAAGTTCTGAGATCCAAAAGAATAATGCTAACTGCGACTCACATCTATTTTCTCGACTATCCTATTCTATTTTTTTTTTCCAGTGATGGATGCACCTGATTTTTCATTCACATGGAGACAACCTCTGTATTCTGGAGGGAAAAAAAAATGTTTGCAAAGACCACCAGACGGCGCCTGCCAGGGGTAGAAGGGAAAGCGAAAGGAGTGCCTGACTCTGCCGCAGGGCCCCCTTGGTGTCTTCTCCTCATCTCCCTACCACTCTCCCCATTCAGCTGCCTAGTCCCTCTGCAGAGAGGCAGAGCCAAGGGGTGGGGGAAGTTAATATGCATTTGAGATTATTAGCCAAGTGCTTCCCACTGGTACAATTAGACGCCCCACCCCCTCGTCTACCCCCATCTGGCTCACTGCGCCCACCCACCCACGCTCTGTCTGCCCCTCCTGCTCCCTCGCTCTCCTCCCTCCCACGGGACTTACACAGTTCTGCACAAAGGCAGGGCAGTGGTGGAGAACTGCACCCAGGTAAAGGAGAGCAACAAGCTCCTAGATAACAGTGAGCCAGTGGTGACAGCATCAGGAACTCCTATTTCAGAACGACTGACCCTCTGATAACCTGCAGCTAGGAAACCCCAGTTTGGGGCATCACTCCTGTCTCCACATTAGCTACTCTTGGGACACTCACTGGGAGAGAATTGAGGAAAGGAGGTAGGGAGCCAATTCCTAGGACCCTCAGTGAAGTGATTCACTATTCCACTCCCTAGAGGGGTTGCCAGGGCAACTTGGCCTCTCTTTAGTTAGGTTATGCTATGGCTTCTCATATCTAAAGCACATTTTCCCCAGGTGGAAAACTGTTCTGTGGAAGGGGGTCATCCTGGCAGTACCAGCAGCTGCTCAGGGAAGAGAAAAATACATGAGAGATGGGCAAAGGACCCAGGGTTGAACCAAGGCTTAAAGGTGAATGGGATGTGCAAGAAAGGTGGAAAGGGGCCATAAGAAACTGTCCATAACTTTCACTCTGCTTTGTAAATGAGTGTGTTTTATACTGGATCCAAAAGAACATTTGGGTGAGGAAAGACTCACAAAAAAAAAAAAAAAAAAAAAAAAAATCGTTGGATATTTTATTTTTGGCAATTCAGGGAATCTGAAATAAGCATTTACCCAAAGACAGAGGAAACTGGCTCACCTTGTTGGTCACCCTGGAGAAGGAACCAACTAATGTTCCAAGGTGTTTCTCTATGCTCTTTCTTTCCAAAGGAACTGGGGATAAGCAGAATAGCTTCCCTCTGCTCTAACTTCTCTTCCTCCAGGTAGATCCCCTGGTTTAGCTCAGCCAGCCTTCACTTACTGACTCTCCTCGTTGAGAACTATGCACTGAGAAAGGAGGAAGCCAGACCTCCCTTATTACAGCAGCCTGCAGAAAAGATCCTTAGGGAGATGGATTTGTGTAGCCAAGTCTCTCTCTGTTCCATTTAGAAAATCCACAAACTAATCTCCAAGAAAAGATGTATATATGTATGGAGTTGATGGAAGAAAGATACTGTCTGGAAGTCCCCTCTGTACCTCCTGGTAGTGGCTGGCTAGCATTGGAGAGGGTACCTCAGTTATCCTGATACATTCTCCAATTAAGTGAAAAGTGGGGGTAGAACGGATTGGCCTCCTGTTGAGTGAGTCCCGGGACCGTTTCCCTCTCACTGCAGTCTGAGCTTACTTTGGAGGAATGTGCAGGGAGGAATCTCTCCCTCCCTGGGGCCAGGGAAGATGGGCAGGAGGTGGGGCAGCACACACAGCACAGACAAAAGGTTCTGCAGAGCCCTCTTCTCTCTGGCGCTCGGTCCCTCGGCTGAGGGTGGCGCCCCATCTGGCCACTAAGTGACCTTCTGGCGAGTGACGCCCCCTTCCCTCGGGGCCAGCGGCCCGGCTGGCTGGGGCTGGTCCTTTAATAGGTGCCCACATCTCTGTCCCTCACTCTGCACCTCTACAAGGAATGCCCCTCCCACCCCTCTCCACAAACACCCGCGATGCCTTCCCCCATCCCCTTCTATTGTCTTCAAAGAGATAAGTGGCTCCCACCAAACACACCCAAATGCACCTCCCTTTTCTCGAGCTCCCATTTCTCTGAGCCTTAGGGGCCTAGAAGCGAGTGCAGGGTTGAAGGGGGGAAGCGAAGGGGTAACCCGCAAGAACTTGGCACCGCAGACCCACCGTGTCCGCCTCGCAAGGATGCCGGTGACCTGTAGATTGCAATAGGCACTGAATGATGCTTGCTGCTGCCATGGAAATGGTGGATGTGGTGCGCTCCCAAACTGGACGCCCCCCATGCCACTCCTAGGAGGCCGCTGAGGGTGAGCGGGACTATCCAGAGCAGGGCCAGGCGCCCCCCTGCGCCGCTGCCGCCGCTACCGCCACCCCCGGGCGAGCCCAGCTCGGTGCTGCACCGGAGCATCCTCTGGTACATGGCGGGGCGCCCGCCGAGGGGCAGCGCCGCGGGAGGCAAAGTTTGGGGCGCGAGGAGAGGAGAGGGCGCAGGGGAGCGGGTACGCAGGGTGGGCTGCGGGGCGGGCCGCCTCACCGCGCCAGGGCACCCATCCTCTCCCTCCTTCGGACAGTCTTCTCGGGGTCCTGGAGTCTGCCGTGCCTTGCACCCCAAACAATCCGAAACATAGCCGAGGCGAATGCAGCTGGCTGGGGGTTTGTCCGGAAAGGCAAACCCGGGGAACAGCAAGCGCGGAGAGGATGGCTGCTCCCAGATTTCCAGGGCTCCAGGTTCTCGAGAGATACTCCCAAAGAGTTTCGGGCGAGAGTGCGTGCCGGGGGGTGGGGAGCCGGGAAATTGTTTAAAGCTCCTCCCGGAGGGTCCTCACTTCTACATGACAGCCATCCACCACGAATCCACTAGGTAAATCCATTTAGCATTGTGTGTGGGGACTGGGGAGGCCACTTCGCCGGCCCAACCTCCTTTCAAGGGAGCAGCAGATCCCATAGAATCGAGGCGCCCCTTCCCTCCATTCAGCCCCGGCCGGCTCGCCCGCTCTTGCCAGCCTCCCCCGGGCAGCGCGCAGAGCAGCGGCGCGCATCGCCTGCTCCTGAGGCAATCTCCGCGTCCGCCGCCTCCTGACACTTACGCCCGGCGAGGGGTTCAGAGGGAAGTCTGCACCCTTAAGAAGGAAGCGGGGCTCCAACAAGGGAAAGAGAGCTAAGGAAAAGAAGCAGACGAAGGAGTGGGGAACTGAAAAAAAAAAAAAAAAAAAAAGAAGTGGGGAGGGGGGTGAAAGAAAAGAAAAAGAAAAGAAAAACCACACACGCTGGCGAAGCAAGGGGCTCTATGCAAATCTGCAGTCTCCAAACAGCAAATCACTGAAGCTCGGATGCAATGCAGAGGACGAGCCTATGTAACGAGGGAGGCTGGTCTAGCTTCCCACAAAAATCGCCCTGCTCTGCCTCTCCCTCGCATTCTCTACACATCAAAGGGACACGTGTACAGCGATGCGTGGAACACCTAAAAAGCAACTCTCCCTCCTCAACCAGGTGATCCCTCCGTCTGAATTACAATGGCAAATGGCACCCTTCTCCTACCCCTATGGTTTAGATGTAACCAGTGTCTTGAGAGCTCTTAAAAGGGAAAGAATTCGGCTCTTTTTATTGGACCAAACTTATTCTACCAGGTGTTCAAACCCAAACTGCTAAATATGGCTTGACACCATCAACTCAAGCATCGATTCTAAAGATCTGTTAATTACACATACTACTCAAAACAAAGGGTCCTCCTTCCCACAACAATATCATAACTCATGGAAGGCAGTGAAAAGTTCAGGGGACCAAAACTCACAAGAAGGGGAAAAGGTGAATAAATTTGGAAGCTGGAGAAGAGGTTAAAAAAAAAAAAAAGAGGAAGAATGGAAAGAGGGGAAGAAAAGTAAACAGCCAAGAGAGAACTGATATGAATGAAATTGCTTATATTTTGGTCAATAGATTTGGGAGAGTTTAGAAGTCTGGAGATCTCTACAGATGCCCAGCTGTGATGATCTTTTTGTAAGGGTGTTGTTCTGCCATTCTCTCATCTTGTCTCATGAGGAAAACAACTCAGAGAACCAAAATTTCTAACTCTGGAGTGCCCAAGGGAATTTATATTCTGTTAGTGAAACACAGCATGTTTAACTAGAAGACATTTTTCCTAGGTAAAGTCCAGCCAAGCCATCACACACCAAAAGGTAAAACTCAAGCAATGCAAGTGGATTGGTAAGTCCAAATTCAGAATTGGGACGATGAATGAAACATTCCCCAGGACAAAATGATGAAATATCTAGTGATTGGACATTTTTGGTCTTTGTATAAAGACAAAGCAAAAAAAAAAAAAAATTCCAAGTACACACAACTACTCACAAGCTTCTTACAATCTGTTATCAACAAATACATACACCTGCATTAAAAATAAAAGAAAGAAAGAAGTTCTTGGATGATTTGTTTCAAATCAACTACTCATTTGAGTGGCCATATGGACTGTGTGCTTCTTATGAGTCCTTTCAAAGAGCCAATCATGTCACTTTCATAGTCACTATTTAAACAGTGTCCATGGACCTCCAAATCAAATCTAGAATAATCCAACATATTACATTCTTGTCAAAAGCTTATTTGATTTTACTAAATAATAATTCCTCAGCAGTTCATTGATATTGTTTAGCCTTGTTAGAGAGGTGTTTAAATCATTTTTTAAAGGTATGTTGCTGTGCATGGTGGCACACACCTGTAATCCCAGTGACTTGGGAGCCTGAAGCAGGAGGAGCCTGAGTTCGAGGCCAGCATCAGCAACTTAGGAAGACCATATCTCAAAATAAAACAGAAAAAGAACTGTGGATGTAGTTCAGTGGTACAATGACTTGGGGTTCAATACCCAATACTGCTTAAAGAAAAAGAAGGTACATCTCTCACCCTCCCACTGTGGCTGAAAGATCAATAGAACACAAATCCAGTATCTTCCACTGATTCCCACTTCTGTGGTTGTCCCCAGGCCATTTCCTCTACATTTTGTTATTGTTGTAACATATGTATTTTCATCCACCAGTAAGACTTGTATTTATTTTTAAGATATCAAGTAAAGCTTCAAAAGGGAAAAGGAAAATCACCTTCACAGTATGTTTTTAAGACTATCAGTCCATATTCTGAGTTTGACATTTCACATCATGAGTGTGAAAAGAGCACTAGATTAGGAGTTAGGAAACCTGTGATGCATTATTGGCACCATCATTTACTGCTTATGTCACATTAGTTACTTAGCCTCTCCCCGAGGCTCTGCAGCTTCCGTTATAAAATAGTCATGTTCCCATCTTTCCTAACAAATCTCATGGGACAGGAAGGATATAATGCAATATTTAATGTTACTTTAAAAAATATCAAACTCCCTACAATTAAAACGTCACACATCTCCTCTCATATAGACATAGCATACTTGAGCTGATTAGCATACACAATACATTGGGTTCTCTTCTGTAAGGTGTGAAGCATTGCATTGTTCGTCAGTTACCCTAATATATGGTGTTAATCTGTCCTTCCTTTCCCAACTAGGTGGCAGATTCCTGAGAGGGACAGGAATCAAGTCTCCATTTGTACTCCCTCTAGTGCCCAGTATATGTGAAACATAACTTAATCTCAGTATATACAGTCAATTCTCATTACTTTCAGTGGTTGTGGTCTAGAAAGTCACTGTGAACAATGAATTAGCAAATATTGAACTATTGTTCCTAGGGATAAATACAGGGTTAGGTTCCTGTGCCTCTCTGGTCACACACTTTGATCAACTGATTAATGTATAACCTTATTTTCTTTGTGTTCCAAGGAATTATATTTAATATACTGTTGCTTCGTTAACATTAAAATCATGACTAGCAAATACTTTATCTAGCTCATGCCTAGATGAAGCTTATCCAGCACGTGTGTTCTCTGTAAGGCATATCACAGCTTTCTTGCACTTACCAACATTAGACAGCACTTCAGCATTATGCTTGGGTGCTATTTAAAAAAGCAAAATCACTAACAAAAAGCATGGACATGTAAAAAAAAAAAACATGGAAGTAAAAAAAAAACTGCAAATAGGGCACTGGTTTTCAGTGTGAAAGCTGAGACAGGAAGGCAGAGCATCACCTTGTTCAATCTCAGATGGGAACATGTGTCAGGAACTCAACTTTTTCACTATTCTCTGCATGACCGCTGATGACTGCCAAAGTGCCACAGGTATTAATTTGGGGGTTATGAATAAATTTCAGCAAGGAAAGGAGGTGAATTCATATCTATGAATAAAGAAGATCAACTGTATTTTTTATTATCTTGATTACTAGGATATAATGGGGCAGGGTCTTTGGACAGTGATGTATATAAATTTAAGTCCATCTGAATAGAATAGGTATGGAAGGTTCTGGTAAACTTTCCCAGGATCGTGCAGTGGAGAAGAGGCTCCCCTCCTCTCTTTTCTTTTATTATTGGTTCTTTTTAGTTTTACATGACAATAAAGTCCATTTTGATATAATTATACCAGCATGGAATATAACTTATTCTGATTAGAACTCCAGTCTTCTGGATATTCATGATGTGGTGTATTCATATATGTACGTAGGAAAGTTATGTCAGATTCATTCTACTGTCTTCCCTTTTTCCCTCCTCCTGTCTTATTCTGTCTGGGGCCTTGGGAGATAAAGTCAGGGTTAGGGAAAGGATAGGCTAGAAATCTTAGTTTTACTGAATTCTCAAGAGCTCAAGAAGAAATATTTATGGCTGCCTTGAAAGAAGAAATTGTGGCTGCAGTCTTTCAGGCAGATGTCTAGGGCACCTTCGCAAAACTTAGGAGGTTCTGGGGTGGCTGCAGTGCTGCTGGTGCTGCAATATTTGTTATAAATGGCAGTAATTTTAGGGAACAAGGAGCAATTCTCTGTCCAGATAGTGGAGAAAAGTTTTATGGACCAACACATGCCTAATCTGGGTGAAGCAAATAAAACTTGTGCATTTCAGCACAGACACTGTGATATGAGTGTGTTGTTCTGAACTCCACAAGAATATGTCCCTTCATCAGGAATTTCTGTTCCTTTTCTTCTGTTTTCTCTTTTTTTTTTTCCTTTTTTATTTATCTATGTATTTAATTTTTTTGTCATCCTTTTCCTTTTTGACCTTTTACTAAAGAGACAGGGTCTCCCAGAGTTGCCCACAGTGGCCTCAAACAACTGAGCTCAGGTGATCCTTCTTCCTCATACTCCTGAGCAGATGGGAGTATGTGTGTGTACCACTTTCAGCTCTTTATAGGGAATTTATGTCCCAACATCTCAGCCAGAAATGACAGAAGCCAGAAGTGGCCTCTAGAAATTTTGCACTATCACCATCTCAGTTATGATGTGGCTTTGTTCATTAACTAGAATATACATTGGAAATAGGTTATCATTGGGGAAATTGATGTCTTGTCAATTACTAGGAGGTTAGAAGTGGTTTATTCTTACTGAAATCATTAATATGCATGAAATGTAGTTGGCCAAAATCTTTCATAGACAAACTCAACTTCTACTTAAGTAGTGTATGTTATTTTCAGAGGTATCTGTACCATGAGGAATGGTGACAAAATAATAATTCTAGAGGAGGTGAACTGGATGCTGTCCCTGAAATCTTGTCATATTTACTCAAAGAAAAAAAAAAAAAAACTCCTTTTTTGCAAGACAGTTTTCAGGCTCCTAAAAGAAAAAAAAATTCTGGAACTTTTTCAAGCTTCCAGATCAGGCTATAAAATTTTGTAACTACTTATGGACAAATGTTTTTGTAGCAAAAGTTCATCTGATCTTGCATTCCTTGTCCCCTGTACTGGTGAAATATCTTGGAGAGGCAGTTAACCCTTACTTGCCTCTAACAACTGTGGCTATTTAGAACTAACTAGAAGAACCTACTGGTTGTGGGAACTAAACTCTCCAAACTGACTCACAGATGATGATTAATGACCCACAAGAACACAAGTAGCATAGGTTGAACAATGGGATTAAGAAATGGAAGATGGGTTTGCAAGTGGAGGGGTGAAGACAAAAGAAATGAAAGGAGACAGAGGAGGAGAGTGGACAGTAGGATTTCAGAGAACTGGGAAAGAACCAGCCATTCAAATTATTTTCTCATGTTCCAGAATCAACCCTTCTATCTCAAGGAATAGGATGGTTGTCAGATGGACACTTTCAACCTTTTAATGTTTTTCCTGAGCTTAATTGGAAATCCTTACAGCTCAGTATTAAGCTTTCTAAATAGAAAAGTAGACACTAAAAGCAGCAGAGGGGAAGTATATTAAAACCCACAGGCAGCACTAATCTTTTAAAAATTAAAAATGAGGAGAGTGTCAGTCTTGCATTTTGTATTTCTACTGATGTCAGCATAAAGACAAGACAAGCAGACCCCACATATCCATCTACCTGTATTTCAGAGTTTAAATTGGGAGAGTCAAGGGGTAGAGGCTCAGAAGAGGTTGTGATTTGTGGAAGTTGTAAAACTGAACCCTTCTTTGTGTTATCGTAGATCCCTAAGTGTATTCTGAGGAAAAAAAATCATAAGAGTAAGAACATTGAGAGACAAAATAAAATGCTAGCACTAAAAGAATGCTTGGAAATGTAGTGCAATCTCTTTATTATTCAGATGATAAACTTGTGTTACAGAAAAGTTGGGTTTATTTATGACGTATCTTTTGATGTATTTATGCATCTAGAAACGCACTTTCATCTTCCACTGCCCATAATGTAGTCAGAGACATAGATTGTGAATTCGGTCAATTAGCTATTACTTAGAGCTTCCACACTGATATAAATCGAGGCAGGGGACCCACCAGGAGCCAACATAATGCCCAATTCACTCACATAATTAAAGTCTGGTCATGCAGTTTGACTTGTGAAATATGAATTGATTTATTTAAGTCAAGGTTAGTTGTGCTTAGGACTGGAGTATTTTATGATCTCTAACCTTTTTTAGTCTTGTTTAATAAAAAATGTCCTTTGTGACATCCTGCCAAAAACCTGGTGCCTAAAGCACCAAGGCAGAGTCACAGGGGCTTCAATACAACTATGTCTGTCAGTACTGTGGGCATTACGTGGGCATTACGTGGGCATCAACCATTATTTATGTGCCATCTTTCAATCACTGTCACCATATACTGTTTGTCTACTTTTTTTTCAACAAACTTATGTTGTTGAGAAACTCTTCCACACCTCCAGGCTCTTTGAATGTGTGTGTCCTCAATGTAGTGGAACAGCATGTAAAGCTCTGCTGTTAATACTGATGTGACTTCGGGTTTAATGGTTCCTTGCCCCAGTTTCCTCATCTGTAAAATGATCAACACTATACATAATGGATTTAGAAGTTTATAAGCTATATTAAGCACTTCATAAATACATTATCATCCTTTATTCATATATACATAGTGTAGCTAGATGCTAAAGGAATGAAGAAAATAAGCTGTGATGTGGTGTTTAATTTAGCCATATTTTAAACTCTCCCTGCTCAATCTATAGTAAAATTCACCCATCTCCTGGACAATTTATTAGCCTAGCCTCTGTTTCTCTAAATCTATGATGTTCAAAATTTAGTGTACCAGGGAACTATCGGAAAGGCTATTAAATCACAGATCACTCTGTTTTCCATCCCCTGGATCTTTGGAGGACCCTCAACATTTACATTACTAACAAGTTCCAAGAAGATGCTGAATTGCTAGCCCAGGGGAATAAGACTTTGAGAACCACTGCTCTGTCAGTAAGGCAAGCTCCTTGACACAGGTTTTGGTAATGAACGTATGGTGAGCTTCTCATTAAGTTACTCACCAATGACCTCAGTCCTTTTAGCTGATTGTATAAAACACCAGCCAAGTTAGGGTACCCTAAGCATAGGCAATAGAGCCATCCCCATTTCTCTCCTTTGGAGTTATCTCTGAAGATTTCAAAATGTCTATCATATAAACCTATTTGCCCTCATCTCATACTACAAAACTATAAATTCCCTTTACTCTGGTTGGAAAACCCCATCTTCTTTCCCACCTTGATATTTGAGCTCTTCTTTGGCTAGCATCACTACTGGCTAAAGGCAGAAAATGAGACATCATGCTAGGGTTCAGTTCTGTTTCTACAAACTTATAGCTATGTAGCCTTGGGCAGGTTATTTAGACACAATTTTCCCATCTATAAAAGGGGCCATTAACTAGAGAGCTGGTGTGTGGATTAAATGAGTTAACAAATGTAAAGCATTTAGAATAGAATAGTACCTATAGAATAGAATATAGCCTGCATAATCTATACATACCCGCTTTGTTCTTTATGAGGTTTACTCTTTCTTCATTTTTTATAGCAGGGAGAAAATAAATCAAAACTTATGATACTACTTCTTTTCCAATAAAACCTACGATCACTTATCAAAATAGTCGACCACCATAATGAAAGCAAGAAAGAAAAAGAGAGAGGTAGAGGGAGGGAATGGGGGAGGGAAGAAAGGAAGGAAGAGAGAGAGGGAAGAAAGGGAAGAAAAGAGGAAGGAAAAAAAAAACTCTACAGGTCCTGGCAGTCAGGTCTGTAGTTTGACCAGCATCATCTACAGGAATCAATGCCATAAACTAACAATCACAGCACAGTCCCTCATAAACATCCAGCACTACAGAGGAAAGAAACATGAGATTGTTGAGAATGGAACCAGAGTTGGAGGAACAACTATGAGGCAAGTTAGAGTGATGCTAAAACTAAAACATAATTTACAAATTCTCTAGTAAATACAGATATTCAAATCAGGAACCAGAAATCATGTACATAACATATGTTTAATTTCCTGAATGCCCAAACACTTAGAGCATAAACCGATTTGATCTATCTTTAAGAATTTATGTTCCAGAGCCTATATTACCATTTGAATGCACTGAAAGAAATTCAATCATGCAATTCAGATGGAATCTTAAATAGTTTTATTTGGGATCCGTAATCCAATCATCATTCAACCCAGGATTTATTAGAATACATATATATTAGATTACACATTTTGTCATAAAGATATTTTTATATTACTACTAAAGGTAAGTTGGTATGACTCTTCTACTGTAAGGATCTCTTTTCCAGGTAAAGTCCAAGTTCATAGCATATTTATTCTGCACATCAAAATTTACCTCCATGTAGCCTCTTATCTCCCCTTGAGCTTAACTTTGGCAGCTTTCTCCATAGTCACCCCTGCTCCAGGGACATAAATTTCTCACCACCTAAAACACACCATGCTTTTTTTTTTTTTTTAACTTTGTCATTATCCATGCTATTCCTTCTGTAAAAACTACCCACTCGTCTCCTTTCCTCTCTTAATATTCCATTCATTGTACTATCAAATTTTAATACATTTTTCTCTGTTGGAAAATTTTCTAAACTCTTCCAAGTTACTTGCTATTTCTTAAATAGACTATCACAAACATCTAAAAATACTTATGATATGTAATGTGTTCACATTACTATTATGCTGAATGAGTAAATGAAGTATTAAAACAACTGGTAAAATCCATTTTCATATTTAGGAGTTTAAAATGACCAAACCCCGCATACATTGTTGGTGGGACTGCAAATTGGTGCAGCTAATAAGGAAAGCAATATGGAGATTCCTTGAAAAACTGGGAATGGAACTACCATTTGACCCAGCTATTCCTCTCCTTGGTCTATACCCAAAGGACTTAAAAACAGCATACTATAGCGGCACAATTCACAATAGCTAGACTGTGGAACCAATCTAGATGCTCCTCAATAGATGAATGGATAAAAAAAAATGTGGCATCTATACACAATGGAGTATTATGCAGCACTAAGAAATGACAAAATCATAGAATTTGCAGGGAAATGGATGGCATTAGAGCAGATTATGCTAAGCGAAGCTAGCCAAGCCCTAAAAAACAAATGCCAAATGTCTGCTTTGATATAAAGAGAACAACTAAGAACAGAACAGGAAGGAAGAACATGACGAAAAGACTACAGTAAACAAAGACGAATGGGGGGAGAGAAACGGAGAGAGAAGGGAAAGCACATGGAAATAGTAGGAGACCTTCAATGATACATAGAATTATAAGAGGTTATAAGGGGCAAGGGGGTGGGAAAAAAAGGGAGAGAATTGAACAACAGCAGGGGAGGTAGAGAGGGAAGATGGGAGGGGAGGGGAGGGGAGGGGGGATAGTAGGGGATAGGAAAGGTAGCAGAATACAACAGTCACTAATATGGCATTATGTAAAAATGTGAATATGTAACAGATGTGATTCTGCAATCTGTATTTGGGGTGAAAATGGGAGTTCAAAACACAATTTGAGTCAAATGTATGAAAGATGATATATCATGAGCTATGTAATGCTTTAAATAATCAATAAAAAAAAAAGAACAGCATACTAGAGGGACACAGCCACATCAACGTTTATAGCCGAACAATTCACAATAGCTAAATTGTGGAACCAACCTAGATGTCCTTCAGTAGATGAATGGATTAAAAAAAGTGTGGCATATATACACAATAAAATATTACTCAGGTATAAAAGAGAATAAAATCATGGAATTTTCAGACAAATGGATGGAGTTGGAGAAGATAATGCTAAGTGAAGTTAGCCAATCCCCAAAAAACAAATGCTGAATGTTTTCTCTGATATAAGGAGGCTGATTCATAGTGGGGTAGGGAGAGGGAGCATGGGAGGAATAGACAAACTCTAGATAGGGCATAAGGGTAGGAGGAGAAGGGAGGGGACACATGGGGTTTGAAATGATGGTGGAATGTGATGGTCATCATTATCCTAAGTACATGTAGGAAAACACGAATTGGTGTGAATATATTTTGTATACAACCAGAGATATGAAAAATTGTGCTCTATATGTGTAATATGAATTGTAATGCACTGCGCTGTCATATGTAAATTTTAAAAATTAATAAATTTTTAAAAATGACCAAACCCAACAGAGGAAGTAAACAAATCCTTTTTGATTTATCCATAAAGGTTTTAGGTAAGTTCTCCTTATTACCTAAAATATATTTTTAAACTCGGGCTGAATTTTAATTTGAATATCTAGTTAATTGGTTATAAAGAATAAAATTTGTTTTTATATTTTCCTACTTACATTATAAACAGATATCTTTATTTCCCATACTTTGTGGGGGGGGAAATACCACCAAGCTAAGATGCTTGCTGCCAAGTTGAATTACAGAGCAAACGTTTATAGCTAACTTATAAATCCTTGAATATTGGAGTTTATAATACAAATACTGCCGCCATTATCACTATAGACCTTCAAATAATGTCGCCATTGCAAAACTAAGAATCTAATATATTTGCTCTGGGATGGATGAGGTAAGAATAGCTATAGGAATTGGAGAAATTTTCAGTGGCTCAATTCAAATTGCATAAGCATTTCATATAGTTCAAGTCTCTTAGAATATTTATTTTAAAATGAGCAGTAAATGCTCATCTATTTTTAAGAGATAGGAGGGTTTTTTGATATTGTATAAGAAATATATGACCTCTGAGGCATTTTGAAAAATCATTAATCAATGTTGTTATTTTTTTAAAAACTGTCTCCTTTTCCTTTTGTGAAAGAATTACTTTCCCTCACATTTTCTCTGTTCTATTGCTGAGATGATTCCCCCAGAGAACTCTGTGTTTATCTTGACAGGTGTTAGTAGATCCACAGACCTCTGCGGATTTGTTCCTGGCTTCCTTGAGGTACAGTAGAAAACATTAGACCTGCAAAGTAATGAACTTACCTTATTGCATTCTAAATAAAATAAACCACACAGCGAGTAGAATTAATTTACTAATGTCTTCCTAATGAAGCTTTCATTAGGCATATGGTGTGGTCTTCAATATTTAACACAAGATAGCTATTAAAACAAAGCATAGCTGATGATTTTTTGAAAGCATACCTGATGATTGCCTCATATTATTTTCAAATGAACTCGTTTACCTTCAGATTATTTTAGGCACCTAATCAAAGAGATACAAGAAACATTTCTAGGCTTTAGAGGATTTTTTAAAAATACAAACAGTTGAAATAAATGTCTATTTTACCATTCCTCTTAAATAATTAAAACTGGATTTGCTGTTCTCATTTTTAAGAGAGGGGAAAACTTTTAATTTTTGTGCAGTGTAAAAAATCTCATGCATGAATAAAATTTAGAAGCCAAATATTGAGAATGGAAATGTTTTAGTTCAAGTTACAGCAGTTTGCTTTAAAAGCAATGCTTCTACAGAGCCTAGCACACATACACTTAAATGGTAATTAAAACAGTTTACTTTCATAGCCAAAGGAAGATCAATTGCAAACAAGCCAAATCAGTATCCCTTCATGTTAGTAATATTTGGATATACCATTTTTCAAAGACAAATTTCAAAGCATCTTGCAGAAAAACCTCCCTGTTTTAGAAAATTATCAGTTTTGGAGCATGCATTGCCCCATTTTGACTAACATTTATAGTAGTGTATAGAAGAGCTAAAGATAAATCCCAGCCTCTTTGCTACACTATGCCAAGATCTTAATTTCTCATTTCAGTTTCCCTTACAAATCTCTTTCTTCTTTGTAATCACACTTCTCCAATTGAGACTTGAAGATTTGATCAGTCATTCATTTTACCATTATTATTTAAATTAACTCATTTCAACTATTATTTACTGCCAAATTCTGCAGAGGCAAGAAAACAGACGTGGTAAAGGAAGAGTAAAGGTGGGTGTTTTCTTCTTCAGCAGTGGCAGCCAGAAACAGTATGAAAGCAATGGATCATGAAGAAAAGCAATTTCCTACTTGAGGGATTAGACAGTACCCTCTTTTGTACTGTTAAATCAAAGTTTTAGTTATTTTTTCAAGTAATACTGATTTTTTTTTTCAATTTACATAAATAGTCTCTAGAAAAACTGCAAGAGACTCCCCAAAACACACCTTCTCAACCAATCAGGGGGAAAAGACACCCCCCCCAAAAAAATCCATAACATTAAAAAAAAAAACACCTGTATATTGGAATGCTTTGAGCAAAACTTTTTACAACATGAGAAACACTTAAGCTCCTCCATAAGAGAAAGATATTAACAAAAATGAATTTGAACTGATAGGTGATGCTTTTTCCTTCTCTTTTTTTTTAAAGGAAAAATATAGGTGATTTTTATTTTGAAGCACCATTTATTTGCTAGCATTAGAAAATTGAAGACTATGTAAATTTCAGCAAAAGTTTGCTTTACCTTTTAGATGCACAACAGTGTTAACCACTGCTATGGATCAGTAATAAATTCAGATTTGAGAAAATGTGTGGCTGAAAACTGTGCTCTTCAGTAGCATGTGAAAATGTATTTACATTCATGGAGGAGTAAAACATACAAAGTAAATGTAAATAAAAGTTACATGTGCAAAGATGGGGCAGGAAAATAATGAGCCTATTTTAATAGTCCATTTTGTAAAGGCTAAATGCTCATATGAGTTATGTTTAAGGAAGTTGTACACTTTTGTGTTTTGAAACTGTCATGTCATATCTTTAAGAAGAAGTCATCATAGCTAAATCATAGGGTTGTGACAAAAACCTTATAATTTATTTCAACATATTCCTCAGTTGCCTGGTTTTATCTGCTACTCCTCACACTGTTAACACATATTTGAGGTTAACAGTAGGTGATTAGTGGACAAAGCTCTAGCTATTATTTTAATTGTCTTTTGATCCAGTTTGTCAAAATACTGAGGCTAAGTCATTTTTGAACTCAATATCCTGTAGAAGAGGAAACAAGTATATTAATGTAACAGACATTTTCTGTTTTACATATAAATATACATGCATATAAGTATGGCGAAACAATCTACTATATAAATCAGGGAATAGTTACATAGATTAAATGGATTATGAAACTACACACACAAAAAAAATTTAAATGAATACAGATCTGTAACCAAGCAGAAAAAAAACTTGACCATTACAATCAAATAACCTAAGTAGAAGGTTGAATTTACTCATTATGGCTGAGATAAGAGGGATATGGAGAGATGAATGTTACTTTCACCCAGACAAAATTCCTCAATCTGATAATAAATAATAATAGGCTAGTTGGGTTACAGCATTTTGAATCCCCTGGGTAACCAGGGCTGGGGATTAACAACAAAAAAGCAAGAAGAGTTGGGTTGCTGATAGAGCTGGCAATAAAAAATAAGTTAAGATTTCTGAGATAAGGAAGTTTAAGAAAGGCCTGATTAGGAATGAGACTTAACCCCTAAATTAAAGAAATCAATACTTTGCCATGGCTTACTAAGTAGTATCTACATAGAAACACCAAGGTTCATTTTAAAAATCATTTTAAAATTGACTGCCCAATTGTGATATTTTCTGAGCAGCCCTGTCCTTTACTTATTAGAATAAACTATTAGCTAAAAAAAGTTGCTGTGACAGAATGCTTCTAGCACTGTATTAAATATCTATGCTGCCTTCTCCCTGCAGGTGGGTCCATTTTGGTGTGGGGGAATGGAATACAGAGAGTGGCATTATCCCCCCTTAAAAATATGGGCTTTCCCAGAATTCCTTACAGGCAGGTTTCCCTTGTTTCCCAGTTAATCTTGAGGAAATGTAAGCAGAAGTCATTAACAAAGGGTTTTTGTTTGTTTGTTTTTTAAGGCAGATTTAGATAGCATGTCCCTTTAGCTTTTCTGCCATTACACCTCATTTTTTTTTAAATTTTTTTATTGGTTGTTCAAAACATTACATAGTTCTTGATATACCATATTTCACACTTTGATTCAAGTGGGTTATGAACTCCCATTTTTACCCCGTATACAGATTGCAGAGTCACATCAGTTACACTTCCACTGATTTACATATTGACATACTCATGTCTGTTGTATTCTGCTGCCTTTCCTATCCTCTACTATCCCCCCTCCCCTCCCCTCCCCTCCCCTCCCCTCTTCTCTCTCTACCCCCTCTACTGGAATTCATTCCTCCCCTCTGGCTCAGAATGTGATGATAATGCCTATGGGCAACACCCATCCTGACGTGAGGTCAAATCCACACATCAAGGATGGAGAAGCAAGAAGGAAACGAATATCTGATGTCTTCCTGCAGAGTGACACCAGGCCTACATCACCTGTTTGGACTTATTACATTTGAAAAATAAACTATCTGTTTAATCCAATGTAATTCAGGTCATCAGGTTTGGGAAGCTAAATAGATACCTAATAGATTTAACTGATTTCTTGGAAGGATGACTACTCAGGTGGGTGAGTCAGTCAACCTGTGCTCCTAGGCATCTGAAGGAGACATTTATCACTACAGAAAGTAGGCAGCATAGGTTATGCGTGAAGTTCCTCCAGAATCATGTGAACTTCAGAGAAGTTAAGAGAGCTGCATTAATACAGAAGCCTGTTAAAGATAATAATTAGGAAACGAGACTACTCAGGGCTCTCGAAAAGAAGAAAATGCCTTTGAGTAAAGAATGCTACAGACTCAAAGAGAAGTTCTTGGTTTTCCTCCCTGAAGATGGCAGGAAAAAGGAAGAGGACATTCCATTCCTGGAAATAGGAAATTAGAGCTTTCTGAAAACACACTCACCATACACTATTGACCAGGGGTCTCTAGAGGGGCTAGAATGATTAATAATAAACACATTTTCCTAGGTATTATACCCAAATATGAGCAAGAACATGATGTTGTACCTTCATTTGTGCATTTATTCACCAATGTATAAAATTATTTACCTAACAAGTTTTTATTGAGCACCTACTCTGCACCAGGATTTATTCCAGTATTCTATCATTCTGCAAGGCTACCACTAACCAGGACCTGGACTCACCCAAACAGAGACAAATGGGAGTTCAGTTCTTATCAAAGAAACAAGTGTTTGGGCTGGCTTCATCCTCATTCTGAACTGCATCAATCCCAGTCCTCTCCTTAAGTCCACAAAAGATGCTATGAACTTTGTGACTTACAGACTCTGCCCTGCAGATGGAATCTAAATAGAGCTGAAGGAGTGTTCTTGCCTCAGCTAATATATTTTCATACTCAGAGAGTTTCAAAGCAGCAGTGTGAACAACTCAGACATTCTTATTGACCAGGTGCTTACCACCTATTTGGCAAATGTTGTTTATGAAGTTTTTAAGAAACATATTGATCCAAAAAATTCCTTTGCATTTAATATTCTGTCATTCTGCAAGGCCACTATTAACTTTGATGTACACATGCAATTACCTGTCTGTCTAAAGAGTTTCAATTGCCCTAACTCTTGGGCACTACACCATGATTAAATGCATATAGGCAACAAGTTCTTGACTTGGGCAGCCAGAAAACCACTGTGGCATAAGATCAATAGTTACATTGCTTTCCAAAGAATGCCTTTGTCATTGTTTCCTGCAGTCCTCAAAGGCCCTGATAAATACTTAAAGCTAGACTTGTTCTTCCTTCTGTACACATGTTGTTCAGGCAAGTGAAACCCAAAAACTACCTGGGAAGAATCCAAAAGTCCCATATAGATGTTAAGACTTTTAAAATATTGTAGAGCTCATAAGACACATTTTCAACTGGCAGGGCATCCACTTTATCAGGCTCCCATATGCTTCGGAGCAGGAAAAATTAACAAGCACAAATGTAAAAGCTTGCATGAAGGTTTGAGAAAACCAATAGCATAAGCACAGGATGAGAGAGACCTAATTTTGTAGTTGTAAAAGACAACCAGGGGATTTTTCCTCAACAACAACATCAACAACAACAACAATAACAAAAATGGAATAACAGACAATAGTTTGATGCAAAAGTTTAAAACACAGTTGCACAAACGGAAGATCACAGGAGTAACAATAATTTTTCTAAACATTACGTAAGGCACACATGAGGCATAATTTGACATGCTGGGTGCCCCATTTTAAAAGATATGTTGGCTAACAGGTGGGGGACCAGATGGTCATAAGAGCCATATTCAGCTGGAGTGACAGAGACTAAGGGAGATACTGCAGGCATCCTCAAATACTTCAAAGGTTTCCACATAAACGAAAAGTAGGTTTATTCTCTACTGGCCTTCTAGCTAACCAGAAGGAACAATAGGCAAAAAGAGATTAATAAGGTAACAAACATTGACACTCAACATATATGAAGATTCCAGAAAGGGAAGGAGTGGGATTTGGAACTAAGCTACATGCCCACAAGGGAAATTCTGATATAATCCCCTGTCCTGGGTTCTTGCTTCTGGATATTTCTTTGGAAAAAGGAATGATGGAGTTTATAAGAAATAATAGGATAGCTGTAAGTCTAATTGCCGGTCAAGGAAACTGAAAGTGGATTTATTTATAAAAGAAGAAAATAAACACAAACACCACCCTGCAATGTATTTGAATGTACCCTGGCTGGCCAAGTAACTCTTCCCCAGCCAAGTGTCTTTGTGGGGAGCTAAGTAACTGTTCATAAGAAAATAGGCTATGGCTATCATCTCACATAATTCTCACTCACATCTTCAGTCGTAGGGAAATATATCCCATGTGCTTCAGGAAGCAGTACAGTAGAATACCAAAAGACATCTAAGAAAAACAAAAATAATTCTAACAACAAAAAACTGAGAAGCCACCAGTGTGAAAGCCTAAAAATGAATAGTCTAAAACACACAAAGAGAAGAGACCTAACTGGAAATATAAAAACAAGACCATAATGATTATAGAAAGCTATGGATAGTAAAGAAGGTACAGAGAGCATAAGGGTATAAGTAAAATAAATAAATGAATTAATAAATACATTATCATATATATGGTTAATATATGATTATAAATATACCTATCCTATGTATTTTCCATTGTATTCTTTTGCAATTACACTATACCTACTAAATTATTACTTTCTGATTAAGTTGATATATATACTCTATTTGATCTTAAATATAAACAGTTTTATCAGCACTCAAACTACACTTGAATTCTGATCCGTGAAAGACAAATTATGTGGACTGACCTCATAGGAAGTTAAACAAATAAACAGGACCAAATAATTTAAAATGTCATGTTTTTTGTGCTCTGTATTGTGGCAGAATCGATGTACAGCTACCTTAGATACTTTCAGTCTGGAAAAGTAGCCAGTTTCTGATGTTTTTGACTTCTGACTATAATCCTCACCCTTAACATCCCCTGTGGACTCAGACATCCACATATCTGAAGCTCACTGGCCCCTGGATAGTAGATGATACTGAAATAACCCATGGACCCCAGCTTCCGAAAGAATGAGGAGTGGATGCCATGATCAATATCCCCTCCTGCCTGTTTCTGTGAGCTCTGATGCTTCCTAAAAGTACAGCCACTAGTTTAGATCTTAATCTCCCAGAGTTGGGGGTTGGAGGAGGACAGGAAGGGGCAGTCATGGCACACAACTGGGAGATAGTTGGGGTGTGAACTGAGGAAATTAGGGAAGGCAGATGAAAGCCAAAATGAACTTATCAAATGAATAATGACGACAGTTAATAGACAAAGATTAAACATAGCTTTCACAAAAACTATTTGTTCTATTTATTAAAAGCTCACCTCAATGCCTACTTCTATCATAGAGGTTCCCTCATCCACTCCTCTACTCCCTTTATTTATTTATTTGTTTGTTTGTTTGTTTATTTATTTTTGTGCCAGTGCCTTGGCATGGTTTTAGCCATGGTGTACTGTTATTCCATCTCTATACGTACAGACATTGCCTCTCCAACTATATTGCAACCCCATTAGGCAGGGTACAGCTTTCCTGGTGCCTTGATTCTTCATTTCCTAAGCAGGTGTTTCAAAATGCAGCCTGCCTGCTACTTTCAGCACTTTCCTACAAAGCCCTAGTTTAACACTGTACTTTATCCAGGACTTCCCAAATTTCTGGGGAATGTGCTCAGAAATCTGCATTCTTAACAAGAGACTGGGCAACATGTGCTCACAAATGTTTGCCAGCCTAAGTCCTAGCACAGAGCAGGTGCTCATAAATGTCTGCAGCTACTGTTAAGATGAAACTTTCTGGCGTGTGTGCATGTATTTGTGAGAAACAGAGCTGTTGATTTGCTCAAGGTGTTCTTTCCTTGCCACTGGATAGTAAGTACCTCCAGGGGTGATGTCCTTCCCAGACCATTCTCTGTAACTCCTTTTAAATGTTTTTCTATGGCACCAGGACCTTCCCAGAGTAAACCATAAATAACTGTTTATGTTAAGGAGGAGAAAGAGAAAGGTGATAGAGGAGGAAGGTGGGCAGAGGGGAGAGATGACTTTCTGGTTGTTGGGAGGCATTATTCAGAAATCTCCTTTGTTTTGATGGTCTGCAATTCAAAAGTGCTAATGAACTTCTACTGGATTCCTTTGCTTTGCTCTTGCTAACATGGAGAATTACCACCCCCACCCCTGAGATATTTTTGAGATTATGACAGTCTGTGTGAACTGAAGACAGACCAAAAATGACTAACATACAACAAATCTGTCCTGTGAGACCAAGGAAATGTGGATCCCTCTCCCTCCTTCTCAAATTGAATTCAAGGAAATCCTTTCCATTTTGACATGCACATGTATGTTTCTCTATGTGTGTCTGTATGATTACTTCACACTGATGAACTCAGCGAGGAGTTCAGTCAGTTAAGGGCAGGGTTAATGAGTTGTAAAATGGACTGACGCAGGCACCCATGCCTTCAAATGGTCTTTTATTACAAAAAGCATTCATCATCTCTCACTCACATCTAACTCCCACACGAACCTTCTGTGCTTTTGTTTTAATATTGCAAACAGTCAAAAGTCAAACTTGGAAATTGAGAACATGTATCTTATGTCCAAAACAACAGGGAAAGGAGGTTTCATTGCTTCCTCTTGTTTAGGCTTCAATTTTTCCAATTTTGAAATGACCCATGCTTTCCATTTCTATTTGTTTCTACTGTGAATAGGTCTTACACTCAAGAATTGCTTTCCAAAAAATAAATAAATAAATAAAATATTCAATTTTTTTTTAAGAATGGAAAGATCTATCTGGATGGAAGATTATCTTAATTATGAGGATGGTGTGGTTTAATTAGTTATAAGTGATTTACTCAGAATTGCAAAATTAATAACTTATATACCAAATTTCTTATCCTGGGATCTATGAATAAGTTTGAAAACAACCATGAACCTCCACAACTGCAAGCAAATTGTGTACATATGAATGCAGCTGTGCATTCTTATGGACACAGGACTCACAATTATTTTACCAGACTCTCAAAATGTTCCTCCAGTTAACTGGGACAATTATGATTATAACTCTAACTCATAATATCTTTTCATATTTATACAATACTAAATGTTAGGTAACTCAACTTCTAGTCAGCAAAAGGGTTTTGTAGATAATCTTTCGGCACAATCTCAGATTACGGGAATCTTTTGGTAACTGGTAACTCATTACCTCGAATGCTACCATGGTTTAAAGCTCTAATCACAAGAAAGATATTCCTATGGCTGTACACTTTCTTCTCCATAGTTTTTCACATTGATTTAAGAACTGCCCTCTGAGGCCACAAAAAACAAACCATTTTTGCTTACTCAAAATATCTTTCACATCTTTGAAGATGACTGCTATATTCCCTGAAACCTTTGTTTCTCTGGTCACAAGAGTCAGTATCCCTCAGTATTCTAGTTACCTTCATAGACTAAAGATACTTACAGTTAGAAGGAACACATTAGCATATATCAAAGCTCTCTAAAAAGTTTTACAACCCAAAACTGACAATAAGGGTCCACTTGGGATCTGACGTGTCCAGGACTATTTCTTTCTGGTAGGCATTTTGTCCTTTTTTGCTGGGGGTATTGTGGTAGTGTATTGTCTAACAGGAAAGGTCAGAGGTGAGTGGTTTTCCAGAGGTTTCCCACCCAAAGTTCAGCAAAGCAAAAGAACACTTGTCCGTTCAGATCCAGCCCCAGTCACATCTCCAACTTGAATAGTAAGGGTGTTCATATAAATAAGAAATGTGAACTGTCTAAAAGAAGGACACAAAACACTTTTATTTGTTTGAAAAATCTAGCATTTTTTTTCCAGAGGTTAAATCAGAAGCAAACAACTGAACACCTCGGCTTTATAAATGATTAGACCAAGGGTGACCTAGAGGATAAAGTTTCCATTTTAAGTGTCAGAAAAATGCTCTCTGGTTTGTTTGATTGAAAAGTTCCAGGAAACACTTTCTTTGCAATATATATGGCTTAAACTTCAATAACACAGCAACAATCACACGGATAATTTGAACCCATAGAAGGACAAAATGCAAAATTCAGTCTTTCTGACCATGCCTACATGGACTGTTTATACCAGCATTCCCCCAAAGACTTTCAGAAGCAGCATTAATCCCTCCAAAAGCTCATGAAAGATAAAACAAAAACATTCCCTCCATATCTGTTTCTTTGCAGTCCTTATCACAAATTATGTATTTCAGGGTCCGAGACTCTCTTTTTTAAAAATTGTTTTCATGAATACATTATAGTTATATATAAGAGTGGGGTTCACTTAGATATAATCAAACATGCATGGAATTTAATTTGCTCCATTTCAGTCCCCAGTGCTTCTTCTTTCCCTCCCCTCCTCCTTTCTCACATTCAACTTCCTCTTCTCTACTGGTCTTCCTTCTATTTATTTATTGTTTTTTAATGAAACTGGTGCTTTATGGAAACATACAATGTAGAATGCACTGTGGTATATTAACATACATACATAGCAGAATTTTGTCCAATTCACTCTGCATTCTCTTCCTTTTCCTGTCACTCTTTCCTCCTTTTAATCTCCTTCCTCTACTCAACTAATAATCTTCCCACTATCCTTATGAGATTTAATGCCCCTCTGTTTTTCCCTCACCCTCCTCTAACTTCTGCATATGAGAGAGATTATATGGCCCTTGATTTTCTGAGTTAGGCTTATTTCACTTGTCATGGTGTTCTCCCCAAAAGACTATCCATGTTCTCCCCAGTTCTATCCATTTACCATCAAATGCTGTAATTTTATTCTTCTTTATGGCTGACTAAAACCCCGTTGTGTGTGTGTATATATGTGTGTGTGTGTGTGTGTGTGTGTGTGTGTGTGTGTGTATATATATATACACACACCACATTTTCTTAATTCATTCATCTGTTGAGAGTTATTGGGAGTGGTTCCATAACTTGACTATTGTGAATTGTGCTTCTATAAGGACTGATATGCCTACTATAATGCTAATTTTAGTACTTTTGGATAAATACTGAGGGGTGGGATAGCTGGGTCATAAGTCTTTCTGTTCCTAAGGAATCTCCCTTTTTGAAGATACCCATTAGCACCCCACAACAATATCTATCTATCTATCTATCTACATACATATATCAGATCAAATATAAATAAATAAATAAATATATATATATATATATATATATATATATATATATATATATAATATCACATTTTAGGCACTATTGTAACATTAATCTAGTTAATTACATTTCTGTTAAATATCCACTTTACTCAATGTTTTAATACTTTTAAAAACTGTGGGCATATACTTTGGGTGGTAACACCCTGGTCTTCTTTATTACAGGTCCTCCTCTAGCCACATCCTGTGAGCCACTAACATCCTAATGAGGACCTGCTAATATGATTAATTAGATTAGGGGACTATATGTTTTACTCAAGACTAGGGTGTCTATGTCAAAGATTCCACCCCCACCCCCACCATCCCTGACATAGGCAGAAGACTGTGAAATCAAGTTTGAAACTGGATACAAAAACTTGCTATTATCTCTTCTTCCCTTAGTCACATGGCTAAGGAACCCCAACTCTCCATGGGCTCCCGCACTCTCACTTGCAGGAAGAACTCAGAATGAGAGTGATAAAGACTCAGATGTGTGAGAAAATCTCACTTAGACTTCAAGGCCATATTGGATGTTTTAATTTCATTTTTTTTTCTAGAAAGTCCTGCATTTGAAAATCCCTCGGCACACATTCTGCTCTTTGAGAATCCTGGTGCAATGATGGGGTGGGGTGGGTAATGAGGACAGTATTCAAAATAATATAATAATAAAATAATATAATATAATAATAAAAATAATAAAAAATTCTATGTTTTGACTATGATATCAAATTAGCACCAAAGGTATTATGGTTCTTATTTTGTTGTTGTTGTTGTTGCTTGTTTTAGGCTGTTACATTTCAAACATTTGTACTGAAACACTTTCAGGTGGATGAGGATATATCCTAGATTTGCTTCAAAATAATTCAGTTGAGGGGTACAGATGGAAAATTTGGGGACCATAGATAAAACAGTTTTGACCTGTTAAATAATTGTTAGAACTGGGTGTTAGAGTCATGTGGGTCTTCTTAACTTACCTATTTATTTTTCTGTGTGATTGACATGTACTGTGATTAAAATTAAGTATAAGAGGAGCACGAAATTCCCAAACAGAACTGCAAACCCTCAGAAGCAAACCCACAAACATACATGGAAAAGTCCGAAAGTTTTTGTCAAATGGTCAAAACATTCACTACTGTACTAATAGCTTCTGTTGAAGCTATTGTTACCAGTTACACCACCCATAAACACACATTCTTGGGCACATTCTACATTTACTCCAGTGATTGACCTTATTTGACCAAAGAGAAAATATTAAAATCACATAAAACTTAACATAATTATTGATTGCTTAATAATATTTGTGTGATAAAAAATTTAATAGTCAATAGCTCATGGATAATTAGGAATTGCATTCAGTATTTTAAAGCTGTATATATTTTTTAAAATCCACATTTGGTGAATTGCAAATAATTCCAGTTTGAATGCCAGAAAATGCAACAAGTTTCTGTAAAAGCTTTTGAGTGTAAGAGGCTTCCTTTTGACAGATTTCTTAAGTTATGGAATGCAGCCATCAGCAGTCTGTGGAAAAAATGAAATGCTGCAAGTCTATTTTTATGCAGCTGGGATCAAGTTACTAAATGGATCAAAAGAAATAATTTCTTTGAAGAGGTGGCTGTTGACACCAGTGCCCTAAAAATAAGTGCAATTTTGTGGATACAAAAACTTGTTTATATCTCAGTGGAAGTAACTATAGATATATTTTCCATATATACACCCGCACTCAAGACATGTTGGATGCCATTCTGAATGTATTTTAGTATACTTCAGTTTAACATAACTGTTTTTAAGAGGATAACTGTTTGCTATCTCCTGAATAATTGACACATCTAAAGACAATTATTCCTATCAGGCTTAGTTTATTGGGTTAATAACTAAAACAATGACCATCATTTACACAGTTGAATTCTTTCTTTGTGCCAAGTATCAGACAAATATTCTTGAATGTCATTTCATTTGATTTTAGACTGAATTTTTAGTTTAATAACCAACTATGTTACCATAATATTACAGAAGGCGAAACTGATTTGGAAGAGTTTTAAGTGTAACTTGCCAAAGGTTACACAGCTAGTATTCCTCTGAAGTGAAATCTGAAAGCTAGATTTTTGTTCCAAAGCTCTTAATCACTAAATTATATGCTACTTCTTTAGGTTAGACAATGTATCAGTTGAATCCAAAATATAGAAAAATATTAAGAAATAAAAAGTAACTCAAACCTCATTGTATATGAACATCATCTTGCTTACTGAGAATATGGTAAATTGAAAGATTATAGCAATAAACAAAGCACATAGAAGACTACAAAGCTCAAGTGCATGCAAGGACCAGGATTGCTACATAATAGTGGGATATAATTTTTTGCATCACTGTCAAAAGTCAAAGAACAAAAGAATTAAAAAAGAGTACTGCAGGATGTAAGAGGAATGGTTGGTCTGAGAGTGCAAATAAAAACATTTTAAATATTTTGGGGAGGACCTGGGGAGGGCACTAGAGGATTTATCCAAGAGGATTTACTACTGAACTACATCCCCAGCTCTTTTTATTTTTGATTTTGAGATTGTCTCGCTAAGTTGCTTAGGGCCTTCCTGAGTTGCTGAGGCTGGCCTCAAATTGCAATTCATCTGTCTCAGCCTCCCCAGGTTACTAGGATTACAATCACACTCCACAAGCCCGGCTTAAATATTTTTTAAAGGAAACCACTTCAGGCTCTGAGGTGAAAAATCTGAATCCTTCACAGGTAATAACAAACAAATAAACTAATAATCCTTTGAAATAGAATTAGTCCTAGTTCAAGAGGACAAAATATACTGAGTGAGTCTGACAACCAGGACCCCTGCTGTGTGAAGCACAGAAGGTTCTGGCTGTAGGGGACTTTAACTTTCAAAGCCCTACTTGAGGAACCGGGTGAGGGACAGTACAGAGGGGAGCATATTTCATAAGATAGCCCAGGTAACCCAAATCATCTTAAGTCACCACCTAAAGCATCACCTAATGAAATAAGGAACAAAAATCTAAAACCCATTTTAGTTTTTGTTGACAGTGATATGTTAGGAAAATTATACTATTCAATTCAATATTATATATATATATATATATATGACATTAAGAAATAAAAGTATATCAAATCTCATCGTATATGAAAGCCATCTTGGTTATATCTCAATACATACATATACATATGATTGATATATATATATATATATATATATATATATATATATATATGAGGGGGATATAATGGTAATGATGAAAAAGATCAACATTTTTAGTATTCCATACTAACTGAAGAAATTACACATACAAATTGATTTTAAAGTTTCTAAAAGACTTAGAAACAGCATAAAGAGTTACAAACGATACGAGAATATTTCCTACCATGTACATCTTCAGAGAGGAAATCAATTTTGATAAAAACAAAAACTTTGATTTAGGTTGTGAGCAAATTATTTGTCTCCATTTGTGTTCTGTTGGCAGTAACTCTTAAGACTTTGTTCTGCCAAAATTTGAAGCAGACTGGAAAAAAAATATGAGAGGGAAGTTACAGCGATCCTCCCAAACACTAGCCCTATGGTGTATCTGAGCCACCCGCATTCTGTTTAGTAGTTTTATTTAAACAGTCGTGACGGGTAGGTCAAATGGGTTCTGATGCTGTGGTTTTCAGAAACTCTTGATAAAATTCCAAACAAAGGATATTTTCCTTTTGTTGCTCAGGAAGTTATGAACAGAGAGATTGTGTTCATAAAAATTCAATTAATTGAAAGTGATAAAAATAATGTAGACACCAGTGAAGAAAACATCTATAAAAAGACCAGGAGTAGACATACAGATAATTTTCTATGCGGCTGATCACATCATTAAGCATAGAAATTTTCTTCCCTTGCCATGTAGACAGTCAGAACTAGAATTTAGAATCCTAAGTTTTTTAGACTCCTTTAGAGTCCTTGAAGGTGAACTAACAGTTATTCTAATCTCTAGAACTTGTAGGTACAGTGAAGTCTAGAAAGAGGACCTCATTCTTTAGTGTCCCTCAACAAGTCGCATAACTTTTCTGGGCTTCAGTCTCACATCCTTAAAATGGAAAGTTGAAACTAACTGATTGCCAAAAGTACCACCCTGCTCAATATTTAGGTGGTTTCCTAATCTGTCAAAAGATAGAATGAGTTCCTGGCAAACATTAACCTGAAATCTCACTTGCCCCTTCGCCTTCTTAGTCCAGTGTGTGTTCTGCCAACTGCTCAGACAATTCACTGTCTCTACATGCTCATGAAATGTGCATGGATATACCACAAGGCAAGGGAAAGGGAGAAAAGAAGTTAGGCAGGAGGGGAGGTGGAGGGAAGGAGGGAGAGGTCACACACATTTTTGAGGGAAAATTTGTGAAGAAAGAATCAAGTGGTTGAATCCAAATATCTGTGTCAATTGCAGACCAAGGCAAAAAGAAGTGGCAAGGAGGGGGTCACAGCTCTGTGAGGTGTCATTTCTCCATAGAGGAAAGGGAAGAGTCAGCAGGAAGCTAGAGGGTTTTGATTGTTTGTTTGTTTTGTTTTGTTTTTAATTGTTTAAGTTCACTGATAATATAATTCAGCCCCTCTGACTCTAGGCAAAACTCAACTTTGAAAACTTAGCCACGAAGAAGAAGAGAATTATGCAATGTAGGTTACTTAGCACAAGGTAAACTAGATCAGCCATGCTACTTGAAAGAATGGAGACTGGACCTAATAACTGGCCTTTCTTCTCCTGGGGTGATTCTCACAAGCATATATGTTTATTATCACAGGAACGCCATGAGAATTTGCTGTATGTAGATGCTGGTATTCATTTAATATGATGATTCGGGGCTATTGATAATATATAGACAGTAAGAGAGAGAAAAATACAGCAATAAATGTAGATGGTCCATTCCAAATTTTATAATCAAAATAAGCAGTTTACTCTGAAAAGTGATAGTAAGTTTTAAGTTCACGAAAGGAATTCAAGTGATATCAGAGCAGGTGATGTTAAGTGGAAAATCTTTCCTGATCCATCGTTGGACTAAGTTATATCCAGAAAAAGGAAACTTTCTTTACACACTGATGGCTTCCAGGACTTTTCTCTCACTTGTATAATTTTAAAATATTTTTGGAATAATTTGTTTAATATAAATACCCCCAGACTTTCCAGAGGGACTTTCCTTGGTCACTGGTATAGCGCCAGCATTTACCAGAAGGTTTGTCACGCAGCAGGCATTCAATACATGTTTGTTAAATGAAGAAATGACCATACTGCAGTGTGCTCGGGGAGAGGAGAGAAATGGGGGGAAAATAAAGAGCAAAATAAAACATCCAATGGAAAAGAAAGAGAGAGAGAGGCATAATTCAGAGGAAGAGGATAAAAGAGATGAACAGAGAGGCCTGACTGTCAGGATGACATTCAGGATGACCCTTTGTTTCCTATGATGGGAGACCCAAGTCAAACCCCTGAGCAGTCAGCATATTCACGTACTTAGGCTTTCCTAACAATGCCTGGAGAGAAGGGTTAGAAACAGGAGGGTGGAAAATGAACATTAGAGAGACTGGCAGGGAATAATAACAGCGAAGCAGACAAACTCTATTGTGTACAAGTCCACAGTCAAAGATTTTCTACCTCCCTGAGAATCCGTCTAGCTTGCAGGTAGAGTATTGACGGCTCGGCAGAGCATCACCGCCATAAAACAGACCACTGAGCCAGGCAATAAAAGAGAGAGGGAGAGAGAATAAGAGGTCTAATGTCTTGTTTATGTCCCCTTTATGGCATCTTTGAGATGCTCTGCAGTCCCACAGCTGGCTTTAGTTCATATGCTTTTCTGATTAAGGCAATACATACTAAAGCAATCTAATATTAATATGCAATTTGGAAAAAAATAGGGGGGGTGTGAAAAAGGGGAAAACTTCACAAACAGGGTTACTAAACAATAGCAAGATACAAGACTTGCATAATTCTTTTTTAAATACACGCTTTATTATAAGTCCCTAAAACATTTATAACTCATTTTAAACACCCAATTCTACCATATTGTGTTTAGTGACACTAATCCTTGTTTATAGCCTAACCCTTTGAGAATAAGATTATGTTCCCAGTGAAGAGTAGTAACAAGTTTTATTATAACACTTCTGATCACAGATTTACAAAAACCTTAAATTAAAAATGAAAATGACTTACGATAATATCCAATGTGAAAAAAAAATGTACTTAAAATGAAGTGTAAAACTTGATGGATGAAATGTCTGCAAAAACACTTTCTAGAAAAAAAAGTCAAGCTTTTCATTAGGAACTTAACTACTGTTTTTAATTTTAAAGACTAGTTTTATGCTTGTAATTCTAATACTGTGAAATTCAGACAGCTTAGAGAAGTCTGAGTACTTGATAAAAATTTACTGAAGGATTTAGTTCTTCACATTATTAGAAAAGGATTGCATATTTTTCTCTTTTTTCCTCTAAGAGAGTCCACCTTAAGTTTGCTTAAAATACTGAATAGCATGTGACTATCATAATTGTCATAAAGTCCTAAGGTTTGGGGGTAACCGTTTCACATAAGCAATTGTTATGTTTGGTATTATTGGCTCTAATCTTCAGATTTATATTGATAATCATGATGGAGTGGTTAAGTGAAAATTGGAAGACAGATATTTATATATTCTGGTTCAGTCACTTTATTACCTGAGTCCCTATTTTCTCATCCATAAAGTGAGAAAACATATCCAGCCACCAGGGATTATGTGATGATTGAATAATGTGTCTTGTGCAAAGTAGTGGATAGCACAGTATCCAATACATAATGCACACTCAATAAATGGCAGCAATTTGTAACTATAATAAGTGATTGTTAGTATTAATAATAAAAGCCACCCATTATAGAGGAGTATTATTACCATCACAAAGCTTGATGTCTATCTCAATTCTAAGAAAGGCTGGCTATTTTCTACCTTCTCTCTTCTCTGAATTTCTACTTATGCTATGTTATCATCACCAATAAATATTTCTTGTAAGCCTAATAAGCATAAGGTATTACATTAGGCCTTCTTGAGGATATAGCCAGAATCAATCATTCTCTCATGTTGGCCACTATCAGATACTTCCTCCATCACAGCTGTAACATTCTATATTGTGATGATTCAGTTGTACCTTATTTAACCCACTGGGTAATATGCACCCAGCATATTGTCTGGAACATAAGGGATGCTTGGCCAACATGGAATGAACATCCTAACCTCAAAATGTTCAAGTTGAAGAGAAATGATAAGTATATTTTAAAAATCTACAGAATCGGACAAAGTCTCACATACTTACAAGGAAAAATAATTGGGGAGCTGTTATAGTTAATGTAGAAGTGAAATAGTGTTCACGCATGATAGTGTTCTGGGTGGTTCCATCCTATGCAGGTCTATGAAGGAGGGAATGGTAGGAGAAGAGGGAGGAGAAAACTCTTGAAGAATAAATGCTCAAAGAGTCACTGGGGGAAGAATGGGATCACCCACTGGGCTCAGGGCATGCCAGTTTTAGTTTTACAGAAAAAAAAAGAAAAGTAGAAATTGGAATTCATTAAGAGGTCTAAAGGGGGCCCAAGATTTTAAACTGGAAGAAAATAAGCTTTTGGTTATGGAAAGGAGCTAGAATAATACAGAAGAGCATCCAAGAGAGTAATGCCCGTCAAGAGAAATCAACTCCGGATATTAATTTTAAATGTAAGGTGAAGGAGCCAAGTTTAACCTAATGATAGAACCACTCTCCATGGCTTTATTAACTAGAAAGTATTTTCCAGTGCAAATCAGCTGATAAGAAGTACTTCCTCAGGAGAAGATTTGAGTATTCTAAGGTTGGGAGCCGTAGATGTGCCCTGAAGAAATGACTTAAGATGGGTCTTTAGTTGTGCAGGTTTCTAGGAATCCCAGAGAAGACTGTTATAGGTTAGGCAGAGAAGTTACTTAGTTTTATGAGCAACCAGCATCAGGTCTGAGGTTGATTGGAAAGAGGAGATTCTGAAAGGCACAGGATAGCCATGGAGTGGGAATATGGGACAGCTTAGACTCTGAGGAGGCAACCCAGGTGGTCAATTCACTGTCCTATAACAGAGGGAAGCTGGGATTTATCTGAGGATGAAATCTAAGATTGGTCTAGTTTTAGGCACAGAGTAGCTCAATCTCTGACCAGATCTAAGAGAACTGGCTCAAGGAGGTGATATGTAAGCCCTTATAATTGTACTTATATTTCAATGAAGATCTAGAACCCTTACCACTAAAGTACACAAATGACTGGTACAAAGTAGGCAGTCCAATTTTTTTTTTTTTTGGTAAATTAACTTGTTGTTACTCTTTTAATCAATCCCTCATTGTATTGGTTTTTCCATTGATACAGTCAACATTTATCATTATATTTTAATTTTAAAATAGGAGTAGCTTTCTCGTGATATTGGGGTGACAGGTGAGAAATCACAAATGTCAGTTTTGACAATTTTTGAAATATGATCAGGGTGTTATATTAGCAGTTAGCATGGCACATGAGAGGGGAAATTTATACCAGTGCATACTGGAAATATGAAATATGAAAACACTGCCATTCTCTAAATGGAAATAAGGAAGAAACTTAAAATTTTCTCATGGGTATCAAGCACTAATTTTTCTTGAGCATACAGCATGCCACATATGAAAGAGCCAATGGCCAAGAACCTTCCCCTGGGCTGGCATCTTGTCTCCCTAGGTGGTGATTTATCATGAAAGTCAACATGGAAGGAAAAGGCCACCTACATAGGCAGCTATCTGCAGTTCCCCACGGGAAAACCAGTTCTGATCCAAGTCGGGATGGAAAGCTGCTAGGGAGTGGAAGGACAGACCCACTGTGGAAGTTCGATGTCTCTGGGTCATTTTTTCTAATGGAAAGTCTTGGCTTTTATTTATTGGCCTTATGCCAAAGGCCACACCAACTCAGAAATAACCTTCCCTTAGGAAGCTTTCTTGAGTTGTCTCTGGCTCACCATAATTTTTTCTCTTCATTTGGATGCTTCTAGAACTTACCCCGACTATTGAGACTATTGAACTTATTCATTTGCATTTCCTTCTTTCCTTTAGAATTGTTCCCATTGTCATACACATTCTTAGTCATAAGCAAACTGTTGGCAGGTGATACTCATTTTCCTTTGTGTTGGACCCTTTCAATTTCAATCAGGTTGTTAAATGAATGAATATAAATTGGGATTTGACTAAAATGTTGAATCTTGAATTAGGTCTTTTTAGTACATTACTCTGAGGATTTCAGAAGAGTATGACCAGGACAGAATGTGATCTGGCCAGATGACTCAGAGTGGAACTCTCTTAGGAGACACTCGGGGGGCACCATGCCTGTTTCTCATTCAGATTCAGCACACCACCAGCTAACACAAGGTGAATAACAGCAGAAGCAAGAATGAAAAAAAGACAACACTGCTGATAGGAACTCTCCACGATATCTGAGATTTCCTAGGCTCAAGACAAATGAGATCGTAAGTATTCTTTTCAATTGTGCATTGGCCACAATTCCCACAATACGGCTCTTTCCCTTTCTCAGAGGGAATGAACCTGACCCCACCTCCCTCCTCCCCCCAAAAAAACTTGACTAAGTAATGGGAAGAAAATGGGTTCTGGTACTCCCTGAACATAATCTACCCTACACATTAGACCAATGTTTTACAGTGCTTCTTCCCTTGACTGCAAACTCAGAAGTCTTGAGCAGAATGATCTCTTCTGTTGCCCCCCCACCTGTCCCCAGTAGCTCCTTTTGCTGATTTCAGCTCATCAGATCTCCTCCCGAGAGGAGGAGATTTTTGCATCACTGGGGAACATACTACAAAACAGGCTGGGAAATAGAAGTTTGTGACAGTTTTGCTGCAAATACTCATTCAACTTGAGGCCCATTCTACATGTTGTACTTGCCTAGACAACTGACCTTTGCCAGATTTTAAAGATAAGGAAGGGAGAGGGAACCTCTCTCCATCCAACTTTTACTCAAGCCAAGAAATAAATAGATCAGCATTATTCTTGGCTAGTTCTGCCTTTTGCCTCAGAGTATGGATTTACCTAAGTGAGGTAAAGCTTGAAAAAGAAATTAGCTAGTGAATGTTTTCCTGCCGATTGACACATAGTAAAATTATGCTGGTTTTAAAAAACAACACATCCTACTGGGGAATGATATTGACCAAATTATATTGTTATACTCAGTGCGTATACAAAAAAAGTAATAACGAATTCCATCATTATGAACAACGATGACTGCAACAATTAAAAATGCAAAAAAAGAAATGCATCCTCTTCATAATGCATTGTTACAGCCCAGTTTTCTACTGAATTCTTCAAGTCCCTAGATCCTCTATCTGTTACAGAAAAAGTCCAACTTCACCCCAGACTTGCAAACTCCACTTATGGTGGCTAATGTTTTATTTAATTCCATAACTTTCACACCCTTGTCCTCCTCCGTCTCCTCTTCTTTTTGTTTGATGCTTTCTTGTAAAATTATTATTACTACTTTTAGAGCCACTCCGTCTCGCATCTCTGTCTTCTCCACCTACACACAGGGGTCTGTTCCCTGTGACTCCCCCAGGCCCATCCCAGCTGCTTCTTAGGATCCTTCACCCACTCAGCTCTTGGCAACTTCTGTGCCACTGTCCCTTAATCTTGGAACAGCCTTCTTTCTGATCAATGTGTTTTGAGCTACCTCGGAACTTCAGAAAGAAAATTCCTTGGAATCCATCTGTTTAGAGAATCCGTCTACTTTCAACGATCACTCTCCCAACACTTTAAAATGTTGCCAGTGTGAGGCTCAACATTGTTCAAGGTCCCTTCTGTTAAAGGCTTGGTCTCCAGGGAGGTGCTACAGGAAGGAGGTGAAACCTTTAAGAGGCGGGGCCTAATGGGATGTCCTAGGTTCTGGGAGTACCAGAACCTATTTGCTTCCCATTCTTAATCTACTTTTGTTGTTGGTGGTGGTGATGGTATTTTCTTTTCTTTTTTTTTTTGGGGGGGGGTGGGTGCACAGGAGATCAGATTTATTCCCTCTGAGAGAGAAAAAGAACAAAATTATGGGAGGTGTGGCCCATGCACAAGTGAAATAAATACTTAAAAATCATATCTGTTTTGAGCCTAGGAAATCTCAGATCATTTGGTGATTTTCGTTCAATACAAGCAGCGATTCCCTTTTAAATTCTTGCTTCTGCTGTTACTCTCTTTGGGAGCATGCCCTTACTAAAGGGATTATTGGACCCCAGCTTCTTCCTCTTTCTCTTTTTTTTAATTTTTCATCTGTGAGGTGAGCAATTTGCTTCACAAGGCTCTCCCCACCATTGTCATTAGGTACCCCCATCAGAAGCCCAAAGCAATAGGTCTTCACAATCTTGAGCTCAAAATGACAAAACTGTGGGCCAAATTAAAACTTTTCTCTTATATATGCTCATTATCTCAAGTATTTTATTATAGTAACAGAAGCGAATGCAAATGTAAATTTGTTTTTATACATGAATTAGCAAACATTTCAGAATTTTTCAGAGGTTACTACAAATATCCCCAAGGTGCACTCAGAATAAAACCTTTAATTTTTCCCCTTTTATAAATGAAAATTTTAAAAGGCTGAACCTCAAGAAATGAATCTCCAATGCAGTCTGTGTATCAATGCAAGAGTATAGCAACATTTATATTGCTTTGGGCAGTTTAGAGTCTAGACACTGTTCTTATACAGTTAACAATTTACTTTCCTCCTATAGTATTATAGTATCATATCATGTTAGAGCCTAATAAATCAAATATTCTGTAGACCACAGCATAGTTAACTTACTCCAATGACTTCCTTAATTCAGTACTGCTAGAAAGCATTTGAAAGCAGCAAATCCCAGAAGTCTTAATGACTTGTACATTATGCTGATGAAACTCAAGTATTCAAGCTACCTGGGAATGTTAGTGGCATGTGGCTTACACCTCAAACCAGCACTGTCAGTGGGTACAGCAGGAGTGGCAGCAGGCCATTTCCCTTTCTTCTTCATAGCTACACATGACCACCACTGTGATTTCTACCAAGTGGATTTTCTTTCTAGGAAGCTTTCCAAGATGTCTCTCACACTGCGTAAGAGTTGCCTTTAACCCCACGCCTCACTTAGAATACTGATAACACACTTTGTCGTATATTTCCCATGCTATTCCACAATTTAGTGAGAACTTTGTTAATATAACGGAAGCTATGTCTCTTACATGTGTAAAATGAACTCAGAATTTAAAAAATTAGTCTCAACAAGGATCCAATTCAGAAATTTCCTGATAATAAAAGTATTTATTATGAAAAAGTTGTAAACAAAACTTTCTCATTATATATTAAGGTGATATATCAAAATATAATTATGGTTATGTTTCATCACTAAAATAAATACATATACATTTAAAGATTTATAAATATGTATACAGTAGTCCCTCCCTTATCCACTGTAATGGCAGTACCAGATCTAGAATTTAATGTGTTTTTTCATCTTAGTAACTAAGTACTTACCATACTCTGTGGCCAAATTAACACAAATTTCTTTTTCCTTCTTCACAGTTTCATGAATAGAAGATTCATTTTCACTGTAGATCTTAGCAACCTCAGCACACTATTTTTTCCTTTATTAAGTTCAGAATTATTACTTTTCACTTAAAGGAACTACTTCACTGCTTTCTCTTCAACACACCCGAATTATCAACATCATTACTCTTTTGCTTTAGGGATATTATTAAGTAAAATAGGGTTACTAGAATACAAGCACTGCAAATACTACCACAGTCAACCTGATAACCAAGAACTCTGTTTTTGTTATATGTTGTATTAAGCATATATAGTGTGGAAATGTTGGGCGAAGGGATAAATCCTATTCCAAATAGGTTGAGCCAGAGGACTGAAGACTTTATCATGCCACTTAGAATGATGTTTTATTTAAAGCTTACAAGATATTTATTTCTAGAATTTTCCAGTTAATATTTTTGGACCATGATTAACTGTGGAGAACTGAAACCACAGAAAATGAGACTGTAGATACAGAGGGGAGTATTGTGTGTGTATGTATATACACACACATACACACACACATATGTATGTAACACACACACACACACACACATATATATATGTGTATGTAACTATAGTTAGATTTCTATACAAAATCTGAACTTTCCAATTTTTATTCAATCATGATATAATACTTAGATAACAAAAATATTATTTTAAAAATTCCTCATAATTCAACTGCTTTTTTTAAAATTAAAGAAAGCATCTAGAATTGCTCATTGTTAGCAAAGAATCTTTTGACAGAGACAAAGTAAAAAAAAATTCTGCACCGAAGATCTTAAAGATAAAATCTATAAATCTATAAGTGCAAAACAATCACAAGAGGTGGCTGCCAAAAAAGTGATGGTTCTGAAGAGGTTGTTTCAGTTAATGAATCTTAAAGCAGAAGGAGTTGAGAGCGCACTCTCTCTCTCTCTCTCTCCCTCCCTCTCATTTTTTAATCCACCAAGGATGAAACAGCACAAATCACACTTTGATTATAGATATTAATAAGATTAGCATAGGCAGATATGTCCAATAGTCAAAGAGTCCCTAAATTGAGGTGTTCAAGAGGCAGTGAAAATTGGCAGGAGCCACTGATGGGAGCGCATACGTGGTTCTTATTCTCTATTACAATTTCAACTACTTATGATTCTAAATCCCAGTAAAAATAGGAATAACAATTCTGCTGAATCAGACACATTCTCCCATGATAGGACAGGAGCTGTAGAAGAATACTGAGCTAAGAAGAAAAAATACTAGATTCTAGTCGTAGCCTCGAGCAGGGTACTTAGCCTGCTGTTGAACTCCAGTTTCTTCATCTAGTTCTATTTAGTGGTATGTGGCCAAGGGCTGCATAAGAAAACGGATGTTTTATGTGAACCATTATATCTATTACTCTCACAATAGTACACTAAATCTGTCATTATCTTTAATTTATAGTTGACTAAACTGAGGCTCAGTGATCTCACAGATTATACTTAAAGTTCTTTCTAGAGGGGACAATTAACAGCCACTTCAAGTTGCCACTACAACCAGACAGGGTCTAATTCATCCCATGGTTCCTCACGTTTTCCATTAATACTTGTTTATTGATGAATATTCAGCTTGCCCAGCATGGTCAATAAATAAAACAATAGATTTTCACGTAGGAATAGAAAGGAGACAGAATAGGGATGGAGAATTTTTTATTCAGAGCTGAAGCAATCTGCCTGAACCCCTTTTTTTTTAATGTATTGGGGATTAAACCCAAGGGTGATTTTCCACTAGGCTCTATCCCGAGTCCTTTTCATTTGTTATTAAGACAAGTTCTTCATAAATTGCCCAGGCTGGCCTCAAACTTGCAATCCTCCTGCCTCTGCCTCCAAAGTCATTGATTATAGGATTCCCTCACCTCACTTGGTTGGCTTGACAGTGTTCACATATTTTAAAATATACCCCATTTGTAATAATTACAATGGATTTCAAGGGGGAAAATAACTTGATAAGAGATAATAAAATGATCTTATCTGAAAAAGAAAAATCCATTTCTAATTAATTGGTACCAACTGAATTTTTTTCCCCTCTCACTAGAACACTGTTCTGGGTGCCCTCAGGCTCTGACCACTTAAAAGGAGGGTGAACAGACCTAATAGCAGTCACTTTCATATTGTCTCCTTAACAACAAAGGAACATGCTGTCCTTTAAAAATATATAATTTTTTTAACCTTTGCATTTTGTATTTACTCAAACCTAAATAGAGAACTTCTGCTAAGGTAGTAGAAATGAATGCCAAGTTCAGCTCAATTCAGTTTAGTTGTGCTAAAGGCTAAAATTACAGGAACAGCATGAAGAAATAATTGACAGCTGAAGTGCATGGTCCTATGAAGCCTCTCTTCGGGGGAATCTGTGATTGCTCTTAATGGCATTTTTTTTTAAAATGGTCCTGTTAATTTTTAAGATATTTTTAAACACTCGATTTCTTTTAAAACAATCAGCACCATTATGAACTCCCAGGAGGCTCTGAATTAAGAAATGAATACCTGTGTTTCATAGCGCTTTACAAAATACTCTGTGTGGACAACAAATATCAGATCCACTAGGGTCCCAAGTAACACAACCCAAGTCCTAAAAATGTAGGACTTAAAGATGATTAAATAATTAATCACAATTAAATTCCTCAATTGATCTTAATGGAGCTAAACACAAGAAACACAAGAGGAGTCCATGGTTTTCTCATGTACTTTCAGTCTTTTGTTGCTTTACTCTTTCACAGATTAAAGGTGAATCATTTTATACAAGAATCAACCATGATAAAGGAAAGATAAATTTTTTGTGGGGGGGCATATGTTATTATCATTTGAATGGATGCCCCAAGTTCATTTGTTTAAAATTTAATCATCAATATCACAGACATGCTCGCACATGTCCACTTGTGCTGTCTTGCCTTTCTGCATTCCACCATGGGATGACACAGCATGAAGACCCTCACCAGAGTCCAGCACCTTGATATTGGACTTCCCAGCCTCTAGAACTGGGAGGAATAAATTTCTCTTCTTTATAAATTATCCATTATCAGTTATTGTGCTAGAGCTACACAAAACAGACTAAGACAATGTGATTTTCAACCAGATCATTCACAACCTAGAGAAATAAAATAGAATGACCATGAATAAAAAATGTACTAGAATTACTTTTCCATTGCACAAAACTGTTATTGATCTACTCATAAGATAAATATAATGTATCTATATTTGTAATTACTTATAGTCACCAATAAACATGACCCTATTCTTCATCTCTTTGGTGACCTTCTGGAGATCATCATTGTATAGAGGACCTGCCTCAGCTCTGCCAATGCTTAGAACCTAGGGCATATGTAGTTGCTCTTTCATAGACACTTGGAACACTTACAAATGCTGTACTTTATCTTTATTGCACTATATACAAATGAGAGTTTGGCTCTTTTGCTTCCTGATAGTGAAAACATCTTCCAGAAATGCTCCCCATCAGAGAGTTGGCAGCAACTCTGAAATCTGGCTCCTCACAGAAGGGCATTCTCTAAGGAGTGCTGTTGCTTTGGAATTGTAATTTTATGATCCTCAATTCCATTCTATTATATTGAAATTTAGGATTTTTGTTAAAACTGATCCTGATAGTCCAGGAATTGCAGGACATTCTGGCCTTATCATGTTCTAAAAATACCTTTCAACCATTCTTTTATTCTTCCACTTATTTGACCTTTTATTGAGGGGGGGCGTAAACTAGGGACTGAATTCTGGGGCACTCAACCAATGAGCCACATCCCCAACCCTATTTTGTATTTTATTTAGAGACAGGGTCTCACTGAGTTGCTTAGCCCCTCACAGTTGCTGAGGCTGGCTTTGAACTCGAAATCCTCCTGCCACAGCCTCCTGAGCCATTGGGATCAGAGGCATGCAACACCACATTGGGCTTTGGCATTCTTTTATTGAGTGTCTTTCACTTAGTAAAGGTTTTCTGATCGTTTTGATGATCACCAGGACAAAAACAACAACGTCAAAACCTGGTTGTTAGTTTTGAGGTATTTAGAGCCTGGCTACTTTGTGCATATTACATTAAACAAAGCAAAACAAAAACACACCCTCAGGGCTTTGAGAGTATGCGTATAAGCAGCACAGTATGTGGTCAACCTAATAAGGAAGACATAATCCAAGTCAGTTATTTGGTATACCAAGGCAAAAATAAAAGGACTATAGAAGTTTTGAATGAGTTGACCTGATATATACAGACAGGTATAGGCATGTGCTTGAATAGACACACATCAGTTATCAGTGCTCTTTGCTAATTATATTCCAGAAAATATGGAATTAAATATAAACACTTTGAGTCCAATAACAAATGTTACATGGATATATTTTGAGAGAGCATGTTCTTAGCTAAGGTCTGTATTAGTACAAACTGCTTACAACCATAATCAGTAAAATTAAGTGTCCTGGTATCAATAATATATGACACATCACTGACATATTAAGTATATATCTTGAATACACCCAAATGTACAAATTTGTAATACCGGCTCTTTCTCTTCCCTTTCTTTCCTTTCTTCCAAATTATTTCCAATTTGCTAAAAATCTCAGATAAAAGGGTATCTTCCCAAAGCTTCTTTGAGTCCCCAAAGAAGATCAGATTTCCTAGTAATTCCCTTCACTATATTTGAAACATCTCCCACAGTTTCAAAGTAAGCCACTAACTCATTGCCAGTGTTCATCCTCTATCTTAATTTCATTCAGCAAGAGATTGTCTGCTTTCTTTGCCAGTGCATACAGGAGATTAGGAGCTGGAATTTAGTAGATGCTTCATTTGTTTTCTTGACAAGATTGTTGAGTTAACCCAAACTCCAGGAGAGAACCTCATATTCAAATGGAACTTTCAATACAACATTGCGCATCATACATGATAATGTGATGGTATCCGGTTTCTTTTTTAGAAAAGGCTAACGTTGAAATTTCCAATTGTTAATGTCACACCAAGCAGAGTGGTAAAAGCCTGTAATCCCAGTGGCTCAGGAGCCTGAGGCAGGAGATTTGCAAATTTAAAACCAGCCTCACAATTTAGCAAGGCCCTCAGCAATTTAGCAAGATCCTGTCTCAAAATAAAAGATAAAAAGTGCTTGGGATGTGGGTCAGTAGTTAAGTGCCTTTGGGTTCAATCTCTGGTACCCCCCTCCTCAAAAAAATGTTATGTCATGCTCATGCTTAGAATCATTTACATCAAGTTAGTCAGTTGAATCTCTACCCTTTGCCAATTCCTTTGTTCTTAAATAGTAGCATTAGACTGTTTAGGATATCAAATTATATTGTAATTGTGTCCTTTCCATAAAAAATGGTAAAATCAAGACAGAGTTAAGAAACATGGTTTTTCTTCTATTTATTATACAAATACCAGTAAGTTAGTACATCATGGGTTTGGCTAATTAAAAGGATTTCACCTAGAGGATAATGGGATATTTGGAAAATATGAGAAATCTTCATAAGATAAATACATTCTCCTATCCCTTACTTCTATTTTTTGTTTAATTCCATTAGTTAAAAAAAACCCACACATTTCTTTTGTACATTTGGCTTTTAACTTTTAACATCTATTCAATAACCCAAAATTTAAGACAATACCTCTTTGTGAATTTTGGAAACATTTTCACTTACTCCTGAAAGTGACTGGTTTTTACAGGCAGGTATGTCCTAGGATGATTTAATAATTATTCAATGCTTATTGTATTAGTAATATAAAAGTAGGTGGCAGAATCCATATAAGTCATCTTAGTGTTTGATAATGTGCAAGACCAGGAATGTTAAGAATAAGCCATTTCATTAGAGTTGATGCTATTCACTTTAATACACTCTGGACTCATTTCCTTGGGCTTTGGGAACCTGTCAACTTTAACTTCCAGAAAACTTTGTTTAATTTGGGGCCTCCCAGTATAGCTCAAACTCCTGGGACAGCAGAATTAAAAGACCTTGGAGGTGGGGCAGAATGGTAAATACCCAGGAAGCCAGGAAGTTGACTTAGATCTATTAAAGAGGTTCGCAAGTTTGCAGAAAGAAAAGAGCAAGAGGAGTTAACAGAAAGATAAAAGTAAATAAGACTGAGATAAAGTGCTGGAAATGTAAAAACAGGTCCCTAGGTTGACTGACTATTAATAGGGAATGGGAAGGCGAAATGAACCACAGCAAAGCCTGTGGGTCCAAATGCTATTGGAATAAGAAAACTGTAATTTAGTAAATTTGATTATAACTAATCCTAATTATATTGCTTTAAAAAGAGTCCACTTTACTTGGGAAGAGAATACTTGTGATTCAAAGTTTATTTTCTTTAAACTAACAGCAACACTGTTTAAGTATACTTACTAGCAATTCTATCATTTATTTGAAAAATGTAATGCATGACATTAAAGATTTAGGAACACTGGGACAATGTTGGTCTGTGTCAAGAATGAAATCTTCTGGCAAGGGTTCCTATTCTAGTTTATTTAAGTTCCAAAGTACTAATAACACAGGCTGGCTTTTAGCAATGGATCAATGAGTCTTAATCCCAGATCTGAGACTCTCTGTTGGTTACTAAGCTTCTAATTTACAGAGAAGAATGAGAATTAAAATGGTCAGGCAGCAAAGAATGGCTTAGGGAGGAAAGAGAAACAATTGAAAGTATTTCCTTGATTATGCCTTCTCTTTTTTCTGTTTACATGCAGTTTCTGCACAATTCAGAAAGGGATATGCAGAGGGAATACATTGTTTAATAATATATTATTCTGATAATAAAAAAATATTCTGAGCAATTGACTTCTTTTCACTTGTAAACATCTCTGCAGATTAATTTTTGCTGCTACTTAATGAGGCAAATTATGAAATTTACTCATCAATTTATCAAAGTTGTCATCTATGATAATCTTTGAGGTGTCTCTTTCCTGAATTGTTCTCTGTTCATCACTTATAGAGCCACTCATGCAGTTCTAAAATGACTTGATCACAAGATTTATGCAATAAATCATCAAATCAAACCCTCTTAATAATACTAGAAACTAGCAAAGAAGACCCTAGAAAAGAAATCAAACTGCAAGGAACCTTTCAAATAAGCATTTTATGTGATTGTTTTACTTTCTATGTTATTTCTATATATAGACCCATCATTATTATCCGGCTGAACAAAGGGCTGAGTTCTGAGTATTTACAGAATATTATTGCACAATGCATTTCACTGTACTTATTTTTTGACAGTCCTGACTCTAGAAAATTAGCAGATGATAGGATCATGGAAGAGGAAGGAAATGATAATGCATCTAAATCATGAGAAGTTAAGTTAGATTGTAGTAGGTAGTGCAAGAAAGAAAAGAGCAAGAGGAGATATACACCACAGTAGAGTGTATTTTGACATGTTATACATACATGGAGTATCACTTATTCTAATTAGGATCCCATTCTTGTGGTTGTGCGTGACTTGGAGTTTCATTGTGGTGTTTTCATATTTGAACATAGGAAAGTAATGCCCAATTCTTTCTACTATCTTTCCTCTTTGCACCCTTGCTCCCTTCCCTTCATTCCCCTTTGTCTAATCCACTGAACTTCTATTAAAACTGATATCTAAATACTGTATATTATAAATCAGTACCAATGTGGGGGATCAATTGTCAAACTAGAATAATTTGAACAGTAAGGGGAAAAAAGCAAAATTGAGACAAAGTCATGGAGGAGAGAGAGAATTAATGGCAAGAGTCATATTCTTTATATCACTCATAGTTGATGCTTGATAAACACATGTTCTATACAGGAATAAGCCTGTTAAAAACAAACAAAAAAGAAGCAGAGAAGAGTTTTCAGACAGGCAGCCTCTGAACTGGATCAGGTCTGAAAACTGGGTGCTTTGGCCAAAGCAGTGTATTAAAAGCAAAAATGAATAATGTTAAAAAAAATCAATAGATTTTACTTAAAACTCTCCATTTCTTTAAAAGTTAGACGACATGGCAACATCCCTGGGATAGAAGAAAATGGGGAGAACTTTGATAGATAAGTTCCAGACCACAAAGAAACCCCCAAAATTTTCAAACCAACAGGTGCTTTCCAAGAAAAACATTTTTTTTTTTTTTTTTGGTCTGGAGAGTATCATTGTCTAGCACTTATAACTTAAAAGCTCTTTCTCTACAAAAATGAAGTATGTGCATATCTGATAAATAAAGTCTTTGAAAGACTTTATTTCATTAGTTTTCAAAACTCTGCACATAACTTCTATTTTCTTATTTTACTGCCACTTGTTCTCAGAATTGAGTAGCCTTTTAGATAAAGTCACATTTCCAATGATACCTGGTCTATTTAGTCATTTAATTTACATGCCTCCTAGAAGGTGAACTTAGTGATGATTCAGTTATAATTTCAATGAAATAGTCTAGGGAGAAGGAATAAAAGGCAATGTTTGGGTCTCAAAGCAGGAAAACAGGAATTTGTTAATTTAAAGAAGTGAATATATCTTAGCTGTTGAACACATGTAAAGAATTTATGGAAAATGAGAAAGATGGATAAAATTAGACTGCTTGAATGTTTTCTCTTTTGAGACTGTGAAAATTTGAGATAAATAACATTGTTCTTTGCTTTTATCATAACAACTACATTTTTTTTCCTTTTTTTTTTCCTCTAAGGTTTTTGCTACGTGGAGGTGTTCCTTTCACAGATTTGAAAAATAGGCTCAATCTACTATTTCTTCATGGTTTTATTGCTCCATGAGAATCTGGCAAAATTTCTGCTCACTTGCTGCTGACACATACAAGTCCCAGAGAAAGAAGAAAATAATGGGGGAGAATTAAACTAGACAAATCAGAGACTGCAAATGAACCCAGAGACACTTTCAGACCAACAGGTGTCATCTCCAGAGATTAGCTATCTTGTTGTCTGCAAGTTGTCATTTACTCTGTTTTGTAATTGAGGACTATTTCTCTACCACTATCAAGTATTTGACACAATAGTTCATTCTCTGTTTGAAACCCTTTATTTCCTCAGCCTCCAGCAGGTCACACACAAGTTCCATTTTTCCCATTTTGTTGACCATTTATTCTCAGATTCCTTTGCTAGATTCTGCTTTTTGGTGACCCCCACATATTGGAGTTCTCAGTTTCTCCTCCCTCTAAATCCCACTTGGGGGTAATTTCACCTGGTCCTCCTAATTCAATCAACAATGTTAAGTTTCTATCTCCTGTCTCTATTCTCTATGGAAATCCTGGCTCTTCTATTCCCCTGTCTACATGACTTCTCTCCTTTGAGACCTACTTTGAGTGTCAAAGCCAGACTTCTCATTTTCTATCTCAAAACTAAAGCCTAAAATAAATAAAAAAAAATCCGCCTCCCCACTTACTAAGTAAAAAGGCTCTTGATTTTCCCTTCTGAGTCTTGGCTTTCTTAAGTGCCCTCAAACTGGAGAGGTCAGAGTTAAAGAATACACTTAACCCTGCTTTATTTCATTCTTCACATCTAACCTCTTCACTAGTGCCTTCTGCTGTGCCTCTGAAATGAATCCAGAATTTAACCATTTCTTACCTTAAACTGCATACCACCTAAATCTCTTGGGTAGATGCCTCTAAAGCAGCATTCTACTGGGTTTCCTGCTTCCCAGTCTTGCTTATCTAAGTTCTAATCATCTACACTGAATTCACACTTATCTTTTAAAAAGTGCCCATCATTCACATGATCAAAAGCTATCAATGGCTTCCCATTACACTTAGGATAAAATGCAAATCTCTTTCAATGACCTGAACTTTATGAGAAGGTATCTGGCCCCTCTCTTCCTGGCTGCCCATCACTGTCCTTCCTGACCATGCTTCTTTAGTTACCCAGGACTTTTTAGTTTTTTTGTTTTTAAACATGCAATTCCTATTTCCATGCCTTGAGATCTGTTTCATCAAGACCTTTACATGAATACTTCCCTTATTTCATTTTAAGTCTATGATCAAATGTCCCTTTTCAGATTCAACTTCCCCTCATTTTTCTTTCTTATATAGCCTCCCTTTTCTTTCTAGTACTTGGTACCCCATTTTCCAACTATGTTTTTCTTCATAGATATTACATAAAATTATAATTACATATATCATGTCTTTGTCTAGTAGTACTTCTGAGGGAAGAGAGTCTAGTGTCATGTGTCACTTAATGACAGAGATACAAAGTCTGAGAAACACAGCCTTAGTCAATCTCATCATTGCACAAATATCTTTGAGTATACTTACAAAGTTTAAAATAAAAGTCTTTTGAAAACTAACTAACTAACTAAATAAATAAAATGGCTATGATGTCACTATGCAATACAATCTTAAGGAACCACCATCATTGTCGGGTCAGTCACTGCATCTTGTCTATGTTCATCCATGGAAGCTGACACATTGTACATTGGCACTCAACAAACAGTTGCTGAACAAGGGAATAAATAAAGGACAACTACAATGGAATACCAGAAAATTATCATAATGTTTCCTAATTCTTGACCTTCTATAAAGAAGTGCTAAAATACATGATTTAACTAGCAAAACAAAACAAAAAATTCTCAAAAAGTTTTATCTGAGAAGATTGTCAGAAAGGATTTTTCTGTAAATCATTTCTTTATCTTATCCACATCTACACTGATAAGAGAGTAGTTCCCAACATGTACATCAGCTTTGGGAAAAATCAAAATAGGTCCTTTACATGCTTTCTAGCCTTAAAGTCTGATTTCATTTCAATTCACTTCAATTGAATACAAAACTACCATTTCATCATACTCTGCTGAAACCTATGGAAGATAACAAAATGAACCACAGTAATTAATGTTTATAATTTATATAAGGCAATGTGCTAAATTTTTCTAGGCAATATGTCATCTCAATTCCTTGTGACATCCCAATGAGGTATAATGATCCCTACTTCAGAGAGGAGAGAACTCAGGGTAAATTAAATAACTGTGTACCCAAGGTAACTGTGAAAGGGTGGAGATGGATCTTGAGGCTTGCCTTTCTGCAGGTTATATTGATGATTTTCAGTATAGCATTTAGCATCACCAATCTAAATATGTACATTCTCTGTTCCATCCTCAAGGATTAACAACAGGAAAGGGCATTTACCTATGTCTAGAATATCCTTACCAATATTTATGAGTTATTGAATTATGAAAGATTAGTTTTCATAAACTAAAATTAGTGCTTAAAATATAGTTTGCAAATAATTATGATTCAATATCCTAATGAGAAAACTAGCTGCTACCCAGTACCCAGTAATGTAAATGATCCCCTGTGCATGAGCACATGCAGGTGAAATTGCCAAATTAGGAGGGAGATGCTTTTGTATCAAAGCATCGTAGGCACTCATATCTGTGGAAGTGGGTTTCAAGAACTATCACTCTTACTTTAAATAATGAATTCTGTTTGTTTCAACTTCATTATTATCAATTAACTTGATAACATATAATGATGCATGTGGAAATCAGAACCACTTGTGACTTTACGGATGTATTAAGGCTAAATATTAAGACATTTATACATAGCAAACAAATATGAAATCTACACTCCTGTCACTAAGTAAAGGCATACATATAACCCACACTGCTTGCATATTTGCATTTTTTTTAAGTACAGTGAATGTTTCTATGTCGCCCAGAGGTTTTGGTTTCTTTTTTTTTTTTTAATGGAATAAAAACAATTATGATCCAAAAACGACTGAGAACTTCTGCTCGATGTTGACAACTCTTTGGGTGCATTGTTCTACTGCTTCCCAAGCTAGTATACAAGACAGGCACACTCACATGGCAGGGCAGGGTGAGATAAGTGCAACCAGAAAGGAACAGATAAACTATCAGATGAAGTGCCTAAGTCCTGACTATGGAACTCAAACATTCCAGAGTGGTATATATTAAAATTCAGAAACCATATAGCATTTTCTTAAGGAATCCAGCAAAGACTGATCTTTAGTCATTCTTCATAAGAAGGTTTCTGAATCACTTTACATAGAAGGGGGAGCAGCTTAGTTTTCTTAAGTTTGGGTTTAAAGTCAGAGTTATGGAAGACTGATGGCTTCTAGCAAGATGTAGGGAAACCTGGAAGGGAAACAGGAAGAAGATATATCCATCACCTTGATTCCCTTCCAGAAGCAGCAGGCTCAATCCCCAGTTGCTTTTTGACTATTGTCAGTTAAGAAGAAAAAGAAAAAAACAAACAAACAAAAAAAAAACAAAAAACAAACAAACAATCAAATAAATAAATGGGCATGCTCAAAGGGAACCAGTTCTGTTTAGAATGGTAGAGGTAAATGAAATTTTTATCTCATTACTTATATAACTAATGCTAGTTATTCACCTGATTCCATAGTACTCTACATTAAAAGAAAAATTTATGTATAAAAAGTTGTAAAATAAATTCCAATTGCCACACATTAATTGGCAAACAAATAAAATAAAATTGCAAAACAAAATAAAACCCTGTGATGTTTTTAAAAGACAGTTCTTATACACGGCAAACAAGATATTATAATCCTAAAAATAATGTAAGAACATCATTAATTGTTGAACCTAGGAAGGGGAAAATGTTGGAAATATCATTATCATCAACTTTACTGTACACAAAGCAAGAGGTGACTATGTATCAAGAGGCTCTGATATTTTTCAAGTTTGTGGGCTCTGAGGTTGATTTTTCTCTATTAAAGGGGATTGATTTATTAGCCAAGTTTCCCCCAATAACTCCCAGCACATGCAGAACTATTCAGAAAATCTGCATTAATTTAAGTCTCAAATAAGGTCATTCTTTTTATAGATTCAAACAAGATGAAATTTTAAATTTCTCCCTGTGCTAAAGTTTACTGGCTATTGTCCTCATTATCTTAGCATTCTCTTGAGAAAGCACATTTGGTAAATTCAGGTAACTAAAGAGCATGTTATTTGAAAATAATGTCGTTCAAGCATTGGAGTCCTTCTTAAAAAGGAAAAAGAAAATACATTCAACTGGCACAATATGTTAGGCAAGGAGAAAACAAACAAATAATAACTCGTGAAAATGTGTGTGGATCTTATGTCAGATACACAGGAGACCTCAGTCAAACATGTATGTTTGTGGAAATGTAAATAATTTATCAGGGTGGACTGAACTGGGGAAGAGCCTCTACCAAGTAACATGAATACAGCTATCTTCACTGAATAGAGACATGAGAGAGACATTTCCATTTGCAGGAGTGAGGTCATTGGGATTAAGGGGCGCTGTCTTTGGACAGGACTTACTTAAAACTCAGCTGGTTCAGAAATGCAATTGCTCCCTAAATAGGCGATTTCTTATGCATAGCATTTCTAGAGCTCCACTGTATCTGGCCTGGTAGTATAAAAGTGGTATGATATTCAATTATCAGCCTAATGGTGGGGCTGGGAGACGCCCTGAGTTTCAGCCAGTCATTTTTTTTTTTATTTGCTTTTGATGGGAGAGGGTGGGCGAGTAGGTGTACAAGCACACACATGAAATAAAATTTCTTTTCTACACAGCTGGAGTAAATTATAGTGTGTCTGGACAAATATGTGTGTGACTATTTTCAGGACTGATTTGAGGTCATAATGGATTTTAAAAAGTAAAACTCAAACAGAGAATAAGCTTGATTATTCTACTCACTCTGTTTTAATGTTTTTCATCTAGACTTTAAAAGGCTGTGTGCTTAAAGGACCTTGGTCATTTTTAAAAAATGATTAGTATGTGTGAATTCAAGGAGAGGGAGAAAGGCTGATCCTAAGTTCTCTATAAAACCAGGCTGATACAGGAGAAGTTCTGCAGAGAATTATTTCCTATTATTAAGCATAGCTGCCAGTCATGGGAGAATGGGTTATTTGCATCTTATTTTTCAATTTCTTGACCAAAACTTTCAAATTTTTCTGGTAGTGCTTTCTAGTAATATTAGAGGGGAACACATTTTCTCTACTCCAGTATTCCATGAGAAATGATTTTATTTTTTCCTCTTTGCTTGTCTCATATCTTTGGTTATTGTACTTGGGGGACAATAAGTGGATATATTCTACCTAGTTTCATGTTTCTTGCTCTGGGGGAGCATAGGCCACTTTGATCCCTAAAGGTCTCTGATTCATGGGTGCATCTTGCCCAGAGCCAAAAATTTTTGTGCTTGGGAATTAGGCTTGCTTAATCCAGGGGTTCTGTTAACAGGTTCATGGTGACCTCCCAGCTGTGTCTTGTTCTCAGACTGGTTTTGTTCATGTGTTTTTTTTTTTTGTTTGTTTGTTTGTTGTTGTTGTTTGTTTGCTTGTTTTGTTTTTGGTACTGGGGATTGAACCCAGGGGCATTTAACCACTGATTGACACCCCCATCACCTTTTATTTTTTATTTCGAGAAATGGTCTTGCTAAGTTGCTGAGACTTGCTTTGAACTTGGCAATCCTCCTGCCTCAGGCTCCTGAGTTGCTAGGATTATAGGTGTGTACCACCCAGCCCAGCTGTTCACGTGGTCTTGAGAAAGATTTGTATTCTTTTAAAAAACTTACACTACTCTAAATCTATGTGACTGGAACAGAAGCACTTGCAAAAACAATAGAAATTCTAAGAAAATATCATCTCTGAAAGACTTTTAGTTTTTAATGCATAAGTATAGTATGGATGAGCGTTGATTTAAAACATTCAAAGAGGTGAATGTTGCCTGATAAATGGGAGTCTTCGAGGGAACAGGGGCTAGTAAGGAGGTGAGAACACAATACAAGTACATATAAGCATCAGGGAGAACAGTACAATCAACACTGGCAACTCAGAGCTTCTGGCCCAACTATACCACAAGACAGAACATGGGTTGAAGGGACAACTGTACTTGGCTTCTCCCCAGATGGTTGTCTTCATCTATTTGTATACTTTGCATACACATGAGTGACAGTTACTTACTGGGATTAAAACATGAACATGACAGGAAAAACCAGAAACAAAAAAGTAATGTGACTCTCCCTTCTGCTACCATATTTCTCTTACCCCAATCACATGCAAGCTTTCCACATTACAGACCTGAGAGAAACGGCAGAACACTCTATGTCTAAGATAATAGTTTATTCATTTACTTCTCCCCTCACTTTTAATACTCAAGTTGTTTAAAGCCCCTGAAAACAAACAAACAAACAAACAAACAAAAAAGGATGTTAGTGAGAGTGGGGCCTTCAGAAACTCCATTGCTTACATAAACAATGAGGGGGTATTTTCAAATTCATAGATTCCTAGTCGTCACGGACATGACAGAGGAACACTGGTAATGCTTCAATAAATAAATAAGGCCAGAGAGTATCAATGCCCAGACAACAAGATCACATTTTTATTAGCAAACCTAAAATAACCCTAGATCAAAATTTTTTAGGTAAAGGGGCATTAAAAAACTTTTAATGCACTACAATGGTATTGAAGTATACTAACAATCTTGTCAGTGTAGACAAATAAACTTCTTATCTACATCTATAAAATTATCCCCAAAAGTACACACTAACACTATGAATGCTGAATGTAAAAAAGACAGTAGGCTTTGGGCAAGGAAACAGGAGTGCTTTGCAAAGTAAGAAGTGTGTACTTCGTTAGATTTGGTAAAACTGAAGATATGAACATATTAAAGAGGTATGCATATAATAAGTCTGCAACTGATTACCAAAGAGCATTTTGTGATTCTGTGCAACACACTTGGTTTGATGCTTTGCAAATCCTGTTCACATTTACTGCTGTGTAATCACCTCTAAGGAAAATTCCAGAACAGTGAGTCTCAAGAACTACACATAGTTGCTCCTTCTTAAACTGAAATATTGTGGTCCTTTCCCAATTCTCAGAAAAAGAAATTTTTCAAGCCCCCCTTGGTCCTGTTACCACATTGTCTTCATGTTTAATTCCAAGGATTCTGCTTACCCTTTCAGGTTCTTTCACAATGAACTTGGGAAGGTGCTTACACTGAGTTTTATACTGCTGGAATGGGAATAATATATTTAAATGTATGTTTTCAGATGGAAAGACCTACTAATAAAATTATTCAATGTACCTGTCTGAAGCACATACCGTTATTGGTAATGGTTTCAAAAAATCACTACTAAGGAGGAACAGTAACTGCAGGAGAGTGCTGAGATTAGGTTCTAGCCTCTGCCTAGAACTGGACACAGGCCCTTTGGCAAGTGGTGAGACAGTGACAATCAGGGACTTGACTTCCTTACTGGTGAGGGAAGGGGGGAAGCTTAAGTAGCCTGTAATACAAAACTCTCTAAGAGTTATTCCACCTCAGAAAGGTTGATGATTCCTGGCCCTTAGGCAGAGTGAATCCTGCTACTCTCCTGAGACCTGCAACACTGGTCTAGCTGCAAGACAATTGGACCCCTGGGCAGCAATTCTTCAATCCTGTGCCTAATGGCAGACAAAAGGCAAAGGCACAGGAGCAGCCATGGAGCAATTCTTCCAAACTGAGATTATCTTTGTTAGCAAGTTCTTAGGAAAGGTTAGGGCTGTCATTTTATTTCCTTCCAAACTAAAAACCTCTTAAAAGTGACTTAGAACCCCAACCAGGGTGAATTTCCTCATATTCCTCATGATGTTTCATCCTCTCGTTGTTATATTCAAAGCAGGGGATGATCATGAAAACCTTTTCCCTTCCTAGAGCTCAGGTAATGTACTCGTAGGGAAGGGAATCCTCTTCCCCTGTCGGCCAAGGAGAAGGAGGAGTGGGGTGGAACCCCAGGAGAATGAACTGAAAGATCCAAGAAGCTGCTCAAGCTTGGAAGTGCCTAGAACAGCAGGCCTTTAATCTGATCGAATCTGGGGAAAATAATAACCCAGAGGAATTCAAACCAGCATTGCTTATCTTCTTTTATCTGTTCCAGTTTGGAAAATAAAATTATTCTGTAGCAGAAGTAGAGTAAGTATGACAGGTATTTGCTTAGGTACCAAGGGATCAAAGTCATAGAGACTTCATGCCTTTAATTTTTTTTCACTTATTTATTATACTCATTAAAAAGAAGCAGAGCTCAAGAGAAACTTTTCATGTAAGATGCATTTGCTGTATCAGCCATAATTTTTTTCCTCACAGTTTTGTTTAATATTTAAAAAATTGAAAAGCTATGCTTAAGTGATATGGTATAGTGAACTATTTTCAATGATAAATATCATCTGCCAATCTAATAAATGTGATTAAGGGTCTAGTGAAATAAATAGAGAAGAAAAAACCTGAATAGAATGGTGGTGGTGGTGGGGGGGGGGGAAGCAAAACCCCCTGGCACCATGAGCAGACAACAAAGCTGAATTTCCTAGGCCATAGTGCCCCCTGCTGGGACATCTTGGAAGTGTGCCTCCTGGACCCCAAATTGACCTCCGTGGTTAGACTACAGAAAGGGAGGTATCACATTTTGAACAGTCTTAAGGGAAGGAATACATGCATATTGTTTTCATCTATTTCTTTTACATAGCCATGATTGGCAGTAGAAGAACTAGAAGAACTGTGTTATGCATAAGAATCCTAGAGTCCATCAAAATAACTAGGCTTAGCCTCTTGTATTTCATTAATGTAGATCTTGCTCAAAGATCTTTAGCCAGTTCCCCCTCTGTCCATTGCAATTAATAATAATAATAATAAATGATAACTTTACTGCAGAGCACTATTATAATGAATACCAGAAGAGATTACACATGAGAAAGAGTACTTAAAATGACATAAAACATTGCAAGATAGATATGATGTAAGGGTGAGGATAAGGTGAGACACTTCCATTAACCACTAAAATAACTTCCTTTACAGATATCAGTAGATGCTCCGGGTGGACACCCCAGACATAAATGCTGAACTCTAGACCTTCAAGTCCCTAAAACAGCACTGTTTTCCAAGGACTCATGTGTGTTTTTCAGAATTTTACCTTCAAATCCTTTATTTAACAACGTAATCTAGTGAAGTAGTCCCCCTCTTATCCAATGAGGAAGCATTTCAGGACCCTCAGTGGATGTTGGTAATTTCTGATAGTGCCAAGTTATACATTGTGTTTTCCTATATGCCCTGCATAATTTCCTCACAGTACCAGAGATAATCTATCCTTCTGTGTTTTATGCCCTTCTGCCTCATTTGCATCCTTACTATTGTTCTTTTGGGGCATTATTAAGTAAAACAAAGGTGACTTGAATAGAAGTGCTGTGATACCTCAACAGTCAACCTAATAAGGAAAATAGCTACGAAGCAAATAATGGGTGGGTAGTGGATAAAGTGTGGATACGCTGCACAAAGGGGTGATGTAGCTCTCAGATAAGACACAGAGGAAGTGGGCAAGATTTCACCATGCTATTTAGAAGGTATGAAATTTAAAACTTATGAATTGTTTAATTCTGGAATTTTCTATTTAGAATTTTAGGACTGTGGTTGGGCATTTGTAACTGAAACCTTAGAAAAGTGAAATCCTGAATATAAGGGACTATTATATGCTCAAAGTGACTCTATAGGTTGGTGAACAGAGATGGCATTGGGTAACAAAGATTAAGGCACCACTAGGTGACTGTAAGCATTAATGCTTGGGTTTCCAGTCTTTTGCTGGTCTTCAAACCAGCAGCATCTTTACCATCGGGAACTTAATAGAAAAAAAAAAAAAAGGAGTCTTGAATTTTACTTCAAGCCTACTAAGCCAGATTCTGCATTTTTTAAATATCCCAGAAAATTCTAACATACATCTAAGATTTTAAGAAACTCCACTGTTGCCATTTGGGCTAAAAACTTTCAGGGACTAAATAGTAGATGATATTCAGTGGGTATATGCAGAAAAGTATTTTTGACGTGGCCTTATTTTGACAATATATCGAGAGCTATGCTACTTGGAAAGTTGAAATCAGGAAAGAAAACTGGCTAACGATAATTTTCAGAAGCTTCTAAAGAGACTACAATAAAATGAGTTTTCTAAGCACCACATTGTATTACATTACTTCAAATTTTATATAGTTTTACATTTTAAGATAAAACTTATGCATGGATATTAACATATGCACATTTAATATTTTCCCTTAGTACCACGTTAAATGCAAATATTTAATTAGAAGAGATTTTTGAAAAGAGACTCAAATCTAATCAGACTTTTGAAAAAAAATCTAATAATTCTGTAAATTCTATCAAAAATAGAATGGCTCAATCTTTTGTCAATGTCCTCTGAACATAAGATGATGTTTTGAGTTGTCAGAACTTGACTCTGGTACAAACAAAAAATATGCCAGAGTTATCAAGACTCAGTTCCACAGTGATCCAAAGTTGGAAGGTGAGTGGAAAGGTTTGAGAAAGAAATCCATTCTCTTTTTTATGCCCCACTCCCCTGGCCATCACCACACCCAATTCCCACCTCCTACCCTTTGCTCTACCCTCTTCTTTTAGCCTTGCTTTTTATTGTTTGCTTTGCCATAGCTGTGCTCTATACAATAGCTTAAAAGACCTTAATACCAGTACTTCCTCTAGGACACTGTCTTTCTAACTGGCTCTTGTTCATAAAATTACTCATTCGTGTATTATTTAGTGCTCTGGCTATGCATGAAGAAAGCCATCTAATTAAACTGGTGTGCACTAAGTTTTGTGGACACCAAAGCCTTTAAGCTCCCCATGGGGACCCACTGAGTTTCCAGGAGAGGAACTCATACCCCTGAGTGAAGATTTAATTAGTGGAACTTTGTGAAACTGAAATGAGAGGAGTTTTAGGTCTAATGTGGGAGATGTTCCAGGACCCAGGAATCTTCCTGGGTCTTTTGAGCCCTTCCAATCTTCTTCAGCTTCTATTCTGCCTAAAACATAGGCTCTAGCTATACAGATAATATCTATTGGGTTACTTCCTGCAGAACTACAGAAATCATTAAAAATAATGACTTTCTGAATAGCAAATAAAAACTGTTTTTAGAGGAGAAATTAAGGGAAAGCTAGAAAATAAAATGTTATTGCAAACAATGATGCCTCTTCAGTTCAAATGCTGTATTCGGCATGTTTTAGTCAGCTTTTTCACTTCTGTGATCAAAAGACCTGAAAAGAACAAATTTAGAGGAGAAAAAGTTTATTTGGGGGCTCCCAATTCAGAGAGCTCAACCCACAGATGGCCGACTCCAACTGGGCCTGAGATGACGCAGAACGTGATGGCTGAAGGGTGTGGTGGAGGAAGTAGTTCCGGATATCACACCAGGATGCAGAAAGAGTGAGAGAGCTCCCTTCACTAAAGACAAAATATAAGCCCCAAAGGCATGCCCTCAGTGACCCACCTCCTCCCACCATACCCTATCTGCTACAGTTACCCCTCAGTTAATTCCCATTCAGGGATTAATGCACTAATTGGGTTAAGGCTCTTATAACCCAATCATTTCACCTCTACACCTTCTTACATTGTCTCACGTGAACTTTTGGGGGGGGGGGCACTTCACATTCAAACCATAATAGCATGGAAACTGAAAAGTGCTAGAAGCTTTAAGAGCAATGCACACTTTCAGAGACATTGGCATTCATGTTGCATATAGGAAATAATTTTAAAGAATTCTTTTCCATTGTGTACAAGAGATACATATGTTGGTCAGAACCCAATTTTGGGTCAGAAACAAGGGTGAGTTTCATGATCAAAATTTTAATTCCATATCTGCCTCTTTGCTTTAGTATCTTTCTTATTTTTTCTTCCATCTCCCAGTAGGAAACAAACTAAACTGGTACCAAAAGACTGTTTTGCTTCATGTTAACTACTGACTCACGTGACTCAAACTCAGCAGTTTCTTTTCCTGACATTTATATAATGGGAGTATTATATCCTACAAAAACAATAATTATAGGGAAAATAATTCAGGTGAGCATACCTAACCTGAAAAGCCCCAATCTAAAATGCTCCAAAATTTGAAACTATTAAGCACTATTAATATTTACTTTTTATATACTTTTTATTAGTTGTTGGTGGACCTTTATTTATTTATATGTGGTGCTGAGGATTGAACCCAGTACCTCACACATGCTAGGCAAGCGCTCTACCACTGAGCCACAATCCCAGCCCCTTAATATTTAATTTAAACTATTAAGCACCAATAGGATGTTGAAGTAGAAGATTTTACACCTCACCTCACGTGATGAGTCACTGTGAAAACACATGTGTGGTGAAAATTTTGTATAAAATTACCTTCAGGCTATGTGTTTAAGGTATATATGGAACACAAATGAATTTTGTATTTACACTTGGATTCTATCCCTCGACATCTCACTATTCCAAAATGAGGTAACATTTCTAAGTCTGAAAAATCCAAAATCCAAAACACTTCTGGCCCCTACCATTTCAAATAAAGGATACTCAAATGTAATAGCTAATGTAACTCTTAATAAGTACTTCCTAATTGTTGGTCACTTTTCAAGGTGCTTTATGTGGATTAACTCATTTAGTACTCACAAAACCCTGTAGGAAAGGTAATTTAATTATCATTCTGTTACAGATGAGGAGATGGGGCAAAGATGGGTAAATCACTTGTTCAAGATGTGCAAGTGGTAACTAGTGGAATCAGGATGTATATTCAGGCAGCTGAACTGCAAAACCTACAATATTTTCATGTTAAGTCTCCTCTTGTGATAATTTTTCAATCCTAAATTTTGGCTTCACTTCAAAATTTTTTTTCTCATGTTTTCTGCTTTCTGCAAAATCTTGATACCTCCGGCAGTAAGTCTTTAAATAATGGACTCACATCTATTGGGAGGAGAAGTGATAGGAAAACTTCCATAAAACAAGATGAAATGTTCAAGGGGAGACACAGTCATAAATTTCATCTACTAAATAAAGGAAGAAACAAAGAAGAAAAAGTTAACCCCTTTAGAGAAAAATGTGTATTTATCATCTGTCTGGATCTTTTATAAAAATGCAAATGGAATATTGAATTTTGAAAAAAGGTTTGATTATGTTTCCCAAAATATTGTTCCTTATGTCTTGGTCACTTTGTGATAGCACCCACACCCTACCTATCCCTAATGACTTGTACTTCTCAGTGAAAAACTCTTTCTTTTAAATTTTGTTGTTCATCTCTGCAGCCAGGAAGATTGTTCATGCCTATGTATAGCCAGACACAGGTAGGAAAAGAGGAAAGGGGTCATAAACTAAAGCTATCCCAGGTACATTTGCCTTCATAATTAATAACTCCAGATTCAGCATTTTCATGTAATAATGTGCCTGCACCTATGGTTTTTGTCCACTATCTGACTCTGTTCCACATGCCTTTGAAACCATTATTCATAAGAAACTATCTATTTTGGGGACTGGGGGGCACTGTTACACAAGCCCATAAGTCTAAGTTTCAAGTACAATTTAATCTACATGCTATTCCTTTTTCACAGTGAATTTGTAAAGTTCAATTTGAGCACTGATTGATCACCCAAGAAGCAGGAAGACCTCAAGTCACAATCTTGAGAACTTGAAAAACCTGTATCCAGTACCTATACCCATTATTTCTGAGGTCAACAGAAGTGAAAAGGGACATCATTTCCTGCAGAAACCATGATAAGTCTATGGATATGAATAACTGTAGATCTTTTTAAAATTACTAAACTGCTTCTTTTTAATTATTAAACTCCCATGGCCTAAATATCCTATTCTGTCAAATGATGGGAAAATCTAAATTTTTTCAAAGACTCTTTTCCATTTCTATAACATTAAAACGTTTGCTATTAAAAGCCTACATAACATTTTCTTTCCTTGACCCAAGATATCTTTAAAGGTGTTATAAACTAGTCTCCTTGAACATTTCTGTCATCAATCTGCCACTTTGCTGTTCAAAAACATATAAAGACTTCTCAATAGGAAATTATACTTTTAGCCTCTCTGCACATCTAAATTACCTATCTTTCAAGACACAAATATAATTCTGTCCCTATTCACTGTCTACAGCCTTGCTGGCATGGCCCTGTCTTAAAAATCATAGCCTTGATTCTCTGTTATGGCTTGTACTTATCATATTCTCACTTGTATCATTTTTCCCATCCTTGTTGTCTTTCCTGTTCAATTAAATTATATGCTAAATAAAGGCAGTACATTCAATAAATATGTGTTGTCCTTCACTTATTCATTCAGTCAATGTTTTCAGTGTGTACTGCCAGCCCATCTGGGAATTTTAAGAATGAATAAGATATAATTTCAGCCCTCCAAGATGTTACCATCTGAATGGTATAGTCCCAACAGAGTGATGACATAAATTGGTTAAATATTCCCATGAGCAATTGTGAAGAAAACAAATCACCCCACAGTAGAGTTAACACTAGAATTTCCAAGGAGTAACAAGAATCCAGTGAAGTTATGATCGGCCCAAGATTACACTTAGAAAGAATATTGAACATTTTCCATGTACATAAAATGTGTTACTTCCCATGGTCACACCACAACTCTAGGCACTTTTCTATCTTGATGTTGTCAATGAGGGAATTTTGGCTTTGGAGACTAATGTTTTACCAAGGTTGCTTGGCTTAGGAGGGAGAGCCAGGACTTGGTAGGGCAGCCCAGCTTTGAGCCAGATTGAACTACACTGCCATATTTTCTCTTGATTATTTGGTCATTTTAAGATTTGTTGACAGAATGAGATTAGATAACATGTATTAATGGTGAAAAATGTGTGTATGTATGTTGTAAATTATATATTCTATATTGAATGTCCTTCTGGCCCTCTCTCTTTATAATAGTTGGAACTAACGAATAGAAATGCTTTATGTTAACTAGACATAGAAATCACTAGAAGTTGGAAGTCAGGATGAACTTAATATCTCTCTCTCTCTCTCTCTCTCTCTCTCTCTCTCTCTCTCTCTGTTGATCTGTCTATCATGTACCTATTACATTTATTTAGTCTAAATTTGACTTCATTTTTTTCAGAAATGCATAGCATGGAAAAATTCAGTTGAGACTGCTGATAGAAAAATTGAGGAGAAAAAAAATCTTTGCTTCTATTCAACTCACGATCATTTTAGGACTAAGCCTTTCCTGCAAACAAAGCATGTTTTGTTTTTGTTTGTTTGTTTTTTTCCTATGTTTTTAGTGCCATCGAATAGGAGGAAGAAGTCATTTGCATCTCTGGGTCATAACCAAACTTCTCATTCTCAGAACAATTGATATACTTAAGCATCCTTTCTTTCATTGGGACAGGCTTGTCTGGACCAGTTTGAGCCTAACAACCAGTAGATAACTACATTCAAGCTAAGGGTTTAAAAAAAACACTGGTCTTGGAATAAGAAAGCCAACTTTTGGATTTTAGCTCTCATCCTACAAACTCAACTGAGTCCAGATGTCATTTTCCAAGATCGTAATATTTTAAGTCCACTTCAGTCATCACATATATGAGATTAAAGGGTGCTGTGTCTGCACAAATGATTAAATTGGCTAGTAGATGGAATCATATGTTACTTGACATACATATGCTTAGAGATTTCTTTATAGTAGATGAACCTGCTGGGTATGGTGGTGCATGCCTGAAATCCCAGTGGTTGAAGCAAAAAGATTGCAAGTTTTAGGTTAGACACAACAATTTAGCAAGGCCCTAAGCAATTTAGTAAGACCCTTTCTCAAAATAAAAAATAAAGAGGGCTGGGAATGTAGCTCAGTGGTAAAGCACCCCTGGGTTCAATTCTCAGTACCAAAAATAGTAGACAATCTTTAAAAAATAGCTTTTATTATGATACTGTTCACATAAAAATTATTCTCTCTTCATTAGTCACAAGATAGAGTCCAAAGTCCACAATCTTATTTTCAAGCCTCCTCCCCTGATGGCTTTAAATGTCTGTCTGACCTCATCCTGACATTCCCTTCATGAACCCTTTACTCCCACATTGGTCACACTGTGCTATGTTCTTCCCTTCAGTGTCTGACCAGACACTGCCTTCCGTCCATCCCTCTGCCTCCTTGCACTTAGGAAAAGGGGCAGAAGCTCAACAATTCTACTTTCTGATTTACAAAACAATTTTTAAATCCTCTGCCAGGCACTGGAGGGTGGAATGAAGGAAAAGCTAGGCTACCTCTCCAAATTACTCTCTTTCCTGCCAATACCTAATAGAGCTTTAAGGTCTATCTGGTGTTTATTTGTCTCCAAAGCTTTCACTGCTCTCTGGCCAATAGTTTTCTCTCCCTCTTCTGAATTCCTATTGTTTTTTATTTTCTAAAACATATCTGTGAGGCTTGCCATATCTCCCTATCTTGAATGAGCTGATTTTGGTACCTATGTGCCTCTCAAAAGTGCAGGATGCCAACAGCACATGTGTAATACATGTTCTCACATGTGCATAACACTCCTATGTATGTTGTGTCTTCTCAACGAAGCTCCTGGTGCGGCAACTATTCACATACTCATTCTGCTCCCACAAAGGCCAGCATCTGCCATAGCAGGTATTCAGTAAAATGAATGAGAGGTGGAATGTATGACTGAAATGAATGGAAAAAGAATACTAGAGATAAATTTTAACTGCTATCCATTGGTGAGACTATCTTACTAACTCCCAAATATTTCAGAAAGGAGACAAAAAGGAAATAATGATGAGAAAACTGTTCTAGATAGGCCTATTGATCTTGCCAAAGAGAGATGCAGAGTATAAATGCCACAGCCTATGAAGCAACTGGGATAGGGCTCATCCACTTTGAAAAGAGGCCAGAGAGCACTTTGCTTGCATTATCATTCTGTTCTTTGTTTCTGAATCAAAAGAGAAGTAGGCAAGTTCCTGCCTTAAATAAATTATTTAGAATATTGATTTAACTGCCTGAACTGTGTTAAGTTATATCTGAACTAAAATACAACCATTTGCATGTTTCCTTTTATGGAGCCTGTGAATTCAAACATGTATTTGGGATTTTTAAAAAAAGATACTTAGAAAGACAGATCTCCCCCTGCTCCATTTAAAAATGCATATTCATACACATATGTATTTATCAAGGATTGTATGCCAGGAAAGCTACTTATGACTGTAAAATGTTTAGTTTAGAGCCATCAGGTTTTACATTTATAAAAGGGAGGGGAGCTAGTTTTTAGGCAAGACATTTATGATAGAGTTTTTCTATTTATAAATTCTAGATTACCTGTCTTACAACATGTCATTAAAATATTCACTTATATTTTGTTAGGACGTTTTTCTTGGCTCCTAATGGTCTTGGGACTAGGCCTCTCCTGCAAACAAAGCATGTTTCCCTTGCCATATTCTTAGTGCCACAGAGTAGGAGGAAGTGTCCACTTGCATGTCTTGGTTATAACTAGGCTGTCATTCCCAAAACAGCACCATAAAGAAATATACTGGTGCATCCTCTTTTCCTCTAGGACAGCATCATCTGGACCAGTCCAAATCTCCTAAACGGTGGGTGTTAAACCAAGCATGTTTGGGTTAAGCTAAAAACTTGATCTTACTGTGATAATCATGCAAAGTTAGAACATTATAACACAAATATAAAAGAGCATAAACTGACTTTCCTAAAATAACACGTGGTCAACATATATAGACACATGGAATTCATATCTTTTTTAGAATATATTTCTTTAAAAGGAAAGTTTTTAAACAAAAGTAAACAAGGCATAAAATAAATAAAAATCCCTGAGTATTACTGATCTTTTCTAGGGCAGAAGTCTTAAGTATTCTCCTTCTTATGGTCCAATAGTACAGCAAGTCTTCCAGAAAATTATTAAATAGGAAGTGCAAAACAAAATTTCAGTGTATACTATTGCCATTTCAAAAGGAGAGCCTTTCATAGTTATATAAAGTTTTTTAAAAAAATTCTATGACTATGCTTCTTAATCTATTGATTATATAATATAAATGTTTGTTAATCTAAGAAAAGGGACAAACTGTAAAGTTGCAAAGATAGCCCATGTTGAACTTAGGCAAATTTCACACAAAATTCACTAGATTCAGAAACAAATCTTATATATAGCCGAAATGGCTTACAATGAACATTTTATTAGAACTCTTTCAATAGATACCCTTGATCTTTCCTACTACGCCCCCACAACTTCCTCACTGAAAGTGGAGCAAGCATATTAAACATAGTTCTCTACCAAGGAATAAAAGACAAAGACACAAAACATGGAATGACAGACAGCAATGACTTCCTAGAAGCAACGAGTGGGCATTAAGTTTTAGAATTTCTTAAAACTAAAGAGAGAAAACAATTATTAGTAACTGAAGGTCTTTGTATAAGAATCAGAATAACAGTAAAATTCATACTCAATAAATTAAATTACAGTTAAAGTTATTTGTAACTCCACAGATTAATCCATTTTTCCTCCCATGGGACTCATGAATTTCAGCAACCTGAAACTTGTTATGATGTAAGGTGTGTTTTTTGTGGCTCACATAAAATTCACTCTTTATATTTCTCACCTCATTGATTGACAAAGTGCATCATAGATATGTGGAAATTCGCTGTTTCAGTATGTGATGATCAGAAGCCCTGATGAAGACATCATTTGTGTCAACATGCCTAGCATGGGCTGCCAAGGCCTGAGACTGTGCGGATAGTGATGGGAATCAATTCTTTTGAGCTATTGCATGTTGGGCTCTGGTCTCCATGGAGGTATGCAGACTATTCCCAGAGGGACGTCTCACTTATTTACATTTGTTTTAAGAATTTTTTTTTAATATTCTAAAATAAATCAGCTAGTATGTAAAAACATGTGTCTCTCTCCTTAGCTACATCCCATGATAGATACTGAGTCCAGGACTAATATTTATCAGGACTAATAATTTGTAGTTATTACATTGGCATCAATTCTAGATGATTTCATTACATAGTCCCTCACAATGTGATTTACTTAATTATGCTTTAAAAGAGAAGGCAGAAAAATTTTGTAGGGATTGTCAAGTTTCATCACTGATAATGACTTTTAAATTATCTGTTCTTCTTTTTAGGAGCAAGTTTTAGTAGTTACTCAGAAATATGAAAAAGAAAACATAGAATGAATAGTATTGATTAAAAATAAACACTCAATGGAAATAATATGGCAATATTTCAAACCATTTTCTTTGGGTAACTCATTATCAGTTTGCATGATGCTAAAACAGCTTATGATTCCCCTTAGGTCAGATATTTTACTAAAATTGAGCCTGTTAGCATATATATGTGTATGCATGTGTACATGTGCATTATACTTGTGTAAGTTAACTTCAATATTCAAAACAAATAACATCTCCAAAGTTGTAACTGCCATAGAACAGTTTTTTTTTAATCCAAGGTATCTATATATTCTTATCTCTATATCTAACAGTACATATCTTTGATTTCTTTTATTTCCCTTACAGACCAGAGATATCAGCAACACAGACAAACAAAAATAAAGGAAGTATAATGCACAAATATTGTCTGAAATCTTTGTTTTCTGAAATGAGAATGAAGAAAAAGGAAAATGAAGGCTTCAGATTGGATAATGTCAGAAAATGATAGGCCAGCCACATGCAAGACAAATGCATTCATTCCAGAAGGAACCAGATATACCAACTGCATGGTGGCCCTGTCCTAGGCACTGGGGATACCATAGTGAACAACAGGGTCAATAATACCTGCCCTCAAAGAGTTGATATTCCAGTGGGGGAAGACAGGTAAGGTACAATAAGTAATCTATGTAGGGAGGTAGATGACACTCTGTACTATGGGGAAAAATAAATCAATAAAGAGATAAAACTGGAAGTGGTAGAAGTAATAGTGAATTTTATCCTTTTTAATTTTGTAGTCTGGAAAGACCTAACTGGAAAAAAAAAATGAAACGTACAGAGGGCAGAGAAAGAAGTGGGGAGTCAGAGAAGGGGAAATTGGGGAAGAACACAACACAAGAGAAAGGTGGGGTGCACTAATGTGACAGCTGGTCTCTACACCTGCTGAGATAAATTTTGAGGCCTCTGTATTGGTCCCAGGTGACCTTCCTAAATATCCTTTTCCAGGTCTTATGACACAATTCTATTGACCATAGAACTTACAATTTTTATTTTCCCTTTCTTTGAAAAAGATGGAAATAATACACTATCACCTCACTGCAGATTTAGGTATGGATGCACCCGTCTCAGAAAGGTGCATTTTGCATTTATGCCCTAAATGGAAACCGTAATGCTTACAAAGATTCACTTTGAAATCTTAACCCAGAGTGACAGCTTGTGTTTTACTATTACATCAAGAATGCAGAGAGGGACCTGGACACTGAAAACACCTTGAATGGGGGACAAAAATAATGATCAAATTAAATTTTTGCTCCCAGGACATTTTATAAAAGAACACAAATGTTTTTTCCTTAGAAGTAGATGCCCAGTTGTGGGCAAGTTCTCTCTTCTTCTGCCTTCCCTCATCTCATTCTCAAAAGGAAAAGGGAAATAAAAAGAAATGAAGGCCCATGTGATCCTGATCTGGTTGGACATCAGAAACAAAAATAAGTTTTACAAGGAGAAGATCAAATGAGATGTGGAAATATAGGAGTGCGGAGCAATATGTTATTAAATAGAAAATAAAACTTTTTGACTCCTCACTCTGTCTCTTGTTTTCCTAAAACTTACGCTTCATTATTGACATTAAAAGACTGAAAAACTGTCCTAGACAAGGAAGCTACCTAAGATTTTTTGACAATCTTAAAAATATGGCATTCTCCTTGGTCCTAGACACTGCCATTCTGCTTTATTCCAGAGATTGGCATTCTGTGGTCAGGGAATTTGGACTTCAAATACCTATTCTTAGACAGCATGAGATAGTTTGGTTGCTAGGCTGAAGTTCTACACCTAGTAATTCGTAGATACACCCACTGGACCCTAACTTGGAATCTCATTAGATTCATCTTAGCCCATGATTCAGAGTATTTTATGCTAATAATGCAAGTGCCATTATAATCCAAGTAATGACTTCTGACTTACAGTATACTGCTAGCATCCTGCATATTTCATTACATTTTTATCCAATTTCCATTATTTTGTAATGCAAAAAGGGGAGGATGGAGGGAAGGAAGGAAGGAAGGAAGGAAAAGGATGAAAGAAGGGAAGGAGAAAGGAAAGAAGGATGGATGGAAGGAAAGAAAGAAGAAAAAGTAGCCAGGCATTTAAAAAAAAAAAAACAAACTTACATGGTTGCAATTGCTTGAATATTTGGGGAATGTTTAAATTTTATTCCTTATAATATACGAAGGTTAAGGAAAAAAAGCTTCAGTCATGAAAACAAATAACACACTTGTATCTCCTCCTGTTCTATGCTTTTATAATATATACTTAGTGAACTTCATGGTTACATTGATACACTTCATTTGAAGCCTTATTTTACTAGGTACCTGTGTCAGTGACCTACCCTCCCCCGCATCCCAGTTAATGCTCCTTCATTGCACAAAATAAATCCTAATGTGCTGATGAAACTGAACAAGTAATCAGGCCAGCCTCACTTGTATGATGGAAAACTATATTAAAAAGAAAGTGAGATAACAGAGATAAAGAGGATTTGGGCAAGTAATAAAAGAGACCAAGCATAACACTGAGAATGTCCATCCTTCTACCAAAGTAATAGAGCTAGAAAAGAGAATAGAACAGATTAGGTGAATTAATACTGAGAGAAAAGCTAATGTATAAAAAAAATGTCAAACATTAAAAAACAGAAAAAATCATGAGTGATTTCTGTTAAAAGCAACAGTTATTGGGTTTTGTTGCTATTGTTGGAGCATTTGCAACTCTCTGACATTAGCCAACTAAGAAACAAATGTGGATGGGCCACCTGTTTCCATGATAGTTAGCTTCACTTATTTTCTGTGTTCAATTAGCTGTTCAAGGTATCTTGTTTAACAGTACATCTAAAATCAAGTTCTAGCATAGTGTGTTAAAGCACATTTTATGCAACCACACATTTTTCTAGTTACCATGATTTACTTGTTCATGCACTGAAGAATCAAGAAAAAAGACTAGTAGCAATGCTCAGGAGTCTAATCTTTTTCTTTTTTAAAATAGTTTTTAAATTTTTAAAGAATTATTCATTTATTCATATGTGGTGCGGAGAATTGAACCCAGTGCCTCACATGTGCTAGGCAAGTGTACTACCACTGAGCCACAACCCCAGCCCTCAGGGGCCTAATCTTAATCTCCATTTTGCTATGCTGAATCATTATTAGGGTCATTATACTTTAACATAAAAAATTTAAATTTGTAATACTGAAAGGTGGTAATACCAATAATTAACATCAGTATAACAAGAGTAAATTTGGATTCCTCCAAGCAATCAGATGCCTCTGGTCACACTTGTTAAAATAGATGGGACTTTTCTTTTGGCACTATTCTTCCTCTCTGACCTGTCACGTTATTCATATCATCTAGCAGCTGATCCCTTGTTGCTGGATGGGAAAAAAAAAACATTAATGTTATTTAATGCATCCATTTTTTTCCCTAGGTGTATATGTCAAAGAGCTTTTACACTAAGATCATAATATGCTGCATTTCTACAAAGTTCAACACTGTCTGTTGTAAGAAAAGCAATTAATTGTGGTTTTCTACTTTGCATGCTAAAACAGCAATTTTCAATTTCAAACCTGTTGTACATTTTTGTAAGGGTATAATTTACATCTATTCTCCCCTCCCCCTTTACTTTCTAAATGGAGCTACATTAAAGTATAAATTCATGCAATATTAGATCAATGGGAAAGTAAAGCCTTTCTTGACTATTAAGCAAAGAATGCATCTTAGTAACACCATAAATCATGCTTGTCAGAATATTCAAAAGAATCATTCTGTAGAGTTACCTTGTCTATTATTTAGAAAGCAGAGACATAAAACAATATAATTCAGTTGGGCTGCATGTATCTGATTTGCATATGGCTGTCTCTTTTTAATCTGAGCTTTCACGAGATGAATATAATTAGCAAGTTTCGATTTATCTTCAAACCACTGAACTATGTTGATTGCCTACAGGATGACATCACCCATGTACACTAGCATATTTGGACTTCTAAACAGAGTGACTCAATGAATTCTGTAGCTAAACAATGTATATTGAAACTTAAAAAGTGACAAACTAGTCACCAATGCATGATGCATAATTCATCATGAAGAAATCAACACTTGTTTCATCCTGTTTTTCCCAATATTTTTTTCTCTTAACGAAACAAGCAATTCAAACAAAACACAAATGATTTGTTGTGGCCAATTTGGTAATCTCTAATTACTGATTTAAAAAAAAAGTAGATTGAATCAAACTCTTTAGAGGCACTCAATGGACTTCTCCTATGTATGTCTCCAATTAGAGCCCCTATATGTCCCCTCAGGTTAAGAATCCATCACATACAGAACTATCCCTGACCTACATTCTCAAAGGAGCTTATCTGGGATAGGGTGTTTGACTTTCAATTAATGAAAATGGGACTATCACGTTTAACTTCTCAGCTATAAAATAACATGTATAATTTATAGGACAATACATTATTTAGTGATATTCACCTTTTTAAAAAGTTGTACAGACGCAAATATGTGGTGGCATGTTAGAGACTAATCACATACCTTGTAACGTGGACATCAACTTAATTTCTTCCAAAACACCAGTTTGTGTCCCCATAAATTCTAACTATAGCCTAGAGTTAAAATAAAGTTGTTAAAATAAAGATGAAATATTTTAGTAAGAAACATTTAATACCACTGAACTGATAATTTGTCCAGAGAAAGATAAACCATGACAATAAAAATAAAACTGGCTGGACTGCTTTAGAACTGGCATTATTAGAAGTATTTTAATAATTATTCTGGACTTGGAGGTGGAAAGCTCAAACCAGAAATCTCAAAATGAACTGCTTCTCATTTGAAGCTACCATTTTATTCTGACAGATATAGTTTCATTTCTAGTGTTGGTTTCATGTTGTTTTAGTCTATATTTTGTACTGAAAACACAGGAACAGCAGCATATTTCACAACCGCTAATCGATCAATTACTTATCTAAAGGCAGATGCAGATTTGATTTGTGATGTGTTATTTCTCAGAGAATTGTTGGTTTAACCACAGCAAATCCAGAATCACAAACTTAATGAGTTAACACACCATAAGCTGAGAAGTGGGTTTGCTCATAGAAGTGTACAGTCACATGAAAGGCTCTGTGGACAGAAAATACGTGCAAAAGTTTCCACACACTTCCTGACCTCTCTGAGTTCTACATGAAATTCTCACTCCTACTTTAGTCTGTACGCTGACACCAGAATGATCATCCTGAAATGTTACTTTAAACCTACATATTCTTGTGCAAAAAATCCATCTCTTGTCAAATAATAAAACCCAAAGCCTTGAATTCAAAACTCATCACAACCTGGCAGAAATTAACAGTTTTGATCCATTATTGCTTCATTTTTTTGCTCTGAATCCCTGGCAAGTCAGATATATTTGCTCATTCCTTGGTGAAACCTAGTCATCTCTTGTCTTTCTGGGACTCAGTCTATACTTTCACTCATCAAGTCTGTGTTTCTTTCAGGTGATGGATCTTTCTCCCATAACCAGAAGCAGGAATACATCTGTATTCCCCAGCATGAAAAGTATATTATGAGTTGTCAAATATTTAAGATTGCTTAGATACCCCCCTATCAAATCTCAGTTTTGTTATCTTTGTTGTTGCTGTTGTGCATATTTCCATCTCATATGACTTTCCTTAATAAAGAATCCTGATTTTATTCTGCCAGATTATTCATCAGTGTTATGTAGTTTGGTATCTTCAATGAGCTATCTCCAGTATCTTTAGCAAATGCAAGGAAGTCATCTTAAGAAGAAAAACAAATAGAAAAGAAGAAAGAGGATGCATAGCACAAGGTCCATTGTTCAGGAAAGATAAAAAGGAAATGGAAATTCCCATCATTAATTAATTAATCCAAAATCTTTATTAAGCACTGTGTCTATTGGGAACTGAAAATACAGGAGTGAATAAGGCAGGTTCTCTGCTTTGGAGAGTTTACATATCTTTGCTGGTAGATGGAGAAAGACAGAATAAAGCATCAAATAGTGACATTATTCAATGTTATGTAGCAAAAAAGAGCAATTTGAAAGAGGTGGGATTTGGGAAAGTGCTCTCTGTAGAGGTGACATTTAAGCAGAGATCTAAAGATAGAGCCAGGCATATGAGCATCTGGGTAATTGATGGGATCTGGAATGGAGAACAGCAGACACAAAGGCTATAGGGTACAATCTCATTTGCCCCCCTCCAGAGCAGATAATGTCTAGTGGAGAAAGAATGACATTGGCGCCAGATCCTGTTAGTACTGTGTAGCATGATTACAAAGTAAATAAATAAAAACTGTTTAATTTTTATTTAAGTGCAATGGACAACCTGTGAAGTTATAAGCAACAAAAGAGCCTGATTCTTTAACTTGCACTAAAAGGAACTGACATTTTGGGAGAAAAGTCACATGGAAATTTTAGAGGAAAAATGCTTTGGGGTCAGTGAGAAGGAATTTCTCCCACTAACAAATCTTTGATAGTGATGGAGACTGGGAGCAACTCTGTCTCCTATTGGACTGGCTGAAAGCAGGGGCTTAAAGAGTGTGTAAATGACAAGAAAGAGGGAATAAGGATCTATCTCACAATGAGACCCTGACAACAAATGGCAAGACTTCCTCTAGGATAGCTCTAAACATCTGTGACACTAAAGAATGTTTATTTCATACACAATAGCATCAATCACTACTTGATTCATTTAATCAGATGACTTCTATTAGCATTCTGTATATGCCCTGTTCTATGATAAACTTTGTGGAGAATTCAAGAACCCTATGCCCAGATATAATGTGTATAAGATTTAGATTGATACTGTCCTAGAATCTGGGTGATTGGCTTGGATCAAAGGGCCTTTCTTCTTCACTCTGATTCTAGTTCTTTACCCTGTGTTTCAACTGAATACTGACAGATTAATAGCAGGATAGATCAGTTATTTTCGATTGAACAATGCATTTATGTTTAAAAATCAAGAAACACTCCTCTTATTAATTTACTGATACTCTTCATTCCACAATTTAGTAATAAGTAGAAAATTTGTTGATCGACTTCCCAACTATTTAAAAACAAGAGATAGGGTCAAAGTTATAAGGAAAGTCTTACTGAGAACCATACTATAATTTATACTACCACTTCAGGTCATATCATGTAGTTTACTAAAAAAAAAAAATTAAAAATGCTGAATTGGGTGATGAGCACCCAAACGCATTCCCAGCTCTTCTGTGATAGCAATAATTAGCTTTAAAATATGCTGTCAAGCTCCTCAAATGTAACTCTAAGACAAGCTTGCTCCTATTTCATGCCTGAAGTTGCTCATAACAACTGGGAAGCTAAGACTTTATACTGGAACAAACTCCATTTGGTTACATTTGGATCGGTGTCTTTCCTGGGAGTAAAATCTTTATTTAATCTATGTGACTAGATATCTGAGACATTTCACTTTATGGCTTGTTTAAATTACTAACATCCATCCCATCCAGCAAGCTTCCTGTCTTAGAGCTCCTAAGCAGCTACTGGCTTCATAACCTATAAGTTTTTGTTTGTGCTAATGGTCACCCTAGGTCTCTTTTAGTTATTTTATTTATTTTGAAAATAGAAGAAGCGGGAATGAGAGAATGAGAAAAAAATATTTGCACTTAAAGACCAGACTGCAGCCATAATTATATACATCTCCATCTTTGTAAATTTAAGAATAAGTATGTAATGTTGAGCCCCAGACACTTCAACTTTAGGCTTTGTTCATATTTGCTTTCCTTTGTTAAAATGCTCTGGTTGGTTTCCGATGATACATTTCACTCCTCTTTCTTACTGTGAGTTTGATCTAAGGATTTCCAAAGAAGCACTATGCCTCTGAGATGAAGAGCTATGCTGTCATGTGTTACCCCCAACAGGGCCACTGCTGTTGCCTGCCACACCTATTCACCTTTGCCACAAGCTCCATTCCTTCCTAGAAGCCCTTGAACATCATTTCATTGGTATTCCTCAAAAATAGAAAACACAGGCTACAGAAGGGAGGCATGCTGGGCATGCCAAATTGTGGACATTTTTATCACATGCCACCCTCTGTTTGCATCTATCAATGATATTTGTTGCAGAGATGTTTAAAATCTTTTCAATGGGGAACCATTTGTACCTACAGCTTTTGTGGTTCTTGAAATAAAATATTATTGGAAGAGTGAGTCATGTGTTTTTTGGTGAACTGATCCTGCCTTTTTTGATGTTCTAAAATATTATATAAAAATTCCAAATTCCACTGTTCTTAATACATAGAGAAGCTTATAAGAGATAAAGCCACAAGTGCTAAAGTTTAAATGTGTGATTGCCACCACTGGTGTTTTCTTGGCTACAACAACTGCAAGCGACTGTATGGGTGAATGATCTCATTCTTTCAATAAAATCAAACAGTATAAATAACTTTATTAATTAAAATAATTCTTAGCCTAGTATCCACCTTTCAGAGTAAGAACAAAAATTTTTAGCTTCAGGTAATGCAACAAAAATCAGCCTCACATTTATGTATTACCTAAATGGATTCTTAAAAGCATATGTACTTTGCACAGATTCGACAGTGACACAGTGTGTTGTATCTTGTTTTCTACATTCACACCTCCAAGTACACAATGACATCTATTTGAGAATGGAGAGAAATTTCAGAAGCATAACTGAGTTCTACCAGGACAATTTCCACATCTAATGCACCAATTCTTTAGAGGTCAGTCTTGTAAAAATCTTCTCTCTCATTTTCCCTGAGGGAAGCAGTTATTTTTGTTGCATTCATCCCTGAAATTTTTCACTGAAAATTCAGTCTCTGATCCATGCTGAAGAACAGAATAAAGCCACCCAAAACTCAAAATGTTTTTATGGAATGATACATTTCAAATGAAGTCCATTTTCTATGCTACCATTATAATTGACAAAATATATATTCTCTGTGCTGCACACAGTACTTCTTTTAAATTCAATGTTCTTCTTTCAAGATTGGAAAATTTAGAATTTTGTTGTACAGTGACAGCATTTATTGTACATGTAAGAGAAATGAGAAAGATATTTGGATATTTGGGTTTTATTTTTTTTTAAAGAGAGAGTGAGAGAGGGGAGAGAGAGAGAGAGAGAGAGAGAGAGAGAGAGAGAGAGAGAGAGAGAGAGAGAATTTTTAATATTTATTTTTTTAGTTCTCGGCGGACACAACATCTTTGTTGGTATGTGGTGCTGAGGATTGAACCCGGGTCGCACGCATGCCAGGTGAGCGCGCTACCGCTTGAGCCACATCCCCAGCCCCATGATATTTGGGTTTTAAAATTTAAATATATTTACTGACAAATTTGTCAGTTACCCTCTCTCCCACCCAATCCTTTTCCATGAAAGGAACATTCACTTTATAGTAACATCTCATAAGTGAAAAGGTGAATGCGGAATTCCAATGTGACTTGCCTAATACAATAAATCATCGATATTATCCAAATCTGTTTTTATAATAACAATTAAAAAACTTTAGTAATCATTCAGGATTCTCAGGAAGCTAAAGGACAATGTCCAAATGAGAAACCATCACCATATAAATATATATAAAGTTATACAATAATAACAAAATTAAGTTATGGAGTTTGGGTTCAACAGTTAGTATGTAATCATGTGATTAGTTTAATTTTGAAGGAGAAAGACCTTCAGTTGTTATTGAAAATCAGTAACATGACATCCTGGCAACTGATTGATATCCTTCACCCTTCCTGCTACATCTGGAAACCAAGAGATGCTCCCATTTGGGTTCTGATCATAGAGTAAGAGTATGTCTGACCCATCAGCCTGGTTTCCATAGCAAATTCCTATAACTGAGGGATATCGTCCATCACCAGTGTCTTAACAGAGTGTATGATCTTGATAATTTGGTCATAACCTTTCTCCCTTTTCCCCCAAAAAGTTGTGCTAAAACAGCAAAAACCAACAAGAAAATCATCCAGATGCCCAGCAAATTCAGAATGATACCAATATGTGACCCAAATCTATTTGGCAAAAGTCTGGCTGCTACCTGCCCTCATTTGAGTCAGAAACTACATTTTCCTTTGGTTCTGTTGATACAATCCTAAGAGCTAAAATAACAAATGAGTTTTTTAAAATTCCATGTCCTATTTCTTCATATTTCCTGCATATATATTTTTTTCTATTTCCATTTCTTGAGAACAATACCTATCTTCAGATTGGGAAACCTTAGATTTAGAATTTGAAATTTAGAATATCAAGTTTGAAAAATGGATACAAAGACAAGCAGTCTCTTTAAAGGAGGGCAAAGAATTTAAAATCCCTAAGGCCTGATTCACCATTTCACTTTCCTTCTTTATAGGAAAACTTGTGGATGCTTCCTTTCCCTGAAAGAACTCAACCCCAAATTCTTCAGAGGATCATCATTCAAGAGAAGCCATGGTGAAATAAAAGCTCAAGGTAAAGGCAAATTATAACTAAGAACAAAATAAGGTGCATATTTTCATTTTGAAGAATCTTAAAGTTTAGTTTTTAATTTAAGAATTTGGGGAAGGAATTTAAATGGCTCTATTGTGCAAACTGCTTTCTGTCATAAGGTAACTAGATAGTCACTCAACATTCCTCTCCTGGAGGATGCACCCCTGTGATTATTGTCATGGCTTGGCATACACACACAAAAAAGTAGTTCTTCTGACTGCAGAGCAGGGAAAAAGACTGGGTTTGAAACAGTCTGATATGAACAAAATATGTTAGCTCTAGGCCTTCAGAAAAACATCAAGGAATAATGCTATCCTTGCTTTAGAACATACATCCCTGGCAAAGAGGTTCACGTTCATCTTCTCATCTGATGTGCATGAAAAGCCAATGAGAAACCATTTGAACATAAGAGGGCAAAAGTTCAGCAAAATTAAGTGGCTTACCTAATATCCTGCAGCTTTTAAATCCCTGATTTATATGTTGAAATTTGTGAACAGAGGACAGTGTCTGAACAATATGCAACAATATAGAAGTAAAAAAAATAGACCTGCATTAAATAAAACCGTAGGCTTTTACCTTCACTCATGTCATGTTTCCATGGAAGAATAACAATCATGCCATATTCAGAAATAATTTTTAAATTCCTGACTTTACATTTTATCAAGATTTTTTTTAAAAGACAGAAATAATGAGACCATTTTCACAACTCATCAGCAATTAGTCACACAAGAGGTCATCAGAATGTACAGTGTTTTTTTCCAAAATACAGAAGTCACCATTATCTAGGGAAAAAAAGAGAGAGAGATAATACTCTTGAAAGTTTATTTTTAAAAAGAAAATAAAAATAGATCCAAGAGAAATAGATGAAGAATAATCCACACATTATCTTTCTAGAAATAATACAGTTTTTTTAAACCCCACCAAAAAGCAAAATATTCAGTATTTGGAAGTATTACTCAGTGAATAACTGAGGCAACTATCACTAACTCTCTCAAGAGAACCACCATGAGGGGCTGGGGATGGGGTTCAGTGGTACAGCACTTGCTTAGCAAGTATGAGACACTGGGTTCAATCCTCAGCACCACAAAAAATATTAATAAATAAACAAATAAATAAAATAAAGGTATTAAAAAAACCTGGATTTCTAAGATCCTGGGTTGTGCCCATGGATGTAATTTCTATTGTGGGCATAATGGAATAAGAATAGAAACATACTGAGCAGATGAAGGGTTATAGAATTAAAAACTGATCAAAATACCTGCTGCATTTGCTATCTCTTAAGCACTTCAATTATATATCTATTATGAAAAATTGCACTGATTTGCATATTAATGTTCTGCATTTCAGCATGTGCCCTTTATGTTCACACACAACAGAATACACTCTGTCACACACATTTAACCTCCATGACTCAGCCATTAAACTAAAATTTGAGAGTGGGAGAAAAAAGAAACAGAATGAATACAGTTGTTCCCATTGTTCTCTTCAATGCCTTGGGTTTTAAATCCTTAACTGTCACTCATTCAATGCTATTTTTGTCAATTTGCCTATCAGTTATGATGGAGAGCTTAACCTAGGTAAGCCATGGGTACCTCTTCAAACCATTTTTTTTTATGATCTCAGCTTCTGGGAATGAGAACACATGTTTAATTTCAGTCTATGGTTTCACTTTAATCTCAGTGGTTTCTGGGCAGGTGAAGAAAGACAGTAAGCTGTTCTCTGCTATAAACTGTCCAGAAGAATTTTCTGTGACGATGGAAATGGTTTTTATCTGAGCATCCCAACACAATAATCTTCAGCTCCATGTGACTATCAAGCATTTTAAATGTGGCCGAGTGACTGGTTTTTAAATGTTTATAAACCCTCTATTAATTTAAGTTTAAAATACTACACATAGCCACAGTGGTTTCTTGGCATGGTTTAAATCTGTAGCCATGATTCTTAATAGCACAGTCCTCCACCATGACCCAAATGTCTAGGTGACAGTGAAAGGGAAACTGGTGGAGAAGGAACCTGTCTGATCTTCTTGGGTCACATGTGTAAATCCCCAGTCCTACTTTCTCTATTTCTGGATTTGTTTTCTGAAAACTACTGCAAATGTCTCAAAACCTTTGGGACTCCATCAACTACTAACAAGTCAGGGTGTCTCATTCCTAACAGGACAATCATTGCCCTTTGGATACTTCTAATTCTCATTTGAAATTCTTGTATTGGCCACAGCTGCTGTTCCAAACTCTCCACATTCAAGGATCTTACTCCTACTCATTCTCCTTTCATATAATAATGCCACATTTTAAAGAAGTCCAAAGCCATATGCCTCAATGAGCTCTGCTGATACTCAAATCACCTCCACCCCATATCAATTGCTCTCTATTCTTCCATTCTTTCCTCTTTCTATCAATGAAGATGCCCACACTTTTCCAAACCTCATCTCTATACCTGTGACATTGTATTTATCACCATTATTTCATCTGGTCTCATCTTCATTAACTATCTCCATTCTCCTTTCCCATCTGCAGTCTTTATCTACACACTGACTCCTCCACTTGATACAAACATACACGTCTTTGCAGTTCCCTCCATTAGTCACACTGAACACTGTCATGGTTTATCTGTGCATTTCCCCCAACATTCTGGGTTCTGCCTCCCTCACTTCTCTGGCCAGTGATGAGACAATCACCGAATCCAATCCACCTTTTATTCTTTTTTGGTTCTTCCTTTAGCTTCTTATTATTCATTTTTATTTGATATTCTCCATCATCCATCCACTCCCTACAATTGGGCATTATTTAAGATCAGTGGAAATCAGTCTACATTCTGCAGGAGAAGTCTGGCCTGTTGATAGTTTTCTGTGGTGCACAGTTAAAAAAAAAATAACATTTAATAATATTCCCCTTTAAAAACAATCAAAAGAAGATTAGTATTTCATGGCATGTGACAATAATTGGGAAGTTTAATTATAATTGCCCATAAAGTCTTACTGGAACACACCACATTCACTCATTGACTCATTGTCCATAGCTGCCTGCACACTTACAATGACAGAGTTGTGTAGTTGCATCAGAGATAACTCGCAAAGCTGAAAATATTCACTATCAGGTCCTTCCCACAAAAAAGTTTGTTGACCTCTGTGTAAAGTGGCTTTCAGTTTTCTTTTTAAACTTTCTCCCTCGATCACATCTGCCTCCTATAACTTTTGTGTAATGAGGCAAGAATTAACAATAGTTGAATCCTATTATATGTCAGGCGACATGCCAGGTACTTCACAGGCATCACTGTATGTAATCCTCACCACTAAATGAGGCAGCTAATGCCACTCTACAGATGTAAAACCTGGTGCTCAGCTTAAATAAATTGCCTAAAGGATTGCTTGACATCAGCCAAGGATTTGTGGAGAAGACTTTTTAATGCATTGCGGGGAATCCATAAATGTGCCCAATACCTATGACCATACCCTTCAACTTCATCTGTTCACTGCATTCCAATCCTGACCACACTGCCTCCCTTCTACTTTTTCTTCTTTTTCATTCTCTTCACCATTAATTCAGTTTAGAAAAACCACCTTTTACCTGAACTAGAGATATTTTCTATTTTACTTTGCTCTCTTCTGCCTTCCACGTTTCCATCATTTTATTATCTCTAATCTCTCCAGAGGAGCACTGGCTACCCCTCTCTCTCATATATTTATAACTAACTCTGAGGACCTGTCAAATGCTTGCCGAGTTCCCATCATGACACTCCACTGGTCAGAAGCCTTTTGCTGGTGCTGCTTGCCTAAAGAGTACCTTCTATCCTTCTTTGCTTGCTACTTAAGTATGTTTATAAATTGGTAGAGCCTACAATGAAAGAAGCCAGTCTGGATTGCTCATTGTTCCCCTTCCTCCTTACATTTGAAATTCCTTTCACTTTATTTAAACCTGATTAATTAAAACAAGAGTTGTTATTCTCTTCTCTCCAAACCACTTTTTCTTTCATGTTATTCTTTATTCTAATTGCCTTGCCAATAATTGCCAATGTGTGAGTCTAATCTCCATAACTCTGTGTGATCACCTTAAAGGCTCAGCTTACTCTCTTCCTAGATACTCCACATGGTGTCCAACACATAGTGTTTGAAGTGTGTTTCACTGGTTGTCTACCCAACAGCTCTACTCTCTTCTCCTTTCTGACCTGAAGAGTTTCCGTTTTGGTCCACAGAGGCAAGGTTTTCCCCACCCCCATGCCTTGTCTCCTCATCTCCAGTGGCTTTGTCATGGTAGACATAAACCAGTTCTGTAGCTGGATTATTAAAACAAAAAGGAAAACTTTAGAGAAACATTTCTCCTTAATAAAAATTGATAAATGAGAGAAGATACCCTTCTTCACCTGAGACAGGTACTACCACCTTGAAAGAATAAAAGAGGGCACAGTTACCATGGCTTCAGCTGTCATTTGGGAGATGGAAAGTCCCTGGGTCTCGGATGCCTTATTTTCACCCCTGAATTAATCATGTCTAGCGCAGTTTTAGTTCTAGACCTTTTACTAAGGGGTAAAAGAAATGCTTTACTTTTTAAAAAACTACTTTTAGTTGGATCTTCTATTATTTGCAGAGTCTTCTGAGTCAGTAACCAAAATATTTACTGAAATTTAAATCAGCATTTAAATATATTTTATATATAATACATATATATACATATGTATATATATGTATTTATACACACACACACACACACACACACACACACACACACATATATATATTTCAAAAATTTCAAGTATACTCTGAACTCCATGTGCCATGTGCTTTATTACTTTGCATTATTACTTAACATTTCATTTGACTCTATCTTTGGAAGCTCTTTGGTGGAAACACTTTTCTTCTATATTTTCTCATCATTAAACACATTACAGTTGCCTAATTTCTTCCCCTTGACTGAATACACTAATAAATGTTGAGTAAGGGGTAAAGGTGGTAAGGGGAGTCTTTTCTGGTGTCTTCCTAAAGGTTTATGGGCAGCAAAAAATATAGTGAAACTCTGCATTACCCAGATCAGCCAGAAAGTAAGGAAGGGAAGGGAGGGAGGGAAGAAGAAAAAAGGGAGGGAGAAAAGGAAAGAGGGAGGAAAGGAGGAAGGAAGGACAATTTGTATGCAAATGATGAACAGGTTGCAGAGGTCAGTTGCCTGAAACTGAGGCAGCTTCCAAGATAAAAGCAGATGGCAGAGCTTTTGTTTTTCTCTCTTGGCCACAAAACTCCTGCTAATTGAAGCAGCAACTGAACAAGCTGCTCTTTCACTCCCCCAGCGATATGATATTTATGTTTCACTTGGGTTTTGACTTTCATATTAAACACAGCCACCCCTCCTGCTCACTCCAGTTCCAGCAGCTAAGCCATCTCCTGCTTTTTCTATGGTTAGACTTCCTGTTTCATGTGACTCCTCATGAAGATGAACAAATGAATTAACTCCTGCCACCTCTCAGGGTCTCTCCCAAGATGGAATAAGGTTCCCTGAGAGAATAACAGTGAGCTACTTGAAGTAAAAGTGACACATTCTGAATCAGAAATGGCACTCTCCTACAAGTTGGATGCCAGACTTGACTTGAGGGAAACAAAATAAAATGGAAAGGTCGTCCTTAAGATTTGATCTTAACTGTGAAATGATCCTTTCAGCCAATGAGAGTGACTTTTTGTTTATTTTGTTCTGCTTTAAATTTCTTTGTTGAAGTCATGAATCTTGAAACTATGGAATGGACTTAATGTTACCAACAGCAACTCTACCGTCAATCTATCTTAGACTGCATTGTTTAGATCTTTCTCGTAGCCATTCCCATAGGCTGCCTTTTTTTTTTCTTTCCTGTAGTTCAGACTTGTATTTCCAGATATGGAAACACATTAAAATTGCTGAGAAATTTGCCAACCCAGCTTGCCCACATATTTATATCTGTGTCAGGATACAGTATTGTATTTACCAAGATTAAATTATCTGCTGTCAAAACTCAATGAAAATCTTGGTGCACCAAATTACACTTTAAAGATGTAAGCACCTATCTTTTCAAAATGCAAATCACATACTAATAAGTTATGTTTACAGGGTTATTTTTTACAAAAATGAAACAAGCTGAAATACGGGGCATTTCACAGACAGCACAATTTAAGTTGCTTAGTCTAGGAGGAGGTGTTAAATGCTGGATATCTGAGTTAGAATCAGTAGAAATGGGAGCTGGGCCAGACACAGTAGCACACGCCTATAGTCCCAGTGGCTCTGGAGGCTGAGGCAGAAGGAACCCAAGTTCAAGACCAGCCTCAGTAATTTAGCAAGACCCCAAGCAACTTGTTGAGACCTTGTCTCAGATTTAAAAAAAAAAAAAAAAAAAGAGAGGAATAAAAAGGGTTGGGGGATGTAGTGGTAAAATGCCTCCTCTGATTTAAATCTCCAGTATCAAAAAAGAAATGAAAGCTGGGTGCAGCACATGCCTGTAATCCCAGCAACTCACAAATTCAAGGTCAGCCTCAGGAATTTCATGAGCCCTAAGCAACTTCCTGAAGCCTTGTCCCAAAGTGCAAGGGGGGAAAAAAAAAAAAAGAGAGAGACCCAAGATCTATTTCAGAGGCAAAACACTACCCCTAGGTTCAATACCCAGTACTAGGAAGAAAAAAAAGAAAAACAGTAGAAATGGCCACAAGTTTCATAATGGCTACTTGCCATCCATGTTTTTATACAGTCACCTCTCAGATTGCCTGTAAGGAGGGGGATTACTTCTCTTCAACCCACTCATTCAAGATGAGCCAATGAAACCATGTATAAGAAAATATCATATATTAACAAATGGAAGAAACTTCAAGTGTTGGCAGTTTGCAATTAATGAGGGAGTCTAATTTATGGCCTAACAATTGATTTTTCTTGCTAGTATCACATAATTTTAGAAGTAAAAGGAAACTTAAAAATCATGTGGTCAAACTTCTTTATTTTATATTTAAAGAACATAAACTCAGAAAATTTTATTGATTTATCCAAGATTAAAAGAGAAAAATATTGGGGAAAAACTTATTTTTCGTAATGTTCATTGTTCTCCCTGCTCTTCTGCTATCAAATGTAGAAGTGTTTAATAGAATTTACTGCCTTATAAATAATTTTATGTGGATTTTTCTTTGTTTGTTTTTAGTTCTAATGGACATTTTCAAGCCAAAATCCCACTTTGCTTTTATTAAATCCTAGGTATGTTTCAGGGCAGATGTTACCATCACTTGAAAGTGAGAATTTTCAGAATAGAGCTGGGCATCGTGTGTTCTTTCCACCTTTCCACGATCCCACATCAAATTCTGACTACAAGGGATTCTGTCTCTTTTAATAGAACAGTGTACTATATATTTTAAAAAGTAGGCCAAAGTAAAATTAATTTTGCTGGGGGAGTCTTGCAGTTCCCTTTGCGATGTCTGGAGATTCCCAATGGTATCTCAAAACTAGGATGAAGAAAGCTTATGCTAGATTATTCCATCTCCCAAAGTAATTTGTCTCCTAATAACAATCATAATTACCTTCTACAGTGTTCCAACCCCAGTCTCTCCACTAGGCAGACTATTCACTCCAGGTAGGATGCCCATGCAGAAACTTCTCCACTATGTGCGGCTAGAAAAGATTTTCATTCTCCAAACCCATTCTGGGAAAACCACATATGGGTATACCAACTTCCAAGCTCTCATAAACATAATAGCTTGTTTCATTTTAACAAAATTACTCATTACAGGAAAGCCTACTTAAATGAAGCATTCTTTGCTAAAAACATGAGTAAATACATTGTACAAATATATACTAGATTTTCTAAAATCAACATTTGTAATTGTTCAACGTATTCACAAATTCCTAAGCAACACTTCCCTTTTTCTTTTGTTTCTTTCTTTTCTTCGCCGACCCCCCCCCCCCCCCCCCCCCCCCCGCTTCCTCCCAGTGATTCTGGGGATTGAGTGCAATATCTCCTACTTACAACGGGGCATACTACCACTGAGCTACACATGGAACCCATCAAGCAACTGTTTTGTGTCTACTTCTCCTCTTTGTATCAATCCATCCTTTCTCCCCTTCTACCTGCCTCTAACACCTTTTCCCCTTGGGGAATTCTCAATTGAGGAAGCAGCTGGTGTCATTTATATCTCAAATGATTCTGCCAATGCAAATCCCAGTGCTATTGTTATTTAAAGCCTTGTCTTTTATTATTGAATAAAATGTTTTGCTTTTGTGAAAATAATTTCAGTGTCAGTGAACAAGATGTAGCAGTGTCATGTGCTTCTGTGTTCTCTGTGTCTGTTTTTACTATGTGTTGGAGGAGAAGAGCTGAAAGGAAGAGAGAAGGAAAGAAAAAGTAAAGACAAAGTCTTTGATCTTAAAATTATGTAGAAAGTTCTTAATTACTTTAGTTAATGGTTCAGACAGACTTTTATGCTGTCTGTTCCTTCTGATAAGATGAAAAGAAAAATTTTCCTGATTCACTAATATCTTGGGTACTAATAAAACTTGAGTCACCAAGAAGCCATGGATAAAGTCTGGATGAAACGCTTTGCATCCTCTAAAATGAAGCTGTCAAAATCCATTAAAATTCATTTGAGGATGCTCAGTCTGTAGCAGTTATCAAAATAAAATTTGCCCCAATTAAACAGAAGAAAGTCTTTCTGGAGATTATCAGTGCAACCAAGGAAGAGGATCTTATAGCCTCAATTATCACATCGCACCAGATTAAATATGACACCTTTTAAGTGTGACAGCCAAAAGCACCAAAAATAAATCTCCTGCCCTTCCACCTGGGGCTCTGTTTTCCTATCCCCCAGCCCACCCCATCCCTTTCTCCTAACTTCCAGAACAGTTAGAAGATCTTCCCACAGCATGTCCAGAAGTTAACTTAGTATTGATGAGCCCTAGACTTTGTGTCTCACTTTGCCTGATTTGCTTGTGAATATACAGCCCCAGATGGAGAAAAGTAGGGGTAGGATTTATTTCATATGATTCACTACCGAGAGTCACAGCAAAATGTCAAACAATGTATTTTTGCTTCCAGACTGTCCTGGAATAGGCCCCAGGAAAACCTCTGACTTCACTGGCACTGGGGAGAGTGGACTTCTGAGCTGACTCAAAAATGCTGACAGAAATGGCAGGTTCCTGCTTAAGCACAGATGCCACTTCATTGTGTCAACTTGGAAATGATCAGCACAATCTGGCAAGTGCAATTGTTCTCACATTATGAATGTATTTGGGCAGGTGCTATGCTCCACTGAGGTCATATATTGCTTTCTCATTGTAGTTTTATTTTTTGTTTAAACCATGGGAGGAAAAAGATTCTCAACTACATAGTGAAAAAAAGACTGGTCCTAAGATTTAAGGGGGAATATGAAGGGTTAATAAGTATTTTATTAAACATTGGAACAAAGTTCTGATCTCTATTCTCAGGGATATTTTTGGTACATATTCTCTAAACCTACTAAATTCATAAGAAGGAAAACAAAAACAGCATTTAGGACAAATCTCAAAACTATTTTCTAAAATAGACCTTCTAGTGGCTTCTTCTATACCCACAATACATTGTTGTCATTCGCATACCACCCAGCTTAGCAGCAGACTTTTTTATTTCCATTGTCCCTATGGAAAGTTGCCACAGCTGCTTAAAGCACATTGTCATCGGAGGGCTATGCCTATATATAAAATAATACCTCACAGTAGGCCATTCTGGGTTCTGATGGCTAACTTTAAAAAGCCATAATTATGTCTGTAGGACTGGTGGTTCTTTGTCCTGCCAAAATATTAAGATCAGACAGAGTGACATAAATAACTCTAGCATCAAGAGTTGCAGCTTGGAAACAGCAACAGAATGCATGTAAGCTAAATGTAGGCGAGGGAGGTACATTTAGTGGGTATTTGGTCTCTGAATCTTTCAGGCTGCCTCTGTAAGGTACACACAGTAAGCACAGGGTAGCCAGCAATACACTAAGGTCTGGAACCTAAAGAAATGCAATATACAGTCACTGCTTCAACAAGATCTACTTGGGGAAAACTATAGTCAACAAAAATAAAGAATATATGAACAAGAGAATGAATGTGTCACAAGTGCTTTAGCAGTTCTGACGGAGAGCCCAAGATATAAAGCAACTGGGAAAGCCTAATTCCTTTTAGGTTCTATATAACTATAATAATATTTATAATTATATGTAATTATCATATTCGAGTGTGATATATTTGTAATCATATACTATACATGTTACTGAAAGGCCATTATGTGCTGGGTCTTTTCTATAACAGGTTTATCATAGTATTAGAGATTAAAAGAATTACCATAAATGTGCAGATTAAAAATCTAAGGTTAAGCACTTTAAAAGGTCTCATAGCTAATACATTAGCAGAGAGCTTAGATCCGTGCCCAAAGAAACCAAAGGCATACTGAATCACTAGAGAGATAGCAGAGGGTTTATGGAGGAAGTGACACTACAACTCATCCTAAAGAATTATCAGGACTTGCTTTGTTAGAAGCAAGGTCACCAGGGGAGGATATCAACCTTAGTTCTGGCAGCAAAATAGGGATCAGCTCACAGGGTGTATAATGAGCACTGGGAAGAGGTTGGGGGAGGGGAATGAGAGGGGGGAGATTCAGGTTCCATATGATATAGGGGCCAGAATTTCCAAAGAGAAATTCACAGTGGAAAGATATTAACGTTGGGAGATGATGAAGGTTTGCACAATCACTCAAGGCTTCAAAGCTTCTATAGCTAGATTTTTGAAACTACTTCTTTAATTTCTCTGACCACGGATTTGCAGTGTTTTTCTTTTAAGAAGATACAAAAGTAAAGGAAGCTAACTGTATCCCTGCCCTTGTGAAATGAAGACAGATAATAAATATGATAAATACTAAAATGGCTTGATGGATGGTGATTAAAGAATAAAAGAATGCAGGAAAGGAACATGAGGAGACTCTGGTGGTGATTTGTAATTTTGTAGAAGGTGGACAGGAAGGCTGCACTGAGGAGACATCTGAACAAAGGATGTCCCCACTGTCCCTTCACTCTCCTGTCACCCTACTGGCTTCCCTACCCACAGTATGGTTGTGATTAACAAAATAATAGACTATTACCTCTAAGAGGTTTTTTTTTCCTCTTTGCACTTATTTTTTTTTAAATTTAGGAAAGCACATGTGCACTTCATGATCATTATGATTACTTCAATTTATCATGATCTTTATGTATGTTTATACAACACTTTAAATTTTTTTTAAAAAAATTTAAATATTTTATATTTATATATGTATATTTTAAATCTTTTATTTTATTTGCATTTGATGTTAGGAGTTAAAGTCATTTCACGGTGGCATTGGGGTAAAAATCTACAACAGATTAATGTGATTTCATTTCACTCTGTGCCTTCATTAGAAATATTCTTTATAATTTATTTTAATTTTTTAAAATAGGCAAATTCACATATATTTTATACAATTCAAACACACACAAAAAAACCCACCAGATTTCCACATCTTGATTTGTTTTCTGGATTTTTTTTTCTGTAGAATTATTTTCTTAAAATTTGTTGTAATTAGTTATACATGACAGTAGAAGGGATTTTGGCACATTATATACAAATGGATCACAACTTCTCCCTCCTCTGGCTGTACATGAGTCACTCTGGTAGTGTAATCACACATGTATGTATGGTGATAATGACTGCCTCATTCCACCAATTTGTTTTCTTTTTTTTTATTTTTTAAAAACTTTTATTAGTTGATGATGGATCTTTATTTATTTGTATGCGGTGCTGAGAATAGAACCCAATGCCTCACACATGCGAAGCAAGTGCTTACCACTGAGCCACAACCCCAGCCCCCACCAATTTCTTTTCTATAGAATCCCTAAAAATTGCTTTTCATCTTCACATCAAAGTTAAGGACTCTAGAAAATTATTATGATCCTTTTTTCTTAAATACAGCTACCTATCTCCATGGTCCTCAACTTACAGATTAGCTATATAAATCTGTATTTCATGATAAATGGAACATTAGTCTCTTTACCTCTATGCTCCCATGTATTCTTCCTTCTTTTTTTCTTTTTAATTAAAATGAAGAATTTAGGTAGAGATGTATTTCTTACATCTTTTAAAAATGGGAAACATATACAATTCTCCAATATGAAATATTTAACAGGGCTTATTTTAGTGTAACATTAAAACTCACCAATATCAATTTAATTGGGATAAATGGCATTTGTTCTTTCCAGCAGTAGGTGGAAAGAGAGAAAAACAGTATGTGTTTCCCAAGAGTCTAATAGGAAAAGAATGGGGTTTGTGCATTTTGTCCAAGACTCCCACTCCATGGAAACAACAAATTGTCTGTACAAATTGTTCTGGACTTTTTTATTTTAAAAATCAATTATTATAAGTATAGTTGTAGGAGGAAGAAATAGGGAAGATGTCATATAGACAAAAAAGAGCTTCATATTATTTTAGTTTGAGAATATCAAAATAACAAAAAATGTTATTATGAATTTCTTAAAACTTGTGCCAAACAAAAACAAAAAAAAATAATATGATCATCCTTCAACATTTTATTTGGTGTGTTCCTGCCCGTGCAGGAGATGCACCTACTCCTCAAGTCTGTGTTGTCAAAGAACTTTGAAGGAGTCCCCTGATGATAAAATAAAAGATCAGCTCTTTCTAGGCATTGTTAAATCATATAGAGTTGGGTCAGCATCCACTGGAAATTTCTTCTAGTTGAGTTTCTTTATTGTGATTTCAGTACACTGGCTTAAAGTTTATATGTATACAACACTCTAGGATTATTACCAACTTTATAAAGACAGCATAGTGTAGTTATGAATATAATTTCTATGGACCAGGCCCCAAGAATGAGACTTGCTGGATTCAAATCTCAGCTGTCATTTAATAGCTCTAAGGTCCTGGACAAGTTATTTGACCTCTGTGTGTGTTGGTTTTATCATTCATTCATCATCATCATCATCATCATCATCATCATCATCATCATCATAATAGTACTTTTAAAATACTAGTACCATCCACATCCAGCACATGGTAGATCCTGTGTAATGTCTACCATTATTATCATTTCTAAGGTCTCTATTTTAGAAATTTTCTGAGATCCATGCTTTAAAAACTTGTAATAAAAAAAGAATCAGATTCTATATGCTTTTAATTTTTTTGTATTAACAAATTTATCCAATGTAGAGCTATTATTGAAGTTTCAAGTTATATAGGTTATTCAACCGGATAAACTGAGATATCATTTACAAAAATATAAAGTTTGAAGGAGAGAGAGTGGTAAGCAGAAAAGTACCAAGAGCTAAATTTAGAACATGTTAAAGGTTGGGATACCTGTGAATTATTCAAATATCAATGTTAAATACAATTTTGGATGTAAAAATCTGAATATGAGAAATAAGGGCTAATGATAAAATATCAGTTTTTGTCATAAAGATCATATTTAAGGAGAAGGGAAATTCTCATGTGATTACTTAGATAAGAGATATTAAATGAGGAGAATTTTCAGCTCAAGTCTAGACTAACTTCAACATTTAAGAGACGGGTAGAGCAGCAGAGGTGTTTGAGGTGCCTGAGAAGGAGAAGTTACCAAAGAGAAAAGAACCCCAGGTGTGTATGGTCACGGTCGGCAATGCTTCTAGAAAGGAGTCATCAAACATTAAACTGTGATGAGAGAAGAAGATGATAACTGAAAAACAGTTAATGGATTTGACAATGTCAAGTTTATTGGTGCTCTTGGAAAGAGGAACTTTGGCTGTGTGCCTTTAAGGGAGCCAGATTGGAGTGGGTTGAATGGTGGATGTGGGTGAATAATTGATGTTAGGTTGCACTTACAATTAAAAACATTCATACAGCTCAGCTGTAAAGGAGAGCCAAGAAACAGGGCATAAGGTGGATGATAGCTCAAGAGAAAAGGTTTTTGTTTTCTTTGTTTTGGTGATTAGTACAATCCAATAAATAATGCTGAATATTCCAGGTGAGAGAAATGAATAACTGAAAGACCAAGTCCTCGAGTACACGAGTAAATAAGCAGAATATGACAGCAAAAATACTCCCTAGTGTGTAAAGAAGAAAGTGGAAATGGTGGAAACATAGGAGAATTTCTTTCTACTGGCTTCTACTTGTCTTGTTGGTTGGCCATCACTTGTACAAAAGTGTGGGCAAGGAGTGAGTCATCGTTTGCATGAGGACCACTAACAGTTAGTGTTCTGTAGTTGTATTGGTCAGTCTGCGAGGTAGACCTGTTTGATTGCTAGTGTCGTCAGGTTAGAGTGGACAGAGAACGTCACTGAAAATTAGGTTCCCTGGGTCTTAGTTTGAGGAGTTCTGACTCAGTCCTCTAAATCAACCTGTGATCTTGGACTAAGCATTTGAAGATCCCTGAGTTTCAGCTTTTTATTCTACAGAAAGATAATGATAGAGATTGTTTAGAGTGACCAATAAACAATGCTACTGCTTTATTATAAATTTGAAGGAAGGTCTTTAAAAACCAACTATTTCCCAGTCAAAATGGCTGCACACATAGTTATCTGTATTCATGAACGAAAAGTATAAAACTTTCAATGTGCCCTTTATAAAATCTGTTCTCAGTTATCTGTGGGCATGTTTTCTATTTCTTATAGTCTGTTATATGGAAATTTAAAAATAACTTTATTACTTGACTGCTTAATTACAAAAATGTGCCCAAGGCATAAAATGTAGAATCAAATATAAAAGTTAATTTGAATTTTTGGTACTATGGATGGACTGCCCCCCACCACATGTTCATCAAGGGGCCTCTACCTCCTCCTCCTCCATGGCTTTTGTGACTTTAAGTGTACTTTATAAATTTCCATCCAGCAACAACACGATCAAAGATGTGCAATGAATCTTTTCTTTCTTCTCCGATAAATATCTTTGGTCTTAACTAGCTAAAAGTGTAGCAAAAGACATTTAATTTTAGCCACAGGGTATCCATTTTCTGTCACGCAAAAAAATAAATATACATAAAAGTAATAAGATCTCATAGAAAACAGTGTGGGACACAGCCATCTGACTTCAATTTTCTGAAATGCAAGGGGATGCAATTAACTCTCTTGTTATGATTAGCCTGTTGGAGCTGAGTCCCCTCAGTAAATTATAGCACTCACAACAGCCATAATGGTGTCACACACTAAATATTATTTGTCCTCTGATTTACAGTCCTGCAGATGAGTCATGGGACTTGTGGATTAATAATAAGGAGAGCCAAGTTCAAGATTTGGCTTTGTCTGTAATAATGTGCTTGCCCATTGGACCTTATTAACATAGGTATTTGTCAGTTCTAGGATGAGACACTTGCCTCGGGAACAGTATTTAAGGGGATGCCAAAAACTCAGTGATCATGATACATAACATTTAAAACAATTCCTTAAAAGTAAATCTCTGTCTTAAAAATAAACATTTGGGGGCTGGTGGTATACCTCAGTGGTAGAATGCATGCTTTACATGCAAGAAGTCCTAGGTTTAAATATCAACAATGAAATAAAATGAAATTGATGATAAAAATATAAACATTAATAAAGACAGAACCAGTAGCAGCAACATGCTGAGCTTAACTGGAGGCTGCATCAAAAGAAAAACTGACATTGATGCTGCCTTTATTTAAATTTTTGATATTTTCTTCATCACAGATTGTTTACATTATTTTTTTACGTTTTCAAATCTTGAACTAAAATGCCATTTGCCTCAATTACTGAGTTTTTTGTTTGTTTGGTTTTTTTTGCCTCCTGAAATTTTGTGCCCAGGTAGATGCCTCACTGGTCTCACCCTGGTCTCTGTGTTATTAATTTATCACCAAAACAGTTGGCATAGGGAAGCACTATGCTCATCATTTGTTCCTGCTGCCACAAAGAAGCATACTTTCCTTCTGGAAACCGATCACCTCTTATACTACCCAGTCCTCTCCCTTCTCATTCCTAGAAGAGGGTTTATTTGTGTGCAGCCCTGGAAAACCCCCTGGATGGTCCTCTCTACCTCAGATAACCAAAACCACCACCACACCAGGAAAATAAAGAATGTTTGAAAGACAAGTAAATTTCATATGTTTTGCTCAAAATCAAGGAAGAGTGGCAAGGAAGGCAGGTATAAAAAAGTCAAGTTTTCCAACTGAAGGATCCCTGGGAATCTTTCTACATATATCTTACCAATATAGGTAAATCATCACTTCTGTAGAGTTAAAACTCACAGAAGGATCAAATCATTAAAGTCAAAGAAAAATAATTGCACAAATATATCAAAATATATTTTACTATAATGTATGACTAAAAAGAACAAATTTTAAAAACATGCTGTCCAGCCTCAAAAAAGCAAGTAAACAAAATTCTGAGCTCTGATATATCGAAGGGCCACCTGTCTGACTTTCTCAATTTGTGAACTACTCTCCTCAGAACACTACCGACTCCACAAAGGGAAGATCCATGATTTCTTGCTTACATGTGTTTGATGTCACCATGGAAGAAGATGCATGGGATCTTAACCACCCTCACATGCTTTACTAGGAGAGAACTATCTCAAGGTGCAAGGATGGGTAGAACTTTTAAGCCCAAGCAATGACATATGAAAGAGCTTTCACAGCAAATGAACAAGGTGTGTGGCAGGGAAAATAGGTTTAGGGTGAAGGCATCTGTGGCAATCTTTCCACCTTGAGATTGGCAAGAGGAGACATCTTCAAGAGAAGGCCACTCAGGACTAGAGAAAACCCCTGTTCTGCCTTTCCCCCTCTGCACTGCTTCCTCAGAGGTTAAACGGTCCTGGAACAACATACTGACTTCTTCAACTTCATAATCCCTTTAAAACTTATAGTTTAGGTTATCTCATCCATAAGGCCTGAGACATATATTGCATTGTATCACATTGATCTTAATCGAATACCATACTGTATTGTTCACCGAAACACATGGGATAAAAGAAAAGAAAACCTGCATCGAGATACATGGTTTCAGAAAAGCCATCAAAATAATGGTCCAAATATGCAAGGACAATGAGTTGCATCATGTACCCTAGATTTTTGTAACATAAAAAATGTACTATCCTTGGTGACTATTATGTTATACTTTTGTCTTATACCTACATAGTACATTTAATACTTCCTTTCATTTTTTTCTCTCTTTATCTCTTTTCCTTCCTTTCTTCCTATCTGCCTCCCTCTTTCCTTTGTCTGCTCTTTTATTTATTTATTTTTTCCTCATTCCTTAACACAGGTATAAGCCCACAGCAAATCTTGAGTAGTTCTTCTTGGGTGTTGAATTGAAAGCATCCTTTAAACAGAGAGAAGCCTCATTGTAGAATTATGGGTGATTTTGCCCTTTTTTTTCTGTTTTTAATTGTTTACAAGTACAATTTTTTCCCATAATCAAATAAAAATATTTCAAGCCTTCCAACTCTTTATCTTACAGGAAAAGCCTGATTCTACCTTATCTGATTTGAGGAAAAATATCCTGCATATGAACAAAAACTTGATACAATATATAATTTGGAACTTGAAATTCCTTTATTTTTTATTAATTAAAATTGTCTTGGCTATTAGGCTATGTTTTAGATCTCTGTGATAAAGTCTTCAACTGTCATGCAATAATCCCTCCAATGCCCATGCCAATAGGGCTACACACTTAACATTTTAATTAAAGTAAATGGAAATTCTGCCATTTTTTTTTCTTGGTCCTACCACAAATTTAGAATGTAATCCTACCTAGAGAAAGGTGGACTTGAAATCAAATGCAAATACATATCTCAAATAGAGCTCTGTTTACATCTAGGATTTTCTTCATTTTTGTTTTCAAGAATAATCAGAAATATCACATGTGCTCTATTAAAGATGCATTTAGCTAATTCCTTTGTGGGTGCTGGGAGATTAGTAGTGAGTGAGGCTTAGAAAGTTATATAGTGAGCAGGAACATTATAGAGCTACAGATATTTTAAGAGTTCCCTGAATCTACTATCTATCCAGCTTACGGCTTTTTACAATCGAAATAAAAATCCCACCATAAATGAAATGGAAAACTTCACTAATTTCCATTCACCAATGATGGCAGAAGCCCCCCATGGGTTATTAAGTCTGAGAGATGTGTGAACAAACATGATAATAAGCAAGCAAAGTGTATCATAAAATATACTGTGTTCATTTATTGTGACAACTGGGGTGTAATTATACTAGGAAATGTACTGCACTTTAGTCAGTGAAAGTAATAAAATCTGAACACCAGGAGACCTTTCTCGACTCTGTGCTATTAAACTACTTTTGAGGAGGTGAACGATCTAAAAATATGGGAGGAATGTTCACTTTCATAGATCAGCAAAGTGGGGGTTAGTCAGATTTTCTTGTAGTCTTATGAATAAAACCTCTGTTTTTTCCTCATTAAGTGTGGATATAGTACAAAAGAACATTTCTCTCAATTCCTGGGTAATTATAATGCCTTGAAGGTTTATAGATTACCTGTGCTATTCATTTTCCTTTCTTCCTTCAATTAAAGAAATAGGGAGAGAAAAAAAAATCCCTCACCCTATTGTATTGATAGTGCCTTTGCAAAGCTGAAAACATAAAGTCAAGGGAAACTTGGAGAAAGATAAGAAAACAAAGGTCCCCATGGGAGATGATGAGGTTGGGAGACCCTGAGTGGGTGTAATGATTAAAGCATTAATGGAGGTCACTATAAAAAATGAAAGAAACACGTAATTTCAGATTAGGAAATTCTCTGCTTCCCAGAGTGAACTGCTATTTGGGAAAGTATAGTTAATTGAATTTTATGACACTTTTTACAAAAATTAAAATGCATATATTTTACTACCCTAATAGTTTTATTGCTACTCTGAGATTTATGTGTAGTGATACACCAAAAAGCATATGCAACAATCCACTAAAGAGCACCGGAGTGGATTACTACGGTTTCCTTTTGTGCTTTGGCAGCCGACAATCAAGATCATAATTACAGGGCTGGAGCCACCTGCCAGCTCAATGAACAGAACCACGTGGCTCCACATAAAATAAGAGCAATTTTAACATTAAAAAGAAAATGAGTGTTAAGCCTTAGGGGCCTTCCAGGACAGCCTATGGAAAGCTGGGTATTTATTTTTTCTGAACAACAAATGACTAATTCTTACATTAGCCCCTTTTATTGATGCAGGAAGAGTAGGGTCTGCCAAGGCTTTTCTGGTTACTCTAGAGTATCTAATGAAATGAATTCCTGCATTCAGAGTTGCTTGGGAAAGGATTGGTGAATCCAGAGCTCTTGTGGTGGATTCTAGGTAAATTTCAGATTTGAGCATTTATTCTGTCCAACATACAGAAGCTGGAACACAGGGATTGGCCCTCACTTGATTAAAACCACTGTATTGAATTTGCCATACCACTGGGGATTGCCACAAGTCAATGAGATAGAAATGGTGAAGTCAAGAAAGTGAACCGCTCAAGAATTTTTTGGATTAGGAATTCTAATATACTAAACAATCTGCTCTACAACAATGTAATGTTTTCCTCTGAGTTCCTCTAAATATCACTTTCTCTGAGGAGTCTTACCTTGGTTCTTTAGTCTTCCTGATCATGGTTTATTCTCCACCCCAGCACGCTTCTATTAGCACAGCACTTCTTACAGGGTAATGTGCATAGTAACCATCTGGGATCTTGTTAAATGCACAGCCTGGGTCAGTCGGTTGGCAGTGGGGAGAGGAGACCTGTGAGTTTGCATCTCTAATGAGTTTGCAGGTACTGCTGATTCTGCTGGACCTCAGAATATATTTTGAAAAGCAAGGTATTAAAGCTTTTCTTAAAATGTCATATCATAATCTATACAATTCATTAGTCATTTCTTCTTGACTATGAGCTCCCTGAAAGCAGAGACAAAGGCAGCATCTCAATAGATCCCAATTCTAGAATGCCTACGAGTTTGGGGGAAAAGTAGAATCTTACCATATGGTATTACCCTTAATTCTCATAACAATCCTAAAGATCTGTAATTATGTTCCCATTTTACAGATGAAGAAGCTAAGTCTCAAGTGATGTTGATCAACCTGGCTATGGTCAGGTGCTAGGTAGCAGTCAGAATACAATTCTGGATCTATCTCCCAAGTCCGTGTTCTTTTCTTGTGCCCCCTAAAACCGCCCCTTGTTCACTTCTGTATATGCAGAGTGTGGAGCATCTGTGAGCATTTTATCTATAGGTTTCACCTTTGCTCACATTAGCTCCCTTGTGTGGAATGTTCTCCCTGCTTCTTCCTACCCAATTAAAATCCACCTCACTCTTGATTGCTTCCACTTAGCTCACTGGCTCTTAGGTTTTTTCTCTCTTCTGAATGCGCACATAGCAATTGTTTGCATCACACAAAGAGCATTTAAATTGCTAGTTATGTTATGAAAAAATGTATTTAATTCATCTAAGAATTACTTATTGAGTATGTTCTAAGCACCATTTGTGGTTGCAAGCATTTGCAATGGGACATGGAACAAAACATACAAAACTCCCTGCTCTCCTGAGTCTTGGGGATCATTTCCCCAGCTAACATGAAAACTCATAGGGAGCAGGATTCCAATCATTTTACTTTCTGTATTTCTCACCGTGTTTTGTTCATAATAGCTGTTAAATTAATAATGGTCTCAGATTTGGGTAATTTACCATGTAGATGTGTTCCTAATATACAGGAGAGTCCGAATCACAAGACTTCTCTTTTCTCACAAATGACCTTATGAAGTGAAATGCTGCTTTTGTGCTGTTCCTCGTTCTCTAACAATGTTTTAGGTCAGAAGCAGAGGCACTAAGGTTACACATGGTGCGATTATCAGACAGAGAGATAGAATGCACCAAAATTAAATCACAGTAGTTCCCAGCATAGCTACATTATCTGTTCAGGTGTATAGAAATTTCAGACAACTTGATGAAAGGCCAGTCTCGCCAGCAACGATGATATTTCTCCTTTCTACACACCCAAACTATAGACTACAGAAAAAAGAACCCTCCTAACTAAAAAAAAAAAAAAATTACATTCTTACAATATCATGATTTTTTTTTCTTTAATAACATCCCAAATTTGTGCTATCTTAAATAGGGAATGCATGTATTTTTCTGGGTTATTCAGAATGTTCTACATTTTACTTTATAAAAAGCAGCAATTTCAAAATCTGCTCATGCACTAAAGCTATACAAAGGTTTTCTTTTTGAAGCTGCAGGCTTTGTAAAATTTCATTAGGTGTTTTGGTCTCGTGTGTATAAATACATGTACATGTCTATACACACACACACATATGATGCAGACCAATAGATGAATGACTTAGAAGGAAAACTAGTATTAAACCTGCTATGTATCCTTTCCTTCTGATTTTTGCAATTTCATACATTGAAGAAACCTAAATGTATTAATCTTGTGTCCATTTTAAACATGTAAAATAGAAATGTAGAAATTCACATGCTCCTTCTCAACTTGGCTATGTTGTTATACATTGGAAAACTTCTTGATGTGTTCTATGGATGGAAGACCATGCAATTTGAAGTGAGTTACAATTCTTATTAACATGAGACACATGTCTTCACCTTGGATATAGCTTTTGTAAAATGGGGGTCACCATTTCTTCACACAAGGATGTTATAAGAAGAAAAATTCTGATATAAAAAACATCTAACATATATAGTAGGTGTTCAGTTAGTAATGGTTTTCCCGACCATACTGACAATCTTGCATTCCTATTATATTATTCTTTTTAATCATTAAACCCCATTATTTAAGTACCAATAATAATTACATTTAGCAAGTACAAAACTATGATTACTACATTGGTAAAAAATGTTCAACTTAAAATAAATTTGATGGAAATAGATATCTGAGAGGAGCTAAAAATAAATATCTGGACAAACATAAAGAAACAAATAACTGAATGAAGTCTTTGCCCTGTGTTTTAGGGTAAATTCAGGTTTCCTTTCTAAAAAGAGGAAGACATCCCATTAATCAGATTGCTTTTTCCTGGTCCTTCCTTTTTATAGGATTTGGCAGGAAAGGTGTTTGGCTAAAATATAGCTTCAAATTAGTGGGTGTGACTGAGCTGTAGCCTGCATCCTACAAAAGCCTTAAAACATGAATAAAAATAGGTCTGAGGTTTGAACAGAAATAAGAAAACAAGAATATAGTGACAAAAAGTCATAGACCCTTAGAATTCTAGACAAAGCAAGCAAATTCTTCCTTTTCAAATGGGGAAACTGCAGAGTGCAGTGAGTGGCACATGCCTATAATCCCAATGACTCAAGAGGCTGAAGCAAAATGATTTCAAGTTCAAAGCCAGCCTCAGGAACAGCACGGTACTAAGAAACTCAAGGGACCCTTTCTCTAAATAAAACACAAAGAAATGGGGCTGAGGATGTGGCTCAGTGGTTCAGTGCCTCTGAAGTCAATCTCTGGTGCCTCCCACAAAATAAAATAAAATAAAATGGAGAAACTGAGGACCCTGTAGCTTAGCTGACTTTCTCAAAGTTAGATGCTGAGGTCCTGGCTAAAAAAAATCTTTGCATGTGAATCACATGTGATTAAAAATAATCAAGAAATATTAAGATCTTATTGGACATGGATTATTTGTTAATGAGAAGGAAAACCAGAGAATTATCAATAAGTTGGGATCACATTTATTGAGTGAGTAGTATGTGAAGATGGCAAATTTTTTAGGCAATGAAAACAGATGACATCTGAAATGTGTCTTATGTGACTGGCACTTTTGACAATGGTTCAGTGGACTCTCATTTCTTCTAGGTTCAAATTTGCTTACAGAAAAGAACACTACTTCATTTCCTATCTATACAAATTATCAGAGTATTGCTCCAAAGAATCCAAAAAGATAAGAATAGAGGGATTGGATTTGGTCATTCTCCTCACACTATGGGGAAAAAATTGGTTTTGAACTATATTTTTCACAGCATGACTGGTATGAATGGAAACTCTTCAAACCTTCTCAAGATTGCCCTCCAACCGAGGAGGCTGATAATCAGAATGGAAATTTGTATTTTTTTCATATTACCATGTATGAAACACTCGAGAGTTTATTGAAACCCTCAGAAGTGAAGTCACGTTTTAGTCATAAAAAATTTCTTAGGGAGAATTTATTTTATTTTATCCTATTAAAAAAAGGCTTTTCTTATCTGGAAAGCATAGAACTAAGAAAAAGAGATCCCATTCCTAAAATTTCTAGCTCAAGAGTTCTGGGCTGAAACCTGAGAATATGAATTTTAACAGATTCACAGATTATGCCGACAATGCTGATACAGGTATCACAGTTTGGGAACTACTGATACTACTGAGGTAGGTCAACTTCTTAACTTATTTTTTTTTCTTCAGATATTCTACTTCTAGCATTCTAGCAATTTATATTTAAAACTTTCTTTTTTTCTCAATCCTTCCAACAACCAAACAAGTTCTATTTCTGATGCTTTCACTATGGTCTCAGCAGACAGGTTATCATGTAGGTAGACTGGAAGGTAGGAAATAGTCATCATTGTTTAAGGCTGATTTCCAATATAATCCCCCAAAATACCAAATCCAAGCAATTAGGCAAAGTGAGCATCTTGGTCTTGGGACAATTGTGCATAAAAAATGACATCCTTTGCATATTTCATATAGAAAGCTAAACACCAATATTTTTAACTTCATCTGTACAACACCAAGTGGATAGTTGGCCCTTGTATAGCTTTTGCAAAGGGAACACTTAGAGAATTCTTCAAGGACATTGGTGCACTAAAGCCAGGCACACAGTGATACACTATTATTAGAGAAACAGTATCATTTTCCCCAGTGATATGATGTTACTGCCAGAAAAACACTGAAATATTGCAAAATCTTAAAGTGCATATAAAAAAATCAAATAGGCAGTGTAGCATTTCATAATGATGTGATTATTCCTGCAGGTATCAGCTAATTAATGAGTAAAAAGTAAAGTGAACAAAAAGTAGTTATCTTGAAATGACAAACGGTCCTAGCATTTGTCAAATTTAATGTGATAATATATAAAGCAGGACTTCAGTGGAATTGAAGAACAGAGAAATTGATGTTTTCTAAACCCATCATCTTTCACAGTGTGTATGCATGTGCTCGCACACATGCACACACACACACACACACACATTTACTCAAAGTACTTCTTAGCTATATATAACTCGAATCACTGGGTCTTTACTAGCAAGAATAAAGATAATGAAAAATGCATGTATAGTAATATGATACAGCATAATAAATTATTCCTGCCAGATGTTACATGGTATGTATATATATTTTTAAATAAAGGGTAGGAATAGGCAGGGAAAAACACTACACACACACACACACACACACACACACACACACACACGTGTGTACACAGTTAACTAATGGAGGCTTTGAGACACTAGTCTTCAAATATTACCAAGCATTTGACATGGGCTAGGCACTGTAAGAAATATTGTCAAAAACAGAAGAACTGGATGTAAAATGTAGTGGAAAAAAAGTTGTACACAGGTTGACACCTTTTAACAGTACATGTTTGGCCTCCAAAGCAGAAGAAATCACCCAAGAGTAAAGACTGTCCTATTCTGGTAAAGTTGACCTGAACTAGGTTATCTGCATGGGGTGCATTTCCTTAGGCAGAGTAGAAGTAGAGGTGGTGAAGGACAGTCCAGAGGAGGGGGTCATTTGGCAGAGACAAAACCACACGAACACTCCATGAGTACATCAGTGTGTTCTACACATGCCTATATCATATAAGTTGATGCCAGAACATGTAAGGAAAAATATGCTGTGGAGGCGCATTTGTTGAATAACATGATGGAGAACGTAAATGTTGAATGAAAGCATGAAGGACCAAGCATGAAGCCAAGGAAATGAGGATCATTAAGACCTACTGACACGATTAGAAAAGGAAATACTGGGGTAGCAAGGGGAGGAGTTTTCAGGTGATCTTAAAACCATAAATGAGAGCTGGTACAAAGAACTACTCCATTTGGCTTTATGTTGCCATAGCTTTCAGGGACTAAACTAAAAACAAAAATTATAATCATCATCATTTTGCTTGCTGGCTCTGAATTTCAGAAGACAAGTTGCATTCATGACTCAGGCAGCAGCCTCTCTTACTGCATGCCATAGATCACTTTTAGTTCCATGAGATTTAATTTTAAGAACCTTAGGTTTTATCTTTAGCACTTCAACAACACTGAAAATGCTTCCAGGTTTTGATTTACAGAATTATTGTCACTGTCAATAAAAGGAATGTGCCTGACACACCAAATCCAGTTTAATTACTTCTGTGATGTCTCCTGCGGCTGAGAGGAAATGGTATTTTCTCTGACACTTTCCTGTTTTTAATTTAGCAAAATGGGACACTTCCCCTGAATAGGGCCTAGGAGAGCAGATTCATGATTGATGCCATCAACATGGACCCCACAGTTTCAGCAATGCTCCAACTGTGCAATGATTACATAAATCTGGATCCTCAGTTCTGGATTCCTTCAAGTTGTACATTCAAGTGACCATCAAAGACTTGGTGTACAGCTGGTCACAGTGCCACATGCATATAATCCCAGCAACTCAGGAGGCTGAGGCAGAAAGTTTGAGCCCAGTCTGAACAGCTTAGCAAGACCCTAAGCAACTTAGCAAGACCCTGTCTCAAACTAAAAAACAAAAATGGCTGGGGATGGCCTCAGAGGCAAAGCACTCCTGAATTCAATCCCCAGTACAAAAAAAAAAAAAAAAAAAAACTTTGTGTGTAAACATGGCTGGTATACTGGGCATTGTGTCACAATCTGGAGAATTCAATAGCCTGTTTTTACCCAGCAGTATTCACAGCGTCAGCATTGTCCTGAGCTATTGGAATCCAGATGAGGCCTTGAACACTTCCAACAGGAGGACTGCCAAATATCAAAATACACAGTGCACCACTCAGTTGGAGAAACCAAGCAAAATATATTATTTATTTTCTGCTACATATTCCATCTGTTTGTCTTCTTAAAGGGTCATATGTTATATATTTATAAGAAGCATTCACACCTACTCGAACAGTTTCCACCGTCTCCTTCAAATGCAGCCTCCTTGTTCACGACCCATTTTTTTTTTAAAAAAAATCTTTCTTTATCAGCTGATCCTTTTATGAAACTTGCTCCATTCTGAAATTACTTCAAGTTAAGAAATGCCTTTGTACCTCCCAATCTCACCCAATCCTGGGGAGATGAAGCCTCACACTCTCTAGGTCATTTTCTGAAAGATGTGAATTTAGATCATTAGAGTCATTAAAATCATACACTCCATAACACCCAGAGCTAACAGATCATTCTTGTATTTTATGCTGCTGTTGAATGCTACCAGAGAGGTAAAAACGTATAACAGCACAGAGCTGGAGAGAAGACTGTAATTCCTCCCCATAAAAAAATTCTACCCTTTTTAATTGCTGCAGTAAATCTCATTAAAGACACAGAATGCTTTGTTCAGAAGGGAAAAAAAAAGGATTACTGGACAAGAGGCATCTTCTTCACAGTAACATTTTTTCCCTTATGATGTGAATTATCCCTTAATGCAAGCACAACGTTATTTTTATCTTGACCTTTTCCTGGACTCTACATTTCTTGAGAGCTTTCTTTCCCTTCTCTACAAATATGAAGGGCCCATGGTCATTACTGTTAATCTCTGTAGTAATTTTTCATGCCCTGGGCTTCATGCATTCTCTTATGTTTCTCTTATATATCTTCCAAAGACCTTCAAGGACCACACTGCTAACCTCTGATGTGGATTTATTTTCTTTCTGCTCCCACAACTGAATAAAGGAAAAGCTGAAAGGTAATTAACATAATGAAACACTTGGAACACATTCATTGTTCAGCATGACACTGAATCTGAGCTGCCCGTTTCCCATCATAAAAATACATTGTGGATCTGATTTAAGCAAAGGAACTTTAGGTAATATTTTGCCTGATTTCATGATCGAATATTAAATTATTATTTTTGAAAGGCTGTCACAGAAAAATCACAGAAAATTCCCTTCTCTCTTTCTTAATCAGTACCTTTTTATAATAGAACTGCAAGTTAGTGACAGTGTGCTTCGACAGCTCACCTTGAATTTTTAGCTCCTCTTTAGAAGTGGCAACGAAATAGTTGAGGGGAAGAATGTGTTTCAGGCAGCACAGTGCTTAAAATTAAATCTAAGAATTAAAGAGTCAGAAGAGCATAAGAATAAATTGCAGCGTTAGATTCTGCTTATTATTAACTTCTCTGTGGAATTTTTCTGCTGGGGAACTTCCAAAGCACTGACATTGAAGGTACCTCTTTTTGGATGGACTATGGGTGGAAAGTAGAATATGCTTTTAGAGAGAGACTTACATTCCAATTCTGTTTGTGCCAATAATCAGCCATTTTGATCCCCAAAAGTTACTTAAAATTATTTCTCAATATTCTCATTTTTTACATTAAAATAAGATTTTTTTGAAAATGAAAAATGTGAAATTTATAGAATATAAACAGCATGCATGCCATACATATTAATCCTGTTTTTAAACAGCAAACTATGTCAATATGATCTACATAAAAAATTTTTATAGTTCTTGTGCACAAGAGAAGTATATAAACCACCTATGCCAGATTCAACCTTCCTTTTAAATCCAATCAAAATTATATTCTTTTCAAATAAAATATTTCATAAAGTTCAAACTCATTATGTTTAATCTTATACTTCTTCTTAAGGGGAAAAAAACATGATAATTTGATTCCATCAAGTGGGGGAAGTATTTTACAAATTATTTTCTTCACATATCTTCTTAACAAATGGATATTAAGTTATTTATTATTTATACATATTTAATATCATGCAGAATTCTGATAATTCATCATGATTTCTCTTCATTTTGTTCACCAAACCTTCATAAAATCCACATTAAAGGCAAAAGTAAACCTAAGGCATGAAGTTTCAGAAATCAGTACCTATGATTAAGGCTGTATCTCCACCCTAGCCTGGATTCTGCACCTGCAGTATTGCTATGGGTAGGAGGCAAAGTGACAGATCTTGACAAAATGTACTCACACAGAAACAAAAGTATCCAGAGGGAGACTGTGGTCATAGGTCCATTTGAAATAGTATCTGTGAAAATTAGAACCACAGTCACCCCTTCAGGATAGTTAACCAAAGTGATTGGAAAAACTTTTTTTCACTGTAGCCCTGGTTAGTTGAGATGGATAATATTCACCACAGTAATGCAAAAGGGAAGGCCAGCTTCATATTTACCTAAGATTTGTGAAGAAGAGGATTAGCACAAGAGCCAAATTAAGGTCCAACATGGTCAGAGTTTTCATCAAGTCAGAAAAAAATAGAGGACACAAGCAGGTAAAGAAAACATCCCCAGTAATCCTTTCTCCTTGATTTCTTTTTTCTTTTTTTTTTTTTAAATGTAGATAGGTCTTCATAATTCTCAACTTTCCTGTTTCATTGAGCAAATAATCTTCTTTTGTAAAAATATCAATATCCTACTTTTGTTCTTTGTTTTTCTTTTTACTTATATATGACAGCGATCTATGAGAGCCAAAATGGCAGCATGTACATAAGGTAAAAGGTAACTTAGAGTAATGGATGGCACAGCTGTTGCACAAGGCAGCGAACTGATCTAGATAATTGAAATGAAGCAAAGCTCTGTTCTACTGTTTTGAGATTTTTCTTCCCACTTCTTACATAAACATAGTCTATACTATGATCTAGCTGCCTGAGTGCAATATGAAAATACCAACAGTTCCTTTCATGTATCTATTTTTATGATGTCTATTACCAATAAGAAGAACAAAAATAAATTTATATAAAATAGAAGATAGCACTTCTGTTATGTATTACATTTCTCTGCCATGTATTATGCTTTCTTTTCTGTCTTTTGTTGCATTTTCTGGCTGGCTATGAACAATGTTTTAATCCTTTATAGTTTAACCTGAGACAGATCTGACCCTGTTCCCCACAGATAGATTCTCAGAGGTACTATCAGTAAATATTGCTTATAAATTGCTTTAAAAAGCTTAAGGACCATCATTTAGAAATGCTTGAGTGATTCGAGGTTAATAAGACTCATTAAAATTACAATAAGTATCTGTCTATGGATATAGCTAATTGTGAATTTAGCCCTATATGGTTCTAACAGCAAGTCAGTTCACAACTTAATGCTATTGGAGGCTCAAGGAGGGAGAGAAATTTATTATGTTATTACTTGGATATACTTTTTTCACATATATTATGATTCACTTCCATTACTTTGAATATTTGATTCTCTTTCCAAACAATAAAAGAAGAAACAAAGCTTAAGATATTTATAAATGCCATGGTAAAAAAAAAAAGTCAAATGTACTTTATCCTTGCTTCTGTGAATATTTGTAATTCTCATCATAATGAATTTGTATCAGATTTTCCCTTGTCCAAGTTTAGAATTCTGAAAATAGTCTTTTTATTAGCAGAGCCCACACCCTCCTAAGTTATAGCACCAAAAGAACAGCATTATGATGTATCACTCCCTTATGGTAACAGACATCCTTGCAGCTGAACTGTAATTTGGCACACTACATTTCCATTCTAATGTAATGTGACAATGTTATTATGTTCGCTATTTTCCATGTGATCATAGCCATATTCATCTTCTCCAACCTGACATTAAATTAGCTAATATGGTTATATTCTATTCTGGACCAATGGGAAAAAGCAGAAAAGAATTACTGAATAACATACTGATTTGATGATGATGAGTGATGTGCAAGCATGAATTGGTGATGTGTAGATGTTACATAATGAACGTAAATTCAGCACAGACCTGACATACAGTAAGCACTTGATAAACCATCAACCCAAGAGAAAGTTCACAAATATTTACAACATAAAATAATATGTGTGACACACTATTGCCCTAAGATTTCCAAAGAAGAAAAGGTAACGCCCAACTCAGAGAACTGAAGAAATTTCCATGGGATAAAATAGTTTAAGTGGAAGTTGAAAAGGAAATGATACTCTTTCAAGCAGAGATAGTGAAAAGAATGCAATCCAGGTGGAATGAGAGCACTCCCCAGGTGGAGAGATTAGCATATGTAACACTGAGGAAATTGGAAAGTGTAATGCTGTACAAAAAGCCATAAGTAAGTAAATTGGCAGTAACACACCATATGGACAAGGATCTGCAATAGACAAGTATGAAAATGAAGGCCAGGGTCAGAACATGAAGGTTTATGAACTCCAGACTGATGAATCTAGAGAGCAGTGTTGACCACTGAGGATGTCCCAGAAATTGTTTTGAAAGGTTCATGCATTCAGTCTACATTGGTTTAATGTGTTGCTATGATCACCAATTACATGAAACATGCTATACAAAATACTGGGCTTATGAGCTAAAAGGAAGAAAAAATTTAAAAGGAAAAAAATGTTGTTTCAGGAGAAGTACATAGTCTTATAGGGAGAGATATAAGAAAGTATAAAGTAGAAAGTGATGGTTGATCAAATAGTAAAATATCCCTAAAGAAGTCAGAGGAGGAAGAATATGCCTGTGGTTGAGAGAATCAGGAGAAACCAGTGACTTTTCAATCAGGGAGAAAAGGAAGAACAGAACTAGGAGAATGGTCCAGGATGGATTGGAGGAAGGAGGGAGGGAAGTGGGGAAACACCAAGAAAGGATTACAAGAAGCCAGAGAAAATGATATGCAGATCTGAAATTTGGTAGTGTTGAGTATGCTACACTATATGCCCTGCACACCATTTTGGTTAATGTGTGGGTAACTCAGGTGGCAAATTTCCATGGAAGAAAGCATTTCTTCCAAATAGCATTTGGCATCACTTTGCGCAAGTGCCTCTTTTTTGAAAACTTCTTTTCAGTTCAATTAATTAGTATGATTTATCCAAGATTACACTTGCATACTATAAAGTATTCCCATCTTCCCATTGTTAATTATATCTCCAGGCTAATATAAATAAAAATTTCTAGTTACTATAATCCATTCCTTGGGAATTATCAGATAGATGACATTTAGAACTTGCATTTTGGAGAAAGGTTCTCATGTTTAATGTGGTGTTTTCTTTCCCATATTAAAAATATTTGTTCCTATTTCCTTTTCTGTTGTTGTTGTTGTTGTTTCCTATGAAGTTGAAGGCTATAGTCCCAAAATTATGAATTATAAACTACATTAGAGATATAACTTCATTAATAAACAAAATGCCCTATATGGCTTTATTATAAAAAAGAAATGTCACTCTCTATACAGAAAAGGAGTTTGATAAAATTCAATCACATTAATTCTATTTGTGCATCTTATAGAGAAACAGTGAGATGTAGACATAAGATGTATTTGGACTAATTTAAAAAGTGAGGAAAATGTGGCAAAATACTTCAAGCTTCAATTTACATGTCTTCAAAGTAACAATTACTATTGTACCTTCTACTAATTATAATCGATATAAGAATATTACTTTTAATATTGATTTTTGCTTACATAGCCTAATCACCAGAAAATCCAAGATGAGAATCATGGAATCATTTCCCATTTCCAGAAAACCCAGTACGAGCTAATGATTTAATCAAAATGCATGCATTCCGAGAGCTCTCCAAAGCAATTTTAATGCTGATTTGTGCAAGAGGCATATCAGAAGACATATTTATTGAATGACATTTACCTATTTACAAGAAAATAACAAATAGCTTTATCATTGTGATCATTACTACTATCACCCAAGAGCAGTATACAAATAGTTTTCTGTAAAAAGCGATTTGGACAGGATGATACTCAAGGTTGGATATTGATGTTCTTTTAGGAAAAGTCCAACAAATACTTCCGGAAAATTGTATTCTTCATATTTAACTGGTATATGAGGATGCACAGTCTGACACAACCAAATGGCAACTGTTTTGTAAAACATGGAAACTAGATTAAGAAAAATTTGGCAGAAAATGTTCTTTAGCAAAATGAAAAATATTTTCATACCATAAAGCCCTCTCAACTACCACATGTAGTCATGGACTAAAAATTTGTATTCAGGACTAAAAATTTGCCATAATAAAATCAACAGAATTTCAGTCTTCTGGTCCTCCTGGAAAATAACTATGTCATTTTCTATGGGACAGGGACAAATGCAGGAAGTTACTGCTCTAGAGATGTATATGCATATTGTTATTAAAGCATTTATAAGGGTTACACATTCTTTGTTTTTTGCTTATATTGGTACTTAGTGAGTCTTTGCTTAAAATTATTTATGTAACTCAAAATAGAGTTATTGGTTTTAAGTGTGATTTGTTTTGCAGAAATACAGTGTTTGAAATGCAAATAATACATTTTTATTGTTTCAAGTTTACTATAATTTGATGGAAGATAACACTAGTAAAATGGAGAAAGATGGTTCTCAATCTCTGATGGCCTGGGCGTTGCAGACTTCTTCCAAGTATAAATTTACTCTTTAGTAATGTATTAATTGCTTGCTTATTTATAGTCAATATTTTGAATGGGAAACTGTTGAACCATATTTCTAGGCCGCAACAACTCAGTTCAATGGAATATTTAGTTTGACCCCACCTTTGAGGGTATTATATACATATCTACTGACATGAATAAAGTCCAAATTGATAAAGGTCAGAAAGAACAAACTCTAGACATTATTTAAGTCCACACTCAAGTCTACCCTCTGCTGTGAAACCCCAGACTTTTAATCATGGCATTCCCTATCCCATAACCTAGAACATTAGCTTTGCAAGTTGTAGTATTTATAACATAAAGCATGTAATCTACTTTGCAAGCAGGAGGCTTTGTCAGGGATATTCTTGTAATACAGCAGAAGGAAATGCGTTTTAGGAAATGCTTTTCACGTTTTGATAAAGTGCTTTAAAACAAGATGATGTGAAAGTTAAGAAGCAAAACTTTGTCCTAAGGACCAATTAATTCCACCATGGCTGCTATAATATAGATAAGACACTAGCAGGTATGATCTGATATAATGCAAATGCTGCATTTCATTGTCATTCTTACATCAAGGGATGAAAGAAGAAAATATGAAGGGCTAAAAAACAAGGGAGAGTACTTGAAGGACAAAGATTAAATACATTGTTTTTAAAGTGAAGGCAAAAGTGGACTTAGATATAGAAATAGAGAAAAATGTAATTCTTGGAGCCAGTCACCAAAATCACAGTCCTAAAGAAATGATCTCACAAAATTAAACACAATTTAATATAAAGCACTACGAAGTTTCAAAAACTAGAGGAGAATCACCAAATATAGGAAATGAAAAAAGTTCCTTTGAACAACATGACTGTTACTCATGAAAAAAAAAAAAACAAATAAACCTTTAGATTTGAAATCTAAAGAATCATCATCATCACAGCCCTTAGCTAATGACGTCCCAGAATAATAATTTAATATGTGGGAAATGTCCTTCCTGTAGAAAGAACTGCTTCCCTTGGTTATGAGAGCTCAGGTGCATAGAACATAAGGACTCCCAGTTTAGACCTTGAATAAGGAATGGTAGCTAGGAGTGACAAGGTACACTGTGGTACTCACGGTCATTGCAGAGTGGCCCACTAAAGGAAGTCATGCTACAGTCACAGCTGAAGCCATCCCACTGCTGTAAGCAGACACCTTGATTGGAACACGAGTCCTCTTGGCAGGTTGTGCTGGGCCCTGCGAAACATTCCAAAGGAAACTCGGGTTTTTAAAAACAATCTAAAATATTTTACACGTGAGCTAGATCACATAGAGTAGTTGCCAACACCTCAAATTACATGTCCAAACCAGTTGTGAAAGTTCTAGCTCACACACCTGAATTAGGAGCTGAGAAGCTGTAACATGAAGGTTTTCTTAAGTTTCAAGTATATGACAAAATACATGATAGTAATAAACTTAACCAACAAATAGTAAAAGCAAGTGAATAGCTTCCAATATGATCATGGTAGCAGGTAATCTCACTCCATCATCAATAACTCTCTGTCACCATTTGGATTTTTAGAAAATGAATGGATCTCCTTAACTTCAGACCAATGAAATAGAAGCACCATGAAAAATGGAGATTATAACTTCATGAAATTGAGATAAAGATTGGCAAAATAACCAAAGAGAGTTATACAGAAATGCCCTAGAAGTTCCAGATGTTTCCCTGCCCAAACTATGGATAAAGTTATGATTGCTGGGTGTTTTGGATAGGTATGTTGGCAAGTATCAATTCACATGCTTTAACGATCTCATGCAATTAAACAGAAAATGAAAAACTCCAGATAGATGGCATGCCCCCACTGAACATACAAGTCAAAAGAATGCTAGTCTGGTTCTAAAGAATCATAACTAGAACACTGGAAAACAGAGAACTAAAGAAGTATGATTGAAGCACTAAAGGCAATCACTATACAAACAAGTTCAAGACTGAAAGCCTTATGCAAACTCTGCTGCAAAAGGAGGTTTCAAGAAGGGGAAAAAAATGAAATTGGAACCCAAATAACAGTTACAGCAAAAATGTAAAAAACAGTTATTTTAGGTTTTCCACTGTGTAGTATGGGGTTTCAGTCTTGTTGAATACACACAGGGCTATCTACCTTGCAAGTCAGCTTTCATCAATGCAACTTTGTCAGCAAAATAAAAAAAAAAAAGCAAAATATAGTAAATGTTAGTAAGCAATACTGAAATGGGGCAAACACAGAAGAACGTTCAGATTCAAAAGAGCATGCTGCTGTAAAGGGGAGAAAATGCTATGTACAGCAAACAAATTAAATTTAACAGCCATAAATCTTAAGAGAAGCCAAAATGAGAAAGCGGTAACGTATTAGAAGTGTACTGTACATATGTGTGTATATGTATGTGTGTGTGTACATAATGGTTGATTGAGCCAATGATATGTAATGAAGGAAAATTAAAAGGGTTATTATAATTTTTCCTCTCTTGAATAAATATGAATGTTTTACCAAATAGACTGTGTTGCTTTTTTGGAACATGCAAGTACCATTTTTCTTGTGTAATACAATGTGGACTGCAGTCATTAACAGACCAATTATCCCTTTCTATGTTTCCCTCCCTAGGTCTTTTATCTTTTTCTTGCAATTAAAGCTTAAAACTGTCATACCAGTTATTCACTGCCAACAGTTGGACTTTATTATAACGTCAAACTACCAAAATGCATGTATCTTTTGAAATGGATAAAAGTAGTGAGGATGGAAGAAACAAACTGTAAGATAACTCTCCGTAGAACAAATTCCTTTGTAAGATTTCAGTATGGAATATTCATCTTTCCTCTTTCCAGTTGGGTGTACACTACTCAAGGACTTTAGAGTTATGCTCATATGAACTACACCTTCACAATGGTCTTAAGCCCTAACAAACTGCCTGGTGAATAATTATTACAGTAAAGATTCACATAAAAGGGATAGCTTTGGGTAGGAAGGGAATGCAATCCAACTAAATAGTTTCCAAGTGTAAATTAAAGATATTTTCTAATAAACAAGATTTTTAGGTTTTCTGAAAATATAAAAATAGATGCCAGCCTAATTGGATGCTACTAATAGTGAGAGGCTTTGAGGTACTTACTTTACTGATTAAAACTGAATTGCCTCTGTAAATTGATGTTGGAAAATGGGTTTTAAACATGACCCTTACAATCACATTTCTATGGGAACTTTCTCAATAAAGGTACTCTTCATAGGAAATGACTGGATTTAGTGTTACTTAGGTGAATTTTCACAAATTCCGAAACCATGATATTATAAATTCTGATTATATGATGATGATGATGATGATGATGATGATGATGATAACAACAACAACAACAATAAGAATAGTTTTTAGAAGTAGCAATAATAATAATAATCTCTTAGGTGCAGGGAGCCTGAATAGATGTAACCATTACTCAACTTTGTTTCAAAGTACTGAGCATTAGTAAATTGCTCAGTTTTTATGGTTGTTCAAACCTATGAGAGGTAAGTGGTTTACAGATCTTTAAGACAGAATAATCAGCGTTTTTTTTTTTTTTTTTTTTTAAATAAAGTCTCTCAAAGCAACCCTCTTTGGCACTCTCCTTCCTAAGATGAGGGCAGCAATCCTCACACAGGCCTGATGCTACCTGATCAGAGAGTTATTTGCTCCCCAGCCTACACAGCTGAAGGACAGACAGGAGCATGAACTGATGAACAAATAGAGTCTTGCTGTTTTTTGTTTTTTTGTTTTTTTTTCCAAAAAGCATCAGCAATGCAACTGTGAAACAATGCTAAACTCTAAAAATAGCAAAACTGCAACCCTAGAAATTAATCTGCCCACATTGTAGAAATGCAACTCAGAATACCTGCCAAACCTTGGCGAGCACAAATCCATCCTTTATTTTTATTATTGTTTTCATTATCACAACAATCTTTTTATATTCAGGTATTATAAGAGAATGCATGCCTATGCCTGACAAGACACATTTCTCAAAGTACTCACCTTCTAGAATAATACTTAAATACTGACAGGCATTTGCACAAGACAGAGCCCTGAATTTATTTTCCCCTTTAGTTACATAATGTTTCTTTTATTTTATCACTGACTAAAATTGGGAACAAGCCAAAGGACATTTGTATTAAGTGATTTAAAAAAATATGTCTGAAAAGGAGAGAAAAATAAAGGAAAAAATTGTAATACATGGAAATCAAAGGAACAATAGGGGATGATCCTTAGATGCCTGGGCTTTCAAGGAAGGTAAATTGAGTTTGAAATATCTGTCATTAGGCACTTAACCTTAGGGTTGTCACTCTACCTTTCTGAGGCTCAATCTACTCATTTAAAAAAAAAGGCAATAACACCTGATTTATAGCCTTTTGAGGATTTAAATAAGAGAACATATGTAAACATATTGGCACCATTGCTTAATAAATGATGGCTATCCTAATTAAAAAGACAAGTATTTCTGTCACTTATCAAGTAGTCTGGGACTGAATGTTGTGGGTCTACGAAAAGATGATGAAATTTTTCACCAACTTTTTGTACAGAAGTTATCTTGACTTTAGTGAACCTGATTATTGCCCTCTAATTTTTGTTAAATAAGCAGGAAAATGCCGTCCAAAGCAGTAATTGTCAAAATGTGGTCGCTACAGCATCACCATCACTTGGGCACTTCTTAGACTTAAATTCTAGGGCTCCCTACCAGGCACCCTGGTTCTGGTCTCTGGGAATGTGGATTTAAACAAGGTTCCAAGTGATTCTGATATAAGCTAAAGTTGGAGAAACATTAAAGAGACTTTGACAGGGTAAGGTTTTACCCCTAGCTGATATGCATTTTATTTTTTAAAAAATTAACTATTACTCACTGAAATAAGATAGAAATAAAAGGTATCAAGTAAGTTTTAAGGAAAGGCCAAGAACTTTTTTGCATGCCAGGAGCTTAGAGATTTGTGGGTCTCATTGGGTAGGAATGATGAAAAATGTTGACAAGTTGTTATTTGATTGCTATACTATTTCTATTATTATGGAAATTGATTCCAATGTGATTTGAACTCATGCTGCATGAGATAACTGTCTTTCAGGAGATAATTTATGGGTATCTACAATTTAATTGCTACTCCTAAAAACACCTGACTCTCATCAGGTATACTTAGGACAAATACATAAATACTTAAAGTTGTTAACCTAGATATTGGAAAGCAAGAATCAGGGAAGTTTCAGGGTAGAAAGGAAGGGATGTGTGATAGTCTAAGAGTAAAGAGAAAGGGTGTGAAAAGGGGTGAAAATTATTAAGGCTCAGAAATGTAAAGCCTATGGAAAGAACCAATATTGTTCTCAATTTAATGAGTTAAAATGTATAGATGGTAATTTAAATCTACCAAGACATTGTGGAATTAATCATCCTAACCAGATTGCTTACTAGATCAGGTTGGAGAACAACACCAAGTTCATTACTGCAACTACCCTGTGTAGAACTTCCTACTTCCCTAATCTTTTCTTCTACCCACTCATGAACATCAGCTGTCAGTGGGTGTGTCTGTCTGTCTATCCTTACCATTTCTTGTAGATGAGGAAGCACTTACAAAGCAACTTGTATAAGAGCCTTTTTTTTTTTTCTTTTGTGATGCTGGGGACTGAACCCAGGGCCTTATGCATGGGAGGCAAGCACTCTACCAACTGAGCTATATTCCCAGCCCCAAAAGCCTGTTTTTGAAAAATATTTTCCAAAAACTACACAGGACCTTTTTCTTTAAAGTATATCGATATATAATTTCTCACTAATTAAGTCACCTCCAAGAACTAAAGTCATGTCCACATCCTTGTCTCCATCTGCTTGAAGTAATTTTTTCACTTAACAATTTTGTTGTCTCTATTGAATTGGTACAAAGAGAAAACACATATTTTCTTTTTGTTTTACAAAAGTGTCTTGTCAAATTTTGAAATTAAGAAAATAAATATGGTGATAATATTAAAAGTGAATTCAAATCAGGCACAGGTGTGTGTATCTGCAATCCTAGCTACTCAAGAGGCTGAGGCAAGATCCCAAATTCTAGACCAACCTCAGCAACTTAGGAGACCCTGTTTCTAAACACAAAACAAAGAAAGCTGAGGATGTGGTTCAGTGGTAGAGTGCCCCTGGGTTAAATCTCTATTACCACCAAATTTGATTCTCCTTTATTTTTTCATCACAGTTTGAATTTCACCTAACTTTTAAGAGAAACAGATGCTTCAGAAAGGAAAAAAAATGTTTTCAAATAAAAACTTTCCAGGTACTTAGGTAATTACTAAATATAATGACATTATTTTGGCCAAGAATTAATGACTCATCATGTTCCAGGGGATAGGAATTCACATTTGCTTCTTCTTCCTCTCTCGTAGGAAATCTCCTTGTGGATCAAACATTCTCAAAATGGATCAAACTCTGCTCAACATTAAAAGAGTGCAGCAACACATCCACAGCCAAACAATTTGTGATGATAAGATTACACTACATGGATGGAGAGGAATTGGCTCAAATAATCTGAGGTGTTGATGTGAAAATTATCTAAAATGAAAGCAACAATCAAAAAATATTCCTACAGATCTTGATCTGATAGCACAAGAGAATAAAAGATAGTTGAGTGCATTTCTGAAGTGTGAAATATGAGCCTTGGGTAATATAAAAAAAAAAAACATTTTTTTTTTTTTTGCCAAACAGATAATACATTGGATACACTCTTATTTCCAGGTACACACATATCAAACAGTGATTTGAGAATGGGGTATCTGAACTTTATGGTTATTTCATAGCCCATTGAATGTGGATTTTTCAAAGTGGGTTTAAGTTGATTAATACTGGAGTAAATATATTTTTCTAGTTTAAATGGGGTAAGCTATAAAATGTGCATAGCAGAACTGATTAACATGCTAATTAGATGAACTATAGAATGCAAAGGAATGGAAAACAGCAATAGTCAGTGCATTGATCTACTGAAAGAAATTAACTGGGTGTGGCCAGAGAAGGTGGGTTGCTGGTGGAGTGCCCTTGGGGTTTATATTTTATCTATGGTGAGAGGAGCGGTCTCTCTCTCTCTCTCTCTCTCTCTCTCTCTCTCTCTCTCTCTCTCTCTCTCTCTCTCTCTCTCTCCTTCCTGGTTCCATGTCTTGTTCTGCTTTCCTCCTCTATACCTTTCCACCATCATGATCTACCTCATCTCAGGCAAAGCAATATAATTGGTCACAAGTGAACAGAGACCTCTGAAACCTTGAGCCCCAAATAAACTTTTCCTCTTCTCTGTTGCTCTTGTCAGGTCTTTGGGGGCATAGCAACAAAAAAAAAGTTGATTAAAATGCATGGATAAGAATTTCTAAGTTCTAAGAGGGAGTTCTACCAGTTAGCAGAATTTTGCTGGCTAGTGAGATTCATTTCTCATTTAAAGGTGGAATTAGAATAATTTCAAGGGTAATGAAAAAGATCTAGTACCTTCACACCCTCTCTCAATCTGTCCATTGCAGAAAAGAGCATCTGAGATGAGGTCCGGAAGCCGTCCATTTAAATCAACCGATGCCAGGCAGCCTTGAAAGCCTTCCTTGGCATGGACGAGTTTTGGCAAGGATTTGTATGTTTCTTTAGCCACTCCTCCTATATACAAGTCACCTGTGGGAAGACCAAAGTCTTTGTCACAAAAGTTACATATTATTGACATTAAGCATACAGTAGCAGGAAGAAAAAATAGTGAAACTTATTTTTGTTAAAGTAATAAAACATAAATTTATGACACATTATTTTCCTGAGAGTGTGAAACAACAGAAATATCGGAATAATAGATTAGAACTAGAAGAAATTTCTTTATTTCCAGGAGAATTAAACAAGTTCAACATGGGAAGTGGATAGAACATGGGCCATAGGGATGCACGTCCCAGCACTGAAATCCAAACCAGTTACTTACCAAACCCTTGAGCAGATCATTAGTATCTTCATTTTCAAACTGAGAACAATAAAATCTATTCTGAAGGGTGGCTATGAGTATTAAATAGGAGAACACATAGGAAGCACCCATTGGAATGAAAACATATAACAGACACTCTTGTAAAACTCTTCTTATTAAATTAACGTCTGCTTAGAAAACCTTGGGTCTTTCAGTGAATCAGAAGCTCAAGTTTTTTCTGGTGGCCAACACACCTTCTGTACTGTTCCTAATCCTGTTGTCTTGAATTGTATATCCTGTTTATTAACCAACTCTCATAATAGTCCATGTATAAGTGAATATTAGGTCCTTCATCAGGCGTTTCCTTTTTTTAACGTTAGATAATACAACTTTGGGCTCTTTATGCTGCTCTGGAATTTGTGAACCTGTTATCCATTTATCTTTGCCATTTTCCTGCATTTTGTAATGGAACATTTTGCTCAGCTCTGTCATCTTTAGATTCCCCAATTTCAGGGGCCAGGACTTAAAAAAAGGAGTGCAATATGTTTGATTCTGTCTCTTTTCCGTTAGCGATTACCCACCATTTTCAGGTGGCATTCAGTAAATGTAATTAAGTGACTCTGGTAAACTCCAAATCATGGCAGAACCTAAGTAGTATGACCTCAGAATTCCATAATACACTGCTCCTCCCTACAAATTCTGTTAACAAAACTTTCTCTTTTTAGCTACTTCTCTAGCTTTTCATTGCAATTTGAATTTCCTCTCTTAAATTAAGCATTCTCTCCAATTTCAGGGCACTTGTCATATTTTTCCCAGTTGTAGCAGAAAAGCCCTGCTATGTTCAACTAGACCCCTCTGTTTTGTCTTCATGAGATATGGGAACAAGAAGAACTGTTATGCTGCCATTTGTTATGGTATGAGTAACAGAGACCTTGGTCCCCAACCCGGAAATCTCATAAATTCTGCCAGTATCTTTGGAACAAGAATAAGCTGACTTATTAACCCATGAGCAGGATAAAATCTGACCATAGATCCAACACTCCTGAACTGTATTGATGAGTACATTGAAACAGAGAGATCCTGTGTTGTTCTGAGTGCCACTTACCCTTAGAAACTGGGAAATTTGTCTCTGTAACTTACTAACTAAAGCTATATTTCACTAGGATCATTGATCCTGTATAATTTGTACTGAGCACAGTGGAGTGTTTACTTCCCTTACCTCCTACCTCTTAAATAAAATAAAGATTTATTGACTTCCAACCATTTTCCTTAATACTAAAGGATAGTGTGTTTTGGGTCTAAGATAGGATACTATTTTTGAAATATTATTCGATTTTTACCCCCAAATTTCCGTTCTCTCCTTTGTCTTTCCTCTCGCTTCAATTTTAAACCATGGTGTTTTAGTTGCCTCAGAAAGGATGTGAGTCATAAATCAAAGACACAAAATTAGCTTTCTGCATTTGAATCTTAAAAGCCTAGACTCTTCTAGGAATGAAATAGAATATGTAGGCATTTATATGAGGAAAGTACGGCTTTCCTGCACCCTATTTGGGAAAGGAGGAGATAAAGTTGGAGGAACGTAGTCAAGTTGAAATAGGAATTTGGGATACAGAAAAATAAATAAATAATACCAAATTTTAAAAAAAGAGTGCCCAAGAACCACTGGGATGCAGAAAACACCCATAATTCATTGAAATGCAAAATGAACAAATCTGGAGCAACCCAGCCCACACCTTTGTACATATATCCTTGCCACAGAAAGCAGCATGGTGAGAGGGCAAGGGCAGCCCCAAGAAAACTGGAGAGAACCTAAATAACTCTACCCTGACTCCATCTTTAGTTCAGCCCCTACTACTATCCCTCTGTAATAGCAGAATGCCAGGCCAGAGCATGGCTTCTTACTCTCTCTCTCTCTCTTTCCCTTTGAATGTATAAACATGACTTTCCTCAGTAATTCTCCATTTGAACTTCTATCTGATGCAGGTCCTTAAATTCCTTTCTGATATTTTTGTCAAGAACCCCACTTGTCCTGAGTTGAGGTCCCTTCCTCAAGGAAATCTTAGGACTCTTCTCCCATGACAAAGTGTGCATAAATATTTGAGGAAAGTAGGCTTTGGGCAAGCAGAAGATTAAGTGTGCATAATCATTTGGTGAAGACCAAAAATAGAGCATGATTTTACAGTTTAAGGGCTGAGCCCTGGTGGATGTCAAATCTCAGATAGGTTTAAGGGAATAATGTAGATCTGTGAGAATTTCCCCGGGGGGAACCTAGTACAGCAGTAAGATCCCCTAGAAGAAACGGCTGTATGGTGTGTTTAGACATGGTAGGGGATAGACAGCCTTCCATTCTCCACTGTGATGTGGGAACAACAGAACCATTTTCAAGTGGTCAGAAAATTGCAGAAAAGGTCTGACCCAAAGAGGTTACACACACAAGAACAAAGAGGCCTGGTAGCAAATCAGGGGGTACCTACCTGAGTTGAGTCTAGAATATTTGAGACCGGTTTCCATGCTACTTCTCTCTTCCTCTCCAAAGTACAATGGAAATTCTGCCCCTTCCCCAAATAATTTAGGTTTAACTCCAGGGAAAGAAGGAGACTGAAATTTCCTGAGATTATATTTTCACTAACTCAAAAGAATCAGAGCTCAAAATAGAAACCAAGGTGAGTTATAGAAAAATCAAGTTACCTTTCTTGCACATCAGAGAATGTGGGCTGAGAATTTTACTTTTACATGTCAAATATCAATGCAAGGATATGCTTGCTCCCTGTGTCTATGTGTTGAACTAAAGTGGTTAGGAAATTTTAACTCTGCTCCTGACCTAATGCCTGTCGTAATAAAGAATGGTGGGAACTGAATAAAGTTCTTGTCTCTGCTTTGGGCCTTAGAGATGAAGAACTTCAGTGCTGAAAGTTATTCATGCAATGATTTTGACAACTAAATCTTCCTCTTTCTGATTGCAACTTCCTGGAGGAGACAGACCAAGTCTTAATTTGTTTTAGATTCTCCCACGGTGCCAGGTACTGGGCTCTAAACAGTTGAGTACCCAGTAAGAGTTTTCAGTCACCCAATGGATTGAGTACAAAAAAATCAAGAAACAAAAGGGAAAGGGGAAGGTACCACTTAAAGACAGAGCTAATGTTAAAATGCACTTCCTTCCTTCCTCTCCCCACTTCTTACCACAACACATATTTTTTTTTTCTATTAGCAAACTTCTTTGCCTGATAACTTTTTTAGAGCTCAGTGAAGAGAAGTAATAATTTTTCCCCTGTGTTACTAAAGAGCAAAAAATATCAATTCAAGCAGCGCAGCATGCAAGCCTCAAACATATCAAGGTGGATAAGGACTTACGCTCATTTTCATTACTGAAGCTGCACTTAGCACCACCACTTAGTACAGTTCTCATAAACCCTTCACATAGCAGATAGTGTTCTAAAGTCCCTTAGTGGGATGCCATACAAAGAGAACAAAGGAGACTCTTAAGTGGTCTCAGTCCTGTGTACCATTACCACCTCATCAAAGTTGCAGCTTCTCCTTTTGATCCTTGGAGTGATTGCAAGAAAAAAAAAAATGACCCATTAGCACTAATGGTTCCTTGTAGGTGAAGCCCTGCGCATATGAAGGAGGATGTAATTCTTAATAACCCCTGTAGGAACCACAGCCTGGATGGACATTTATTAAAAGTCAAGTTTTCTGTAGAGTTGAAGGCAGTCTGTTACCTACTTTTCAAGCTAAGTAACTAATTTTATTCTTATCCTTTAAGTAGGCAATACATACAATTGATAAGGCAAAGGTGGAGTTGGGGCATTTTGGGTAAAAGATGCAGAGAACGTGTCTCAAGCTTCCAACCACAAATATTCTGGAAATAGATTTGTTGAAGAAATGTTAGGAATAGGGGGCTGGGGATGTAGCTCAGTAGAGAGCACCTGACTAGCATCCCGAGGCACTGAGTAGATCCCCAGCACACACACACACACACAAAAAAAAAAAAAAAAAAAAAAAAAAGAAAGAAAGAAAGAGAGGGAGGGAGGAATGAAGGAATGAATCTCAATGATAACTTCATGTCTAGCATCATATACATACATAAGCACTGTGCTCCTCTCAAAAGTGTTATCTGCAAATGATCAGAGATGATATCAGAAGTATCTCTTCTCTAGTAGTTGGGGAGAAATGAGTAAGAAATAATATACAAATAGTTTTAGTTCTATCTGGCTACAAACGTTGGCCCTGCCACTTACTTTTGCTAGAGTTAGATTCTTTATCTGTGAAATGGAGTTAATAATGCCCACATCATGAGGCCATGAGGATTACAGAAAATGTATGTAAATCATTTAATGTAAGTATGTAGTCAGCGCGTGATTGACCCTGGGACAGAAGTGTTGGTTTGTCCGGTAAGAACTACATATCCATGGTGAACCTCATTCTATGTTGATTGCACTGAGAAATACAGAAGAATGAGTAGTCCAGTTTGTCCTCTTGTTTCTAATACAATGGAGTGACAAGATGTCAAATTTACAAGTCTGTCATGACATTTATTTGGTAAGATTTAATTCACAGTCTTTTGTGTGCTTGAAATGTGTCTTGCACCAGACTGTCAGTAGCTCAAAGGGTTCCTTTGACATACGCAATCTGAAACTCAGTGGCATTGAACTTGGTGACCGAAATTTAAAAATTACTTGATAAAAATGTCTTCTAATTTAATCAAAACAGACTAAGAGATTTAAAAATTCTATAAAGACAAAAGACCAGTGTGTAGATTGAATGTGTCTTAGAAAAATCAGAGAAATAGAAGGCTTTTGTGAACTTTCATTGTAAGGTGGAGTATCATGGAAGAGATGAGATCAGAAGAAAGTAAAGGAGATGTTACTTTGTTATGACATAAATATAGGTGCCAGACCTGGGGAACAGCACCAATGTACCATGGAGACAAAATAAATCTAGCATTCAAGACAGCGAGTAAGCAGGGCATGATGGCACACACCTATAATCCCAGCAGCTCAGGAGGCAGAGGTAGGAGGATTGCAACTTCTAGACCAACCTTAGAAACTTAGTGAGTCCCGGGAGACCAAGTGAGACCCTACCTCAAAATAAAACATTAAAAAAAATACAAAGGGATTGGGATGTGGCTCAGTGGTTAAGCCACTCTTGGTTCAATCCCTGGTACCAAAGAAAGAGAATGAAAGGTCAGAGTTGACTGGAAGAGAAGAATATTCAGTTATTTATTAAATGATGTTGGATAAGTGACATGAAAGGAAGACTTGTATAATAGATAAGAAAACATGATGAACTTGCTACTACTCATGATGGGGGAAAGAGAGAGAGAGAGAGAGAGAGAGAGAGAGAGAGAGAGAGAGAGAGAGAGAGAGAGAGAAAGAAGTCCAAGCAAGGATGGAAGCCAGGCAGGGAAGTTAAAGTGGTCAAAATTCAGAGGAGAGGTAAAATTGCATCTAGACATTAAATACTTGGAATTTGAGTAAGAGTGTCTATAAGGAATCCAATAATATGAGCCTGGGGCTTAGGGAATAGAGAAGCTGGGGCTTGGGAGCCATCAACCAAAAGCAGATAAATGAAGTGTTGGAAGAGTTTTCCTTTCTCTTAAAACAGGGAACATAAAGCAATTAAGAGCAAAGACTCCTGGCTCTGCCTTACAGGAGCAGAATGCAAGTGTCTAGGTATAATTAGTTTTTTGACTCAGCGTTCCTGTTTATTCATATGTACTTTTTTGTGCCTCTTAAACATCTCACTTTCATTTTAATTAAAGGAGCACACAATCCAGAGGACAACTGCTTGGTAGACTTGGAATAGCTCAGACTTTAGGGGAACTTAGGGGGCTCCCACAAACTCTTTGAAGTGGCATTTTTGGGGAAAAAAATTGAAGTCACACATACCGACTCACTTTCCTCTGGCTGGACTGGAGAAAAACACAATTCTAGATGCTTCACTTTGAGAGGGTTAGAGCTTAAACAGAAAATTGGGGGACAATTCTGGCTTTTTCATCAATTCTTGTTGTGAATGGCTGACTGTGGGAGGGCAATATGCATAGGTTACCTTTTGAACCTCTTTTCTAGAAAGGAACTTGTCCCTCACCCCAGGAACAATAAGCTTTTGCCCACAAATTTATATCATTATTTTTAATTTTAATCTTATTATTGCATAGCCAGAAAGGAAGCCGCAGGTCAGATCTCATCCAGGAACATTAAGACAACTTTTCCTCAGGAGACAGATTAAATCTAAATATATATGTATATATATAAAATGCACGCCCCACTAGATAGAAGAAAATGATCTCTAATTCTTGGGGAATAAATGTTTATTTATTTGATGTGTTTTCTGGGGGAAAAGCCTAAGTTTCTCCTTCCTGTGACTGTTTAAATAGATGATATTAAATTACTGAAAGTAAAACCATGGGGACAGGATAATATTCTCTAACATGTTTTAGTTTAGGGATAGATAGGAAACTTTATAATTCACCTCCCAGAGAACTGAGAAACAAACACCCTCCAAGATCATATGTAAAGAGTATACTATTCAGTTTTAAAGTCAAAGAAGCAATTTACATAGACATTTTGCTCTGTGATACAACATCTGTCTTTAAGAAATATTTGCTGAAGAGATGTGCAGTGGTTGGAAAACCAGCCTCTACCTCAGAGCAAAGCCTGTCCAAGGAAGGGGGTGTGACCCTTGTCCTTGGAAAGACCCTCACTCAGTTAGGCACATACCCACCCCTGCTGAGTTGTTTATCTACAAATAACAGGAGAGATCTGCTGTGCCAGGTGTCCCTGACTCAGTCAGGCTAGGTGAGGACACATAGCAACCCCCTAGCAGCCACCAATCAGCATGAGACAGAGAAATACCTGGGATGTCAGATGACCCCCAAGTAGTTTATGGTGGTTGATAACGTGTTGGGAAACCATGTAGTTCAGCACGAACACCCCTCATGGCTTAAACCAATCAGTTCAAATGAATCCCCCTCTACCCCCTACCCAATCCCCCCTACCCAACTTGTTCCCGCCAGTGAATGTGCTAATCAAGTTTTAGAGTTGTCTTATGATTTTCCCGCGGTGTGATGATTTGCTATGATGTATGTGAAGTCCCTGCCTTCCCCAAAGAGTGTATAAAACTGCTGCAAACCCTGGGCTCGGGGCCTCTCAGTGTCACCAGTTGCTGTGTGCCCGCGGAGGACTGAGCTAGCTCGGAATAAACACCTCTTTGCTGCTTACATCCTTCTTGGTCTCTGGTGGTCTTTTGGGGGTCCCGAATTCAAGCATAACATGGTCACCAGTTTGAGTAATTAATTGTTCTATTAGCTTGAAAAATGTTAAATATTCCTTATTAAATGAAGGTTTTAATCCTACAACCACTTATTTTTTTTTTTAATTTTTAATTTTTTAGGAAATACCTGCAAATCCTCATCTCTAGGTTTGCTCTGGATCTCTAGAATCAGTCTAAAAATTCAAACATCACTGTCCTCACCCCGACCCTAGGAAACTACTTCCGGCAGACTTCCCTGCTTTGTAACTATCCCATTTCTAGTCTGCTTGCTACTTGGTTGAAATTTCAAAAAAAAAAAAAAAATCATTTTTTGAACTCTATTCTTTAACTCACACCTTACATTCAAACTATTCCCAGGGTCTAATGACTGAACTTTGCCAACACTTCTGACATTTGTCTCTCCATTTTCGTTACCATTTTTAGTTTTTGTCTACTTTTTCCCTTTAATGCACTAACTCATTATCTGGTGTCCCTACCTCCATCCAGCCTCCTTATCAACACTACATCAGTCTTCCCATTGTGTTCTGATATCTCCAGTAACTCCCTTTACCATCTAAATAAAGTCCAAGGCTCAGCAGTGTTCAAAATTTTGAATCGTCCTTCCTCAAAAATCTCTTGCTAACGTTTGAACTATTTTTCCCCAGTAACTGTGCCAGCTACAGGCCTCAGATTACATCATCCTTTTCCTAGAACCTGATTTTTAAACTAGAGTAACCATTTCTCCAAGTCTACATTTCCCTGCCATTCCATCATCGCTTATACTATACATTACTTCCATCGGAAATGTCTATTCTCTTCCAAAGGTTCATTTCAAAATCCTATCCGATTTTAGGGGCTTAACTAGAATTCCACCTTAGTAATGTATTTCTATTTCCCCTAGCCACCGGTGAACATCGTCTTTGACAATCCTGATAAAATTTTGAGCCTCTTTTCTGACCATTATCTTATCTTCCCCAATTCTTCATGTATGGAGCCTTTTCTCCCCGTTAGCCTATAAAAGCTTTGAAGAAATCATGACCCAGATACTTTCATAGTCTCACATTCACTTCGTAGGCACTCAGTAATTATTTGATGACCCAGTGAATGAGTGGATGAGTTAGTTGTTTATATTCAATAATTAGTAGTTCTCATTTATTTAAATAATAGGACAGAGGAAACATTTTATGGGTAGAACATTTATAATTGTCCTCGTTCTCTTCACCTGAGAAAAAAACGAATTAAGTCAATCATGGGAAATTTTACTTTGATATCTTCTTTGAATAGTGAGATGAAGCTGTCCCATTTATTGGACAAATTTGGTACAATGTCATTTTTTTCCCATTCTGATAGAGTAATTTAATAGAGTAATTCATGAGCAATTTTGATTGACATTTATTGAATTTATATGTGGAAAGGGGAAGATAGAGTTACAGAAACTGGGTACCAATGTGTGGTAATGAGAACCCATTTATGAATCTTCTTTTATAGTTGAAATAAGTGTAAAATTCTTGTGGGAAATTGAGCTTATCCTGACTCTCTACCCCACTCTGTCTCTAGCCATTCACTCATTCTCTATGCTGCTCCATATAGAAATATGACCTCACTCAGTTAGATACAGTGGTGCATGCCTATAATCCCATCAACTTGAGAGGCTGAGGCAGGAGGATCACAAGTTTGAGGCCAGACTCAGCAACTTAGTGAGATAGTAAAACCTTAAGCAACTCAGTGAGACCCTGTCTCAAAATAGAAAAAAAATAAAAATAAAAAGTGCTGGGATATAGTTACTGGGTTCAATAAATAGTACTAAAAGAAAGAAAAGGAAAAAAAAAAAGAATCATCTCATTCATACAGCCTCCACAGACATACTTCACCCTTTGGATATTTCATACTCTCTCTAGACTCATGTATTCTGCTGCCCTGTTATTACAAAGAGGTACTTGCATTTACGTGGCTAGAACACAGCCAGGCTACCTGTAAGGACCCCTGAAGACCTGTGTTAGTGGGTTTGAAGGTCCTCATCTGCATTTCCTATTGGTTTGCAGATATCTCATTCCACCTGGTCTTTAAGCCACCACTCAAAGATTCCTATGGTCTTTCTAGAACCAACCACCTATCTCTTGGCTCCTTGCTACCTGCTTCCCATTCGACAATACATTATTGTTTCAGTTTTTTTTTTTTAAAGAACACCTTAAAATTCAGAAAAATAAGAGACAACTGATGACAACTGAATTTAAATGTATAAAATCCTGTCTGAGTGAGTGAGGTCCTCCTCACAGCTTTGAATCCTTGACAATCAATGTCAGGTATCAGAAGCAGAACAGAGAGCTCTGACTTTATAAGAATAACTGAAATTGGTGTAAACCCTCAATTTTACCAAGCACTTACACATGTATTGTTCTATTTTGCTTGGTGAGCTATAAGACAAGCAGTGGTCATCTCAGACACAGGATACAGATGTAGCAACTGTGGTTCAAGGTAATGGCACCAAAAAATATCAAATTCTGATCAAAATCCCAGGTCTTCTGAAATTATGATCATTGTCATTTAATCCACATGGGTTTATATGCTGTACATTCCAAGGGGCAATTGGTCCTTTTGTGCAGCTCCATTGCTATGATATACTTAGGGCTGCTTTGGCTGAATGCACTGGTCCTTTCTTGGGCCTATAGAAATCTGATGGGTAACTAAAACCAGAATAAAAGCTTGGCACTTTTGCCTTCATTTTCTATCTCCTTTCGACCTTAAACTGGGGTCAGATTCTGTTTAACTTGGCATGTAGACATGTTAATCACTTAGAAGACTATCTGTCTAAAAACTAATAAAGATTGATTAACCCTAAAGTGACCTAATCTCTCTTATTCCCCTTCAAGACTGAAGACACCAAGATGAGAGTAAGGATATTTTCAAGATTCAATGAACTGTGAGCTCACAGGCAGATCACCCTGGGATGGGATGGACTCCCTAAGCAGAAACATCATCTCATGATGGGAATGGAATTGCTCTCTGTACAAATACCAACTTCTCAACACCCTCAGGACCTCACAGAACCAGACCTGAGATCATGGTCAGCCAGATCCCTTGGGCCCAAACTGCTTAACTATGTGAAATTCTTGCCCCCAGCTTTTGTGGCCTCCCCTATTTAAACCTGAAGCTGATGTCAGCTCCTGGAGAACAGGGCCAAGAACATCCCCAACCCTGATTGTCCCAGTGTGTCTCTGCTGAATAAATCCATTTCCCCTCTACTACTCTTTATTCTTTTGGTTTTCAGGGTGAGTGGCCAGAACTGGTCTGTTGAGATCCCTGAAGTCAATCCCCTCTCTGTCCTAGGATTCCAGTAACATTATCTACAAAAATGTAGGTTATTTTGAAGAGTTGTGGCTCACTGAGAAGAGTCATAGTAATAAATGCTAGCAGGAGCCCCCAGCAATCTAACAGATCCCAGTATGATAAGAGATTCATCTGCATCCTGAGGAATCTCATAAAAAAATAAAACCTCAATTTGCTTGATAATTGTAAATATCAGATACTGAAATTTTGATAAGAGGCTGGAATTCTTAGGACACCAAAATTTGATTTTTAGATGTGGCAGCTAGTTTTTGATTGCCTTCCACAAAGAGTTAATTGTCACCTGTGGAATCACCAGCCAACCTGACACTGACAACATGTGTGTGATTCCCACTGAGGGTGTGGGTGGGGCACACCCATCAGGCTTGAGTTCAGACTTCAATATTTTCCTATAGCAAGGCTTTCAGACTTAATATTTTCATTATTCTTATGGTATGAGTAGAGAATGCTTTCCATTCTGAAATGTTATTACTAGTTGGAATTTTGAGATAAAATTGCCCAGAGAAGGAGGATGTATTTTTTTTTTTAAGTACGATTCTAAAACGTACAACATGAAGACAGATTTTGTTTGTGTTTGGTCAACAGACTGTGAGGAAAACCTGGTGGGCATGTTAAATGGGAAATAATAAAACGAAATTGCTATGGGGTTGCATGTGGTAATCCATCTTCTTTTAAATTCAGTCTATGCCAATGACACTGTGGCAGATGGGGTGTGAGTTCAGGCATATAAATTCATGCCAAGCTAACTTTGTCTCCTGGCTTTAAATTTTCAAATTTACCTTTAAGTGAAAACTGAGTATAGATATATTTTATATATATACACACACAAAGACATACATGCACACACGCAAGCATGTACATATATATGTATTTTCACTTTTGTCCCCATCCAAGTAGCAGCCAGTTTAGATACCTCTGATATCCTTTACAGCAGACAATTCTGTTGCCCTTGTGAGTTTTGTTTTCCTCTCACTGCCTGACTCTGGGACTGTGTATGGGGTTGGCAGAGGCTCTCAACCTCACACACCCTTTTGACTTGCACATGCATAGTAACTTGGTTTGGCAGGGGTTTTGACATCTCCTGTTCCATTGATCCTCCCTGCAACCCTTCTGGGAGGTGAACACTAGCCAGTTCCAGGAAGGCCTGTGGGAGATTAAGAAGGGCTCTCAGGAATGGGATAAACAAAGTAAGAAGAAGGGAAACTGGCCACCTCCCTGGTTTCCAGTCTTTAGGTGTTGGCCAAAGCAGAGCAATCTTGGTTGTAAAGTAAAAGAATGCACTAATAAAACATCTGAACAAATCCATCTACATGGTGAGCATGTAACCTGGTAGGCAGGTGTGGGCCTCCTTATTGTCCAGGTCTGCTGATGCCAAAGAGTATATGAGTAAAAGTCCAAAATCTCTCTGTTGAGTGTTCCAAGTTTTTTTTTTTTTTTTTTTTTTTTGGGGGGGGGCGGGGGGGATTGCAATTGTGGTCCTTTCACCTTCTGAATATAATAGCTTCTTTGCTCTAAGGCTTGTTTTTTCTCCCTTCTGTCCTTTCCTCCTCCTTAACAAGATTAGGGAGACTGCTGTGTTCTTTTCTTCCCCTAGTTAATTGTCCTTGAACACACCCACTACATGAAGGAGATACTTGCTGTGGACCTGGGAAGTGAATGCCTCCCAAATTAACAAGTGATTTTTTTTTTAATTTTTCTTAATTATAACAACAACAATAATAACAACAACAATAACAAGAATACAGTGTTTAGTTACAGGAAGTTTTTATATTTGCATTTTTATCAATATTTTGTTATGTGATTCATTACTTTCTTAACTATGACTTTTTTTATCCTCTTTCCTTTATTTTTTTTTTCTGAACTTTATATGTAACTACTTTATTTTTTTTTTAATTTTTTCATTGGTTGTTCAAAACATTACATAGTTCTTGATATATCATATTTCACACTTTGATTCAAGTGGGTTATGAACTCCCATTTTTACCCCGTAGTATACAGATTGCAGAGTCACATCAGTTACACTTCCACTGATTTACATATTGCCATACTAGTGTCTGTTGTATTCTGCTGCCTTTCCTATCCTCTACTATTCCCTCTCCCCTCCCCTCACCTCCCCTCTTCTCTCTCTACCCCCTCTACTGTAATTCATTTCTCCCCCTTGTATTATTTTTCCCTTTCCCCTCACTTCCTCTTGTATATAATTTTGTATAACCCTGAGGGAATCCTATCACACCATCAGGGCTCCCTGGGACCCCCTACCAGAGCACACCTGGAATGTAACTCTTGAAGAATTCCTTTAAACCGCCCCCCACCTTCCTCCTGATGGGGAGAGTCACAGCCTCTAGGACAAGAGTCCCTTGTGTTTCTCTTTCTTCTCAACACCATGTCCTCGTTATTAAATTGGTACTAATTGGTATTGGGGACAAGGACTGGGTTTTGGTTACAGTATTAACAAGCAGTTTGCTTTGAACACCTTCAAAGCATTCAGGGAGGTTATTATTATCCCAACCTGACAGGTGAGCAAAGTGTCCTGAAATGGTAGGTTACCTGCCCAAGATCACATGCCAGATATAAGAACAATGATGAAGGTATCAAAATCCTGAGACCCACAGGTTATTTCCTGTCCTACTATACCACACTCTTCCATGTTTTTCTGAAATGTCTCCACAAGAAGAAAAGAAGAGGTTGAGAAGTTTTTAAATGTTGGAGAAATTAATGGAAAATTTCAGTAGGGGATGAGTAAAAGGACCTGGGCAGATCTCTTATTTCCCCTGAAATCTTGTGTAGCTCTATATAAGTTTGGTCTTCTTTACCAAAACAACTTTTCTGATTTTAAAGAAATTTTCTCATTTCAAAATAAAGAAAAAAAATGTTGGGTGGGGTAGACCTAGAGAATAAGTACAAAGGAACAGCAAATCCCCTATAAAAATGGCCTATTTAATACAGGTCCAAAAAAAGTGGGACCGGCTTTCAGCTTAGATATACAGGATAAAAGAGGTTAAAGCCACCAGTGGTTTTCTGAATATCTTGAAAGCACAAAGTGGGGACACACACACACACACACACACACACACACACACACACACTTTATTGATGTTGCCAAAGAGCAGCTTCTAAAACACTATGTGCTTCATGGAATCAAATAAAACTCTTATTTTTTCCTTAAGCATGTGTGTGTCTCTAAACTGAATTCTTTCTGTGCCTAGAAGATGGAATATTCTCAATAAGGTCACCAGATCCTGCTGGAATAGTGTAACACCCTAGGGCATGTCTCCACATAATTTGTTCTTTCAACATGCAAAAATACTCAAGCAAGGACCACTCATGAAGGACAGGGAGGTGAGAATTTACCCTCAAGGCTAAGGAGATAAAGGGCTATGACAGCTGAGCAGACTAGCAAATAGCCAGCTGTACCAGTTAATGACTGATTGGCAAGCCAACCCCCAATCACTCAACCAAGTACTGTAGATTTGTCTGGGCCTGTTGTGAGCACCCAGAAATACAAATGCTCTATAAGATTCATAGAAAAAAAAAAGAGAGCAATTAAAATTGCTGCCTGTCATGTATGAGGAGGCCTTCTGGGGCTAAGGAGATAGAATTAATATATAGGCTCTGGGCAAGGCTCAGGGGTAGGAAAAGCAGATAGAAAGTCTAACCTGGTACTTGATAAAAATACTTCAACACAGTGTGTGTGTGTGTGTGTGTGTGTGTGTGTGTGTGTTTTGTGCCAGGGATTAACTTCAGGGGTGCACAACTACTGAACCACATCCCCAGTAGAGACAAGGTTTCACTGGGTTGCTTAGGGGCTCGCTAAGTTGCTGAGGCTGGCTTTGAACTCTCCATCCTGATCCTCCTGCCTCAGCCTCCTGAGCTGCTGGGATTACAGGCAGGCACCACTGCACCAGCAACACAGTACATTTTAAAGTGATGGCTTGAGGTTAAAATAATAAACAAAAAAAAAATGTGGCTTAATTAAATTAAAACATCATGCTTATTTAATGTAATACTTTCACATAAGTCATTAACACAGTGCCTGACACATGGGTGCTTCAATAAATGAGAATGTTGAGAACACTAATAATGATGGTGACAATGATGAAGGTGATTTATTATTCTTTGAATAGAGAGTAAGGATAGAGCCAAGCCAAGAAATGGTTTCTCTCATGAAGCCACAGTTTTGCATATCATCCTGTTGCTGTGCATGATTCATACTTATGTCCCAGCAAAAATACAAATAATTATGTCACGGACCATGAAATTTCTCAAAAATAGATGGAATTATGCATGCTAAATTATAAATGCAAAGGTCTGTTATGTTATAGAAATAGCATATTAGTTCTAAACCTTAGAGTGTTTAAAGTCTTTTTGCAGTTCCAGAATGCCAAGGGAGATCTGAGGAGTGTGTGTTGGAGAAAGTAGGGTAGATCATTGGGACTAAGAGTGGGAGAGGGAGGAGGGGACCTCCTACAGATGGGCTATGAATACTAATAACTGACATCATACTAAGCAAACTCCTAGAGACCTGTGAATGCCAGACTCTCCTGTGGCAAGGTAAGTTATGGGAAGTTGGCCTACATATTACCAACACCTGTCATATCCAGGTGAGCTGACAAGGTCCCCCAACATTGTTATAAACCTTTGAGCATCAATTAATACAATAATAGCTAACATTGTGGTTTGGAAGACATTTAAATGAGATTTCGCAAGTAAATAATTTTAATAGTGCATGGGATGTGATAAGCCTTAAGAAGTATTAAAATAATTACTATTTAGTATTACTATGGTTATTATTCTAGAATTAGTTTCATCACTCAATTGTATCAGGAAGCTGCTAAGTACAGCACCCTCACCAGTTTGTCACGAAAATAGAGAGAAAATGGTTGTCAATCCCTTATCTAAGGCTTTGTAAAGGGTAAATGATGATGAAGAACATAGTGATGTGCTTTGACCAAGGACATACTCAAACAGTAGAGATGCTATTTCGCCCATCTATCTGACCCCAAAGTCTGTGTCCTTAATGACAAAGCTATATTCCTTCTTGCATTTTCTTTAATAAAAAGCCACAGCAATTAATTGCAAAGGCCAAGAAAGGGCTCTTTTTAAAAACAGACACAGAAAAAAAAAAGACTACATTAATGTGGTGTTAATGGGAAAGCCTGATTGACCTAGTGTGGTTAAATAGCATTGGAAGCAACATCCAGTGTATGAAAGAAAATTAGAAAATCACGGGCCAACAGCTGCACCAGGCCATAAAAACTGTACTTTCCTACATGAGTAAAGATGGGAGAACTGGCTTTGGGGTATCTCTGCAGTGGTAGAGGTGACTTTGTACTAAACCCATTCAACTTTCTAGTCTACTGAAATTTTGACCAATGATTCAAGAGGAATTTATCAGTGCTGGGGGGGTAGACACTAGAATTCTTGGATCATCCTGAAAGAAAGCTAGAATCTCATCATTACTGAACCCTAACTGAAGGAGACAACTCCCAGAAAACGATAGTGACTTACCCTTTTGGAATCTAAAGTGAACAATTGTAACATTACCCAGATGTCAGCTGGGGCCTCTCTGACCGTTATAAACCTACAGGAGCCTGCTGTGAATCCCTGTAATTCCACCAAGGGAGGAAAAAAAAATCTGGTATCTCCCTCCCCCTGTGTTTTCTGTGAGTTCACTGCTTTTTCTGGTTTCTTGTATCTCCATTTGATCTTAGGTCAATAGAGTCTCTGCCTACAACAACAAAAAAAAGTTCTGCTCACTCAATCATTTATGAGTTTTTTCATTCATTCAAATATCTTGGTGCCAGAGTGTTCAGGTTTTCACAATCTTAATGACTAGACCTATTCTCAGGCCCTGCTCCAAAGGTATGCCAACCCTACCCTGATTCCTTCATAGAAAGTTAAAAGATCACCGTTTGGGAGCCCTTTATGATCCTCCTTAAGCCCTGACTACCCTACCGAAATATTTCTTCAAACAAAATCAGAGAATTCAAAACTGTACAATGTATCTGGTCCCCTCATCCCTGCCACAAAACAACATTGGTCCCAATCAAATTTACAACTGGGGTCCTAAATGCAAATGAGTCTCTCGTGGGTATTTGCATTGGTCAGGGGTGGACAGCCAGATCTGGGGAGGCGATGTCAACTTAAGTTTTGAAAGCACATGGGGAAAAGAGTGAGGGAATGCTCATTGGGAAGCCAAAGGAAGGCAGCTTGGAGCCCAGTAGGGATCAAGAGAGGCAGGAGGGCTGTAGGTTGCTGAAAGTCCTCTTGAACTTGGATCCCTTGAACACTATGATCTGCCACTTCCCTCCTCTTTTTATATCAAGCTAGTCTGAGTAGGTTTATGTTTCTTGCATTCCAAAGACATTTGTCTGATTTCCCCTTCAGCAAAAAAAAAAAAAAAAAAAAAAATGTAATGTCTGAGAGCCAGACTGTAAAGGTGTAACTCCTTCTTAACTGAGTGAGAGGGATGCGGCCCAGCTTGCTTTCCCAGATGACAAAGGAGCTCTTGACCACAAAGCCCAAGCTCTGTGAAGGCAACTCAGTTTCACTCCTGGCATTCCCTGTAAGGTGACCAGCACCAAAGATCCATTTCTGGATGTGGCTGAGGACTTGTGATTTGTACCCTGGCCCTCCAGAACTCAACTCCAAGCACCTACAGATACTTGCTTCTCCACTGCGTAGATGCCATTGCTCCTAGGAGTTCAAGTCATCCAGTCTCCACCCCATGGGTATATGGTAAACTGGCACGTTGTCCTGAAAGGCATTTGAACACTGGATTCAGCTTGCAGGGAGACACTTTGCTGTAGGAGGACTAAGGAAAGCTATTTCTCCCTGGGTATCATTTCTTTGCAGCTGCTGCAGGTTGACAGCCAGTGGCTGTCAGAGCTCAGCAAGCATGCTAGGTGAGCAGAAACCAGCACCAGGGCATGTGCAAAATGGGAAGGATGCAGGCGTTAATGCTGCACTGGAAGCAAAGAGCCCATAGGTGGCCACAGGTCAGCATTCTCTATCTTGTGCTGAGACTAACCACACCAGTCTCCAGGGAGTCCGCATAAAGTGTCAGGTGTCTTTCCAATTTCTTGTCTCAGACTGTCACTAGCAACCAGTGAAGGTTGATATGAGGAATAAAGCTTGTTTTCCCTGGTCTATTGCAAAACTTTTGAACTGGGAATTAGAAGGTTGGATCTGAACACTAATAGATGCATAGCGATGCAGGTCAATTTCTCCTCAGTATATTTCTCTCACCAGAGAAAGGAACTAGTCAGACCAGAATTTCTCCAAGATCCTTTCTTTCTTTCTTTTTTTTTTTTTTTGTGCTGGGGATTGAACCCAGGGCCTTGTGCATGCAAGGCAAGCACTCCATCAACTGAGCTATATCCCCAGCCCCAAGATCCTTTCTTGCTCTAAGTTCCCATGATCCCAATGGTGGTGAGAGAAATCTCCGATAGAGTTGAAAAGAAAACAAACAAATAAAAAAAGTAAACATAGAAAAACTGTGGCCAGTGTGAGAAAGCTTTCAAAATGAGTAAAATAGGTAAGGGATTTTAAAAAAGAAAAAAAAAAAAAAGACTTGTTGGTAGGGAAAAAAAAATCCAAAAAAACTTAAACCATGTTATGAGCTGGTCCCAAGGTCACAAGGAAGCAGAGGAAAGAACATTCAAACCAAATGTTAAACAGCAGGTCCCAGATAACTGCTTATGTGACAGAAATGGAGTTTCACTGGGGTGGGGAGGTGAGAGTGGGATTACAGCAAACTGACAAAGGCTTTATAGTAAAGAGAATAGATTGAGACTGATTTCTGCAAAGCCAGGGAATTCAATGGAGATGTCAGAAAAGAAACAATGGTTTCATGTCTCTAATTGTCTTCCAAGTAACTGCTCTGTAATTCTTGTGTGGGAAAAGGAGAAACAAAACAAAACAAAAAAAAAGTCAAGTCTTACTTTGAAACTCAGCCTTATTATCTTTGTTCTGCATTATGGTGATTGCCACCACAAGGATCCCTTTCCCCGGAAGCCACAGTCTGTCCTCTGCTTGGAAGTCAAAGGATGATTCTAAAGTGTGCTGTCCCACTTAAAATCCCGTCTTCCCCCTTCCCCACCTTCTGAAAGGACGTTCAGGGTTCTTCTGAATGAGCAAATTTCCCTGCTCCCTGCTGAGAAGCTGTGGAGAGCTCCTCTACCCACAGCCTTCTCCTTCTTGGGAGGTTTTCATTTTTCACCATGAACAGTGACTTAGGCTTACAGCTACCTGGAGTATGGCAGTGAGTCTGGCCGGAGAGCAGGGCAAAAGCCGTGAAGAAATGTTCTAGAGCAGATGTTGACAGGACCACCATTCTAATCCTGTCTTTTGAGGAATTTGAAAATGAGATAAAAGGGAGTGTAGACAGAAGTGAAAACACACACAGGGACAAAGCAATGCCTAGCAACTGAAAGACAGAGGAAGCCAAGAGCAGGGAATCCAGGGGCCGTAGAGAAGTGCTCTCCCACTAGTGCCAGTGGACCAACACAGAGAGGTCTCGGAGCTGCAATAACGGTGGGGCAATGGATTGGGGAACGAAGGGTTTGCAGATGCAAGGGAATACCCTAAGAGGGTTGCTTATGAGGTTCCAGTATGAGGGTTAGAACCCGGCTCTCATCCTCTAAGGGGCCCCATTGTTCAGCATCTGAAAGGTCCCTATCTTCCTAATTTCCTAGTGGATACTTAAAATAATCTCCCACAATCCGAAGTAATGTTAGTAACTCTCTTTCTGTTAAAAAAAAGAACTCTAATAAAGACAGCCAACCTACAGGACCATAGGACCCTCCTTCCATTTTCAATGTCATATCCTGCTGAAAGGCTAAGCTCAAAGTCCAACTCTTCTCTGAGCATTTTCTATTTAAGCCAATTATCTAGGCAAGGCAGGTGGGCTATCAGATTTCCTGTGGGCTGAATACACAAAGCTTGGGCATGCCTAAACAGGATAGGACTTCTGCATACAATCTGGTTCACTGGGCTGCCTCCTGGACGTTTTCCAGATAGCAATATGAAAGGCTGGGAAACGAGAAGATGTGACTTCTATTCAGGACTGGAGAAGGTGGGCATTGGTGTAACAGACTGGCCTGAGATCAAGAAGAATAGACTACTATCTCTCTTCAAGTTTTCTTAGAGATGGGATATGTTTGAATGGACAACCCTTGTTGGTTGTTTCTGATTGGGAGACTCTAGAGACTCAGCAGCAAGATACAGATAGCTTCAGGGCGAGATTTAAAGAAGGATGTGAGGAAGTTAAAGGAGGAGACAGAGGGTAAAAGGGAAAGCAACAAGATCATTAGATAGCACAAGGGCTCAAGGGCCTTGGAGACAAATTTTAAAAAAGGGGAGGTGATTAGAGAGAGAATAAAGGAAGAAGAAAGGACAAAGTTCTGCTTGGGTTGACCTAGAAGCGGCCCAGAAATAACTGCTCATTTCATGTAGTTTCACTAAGTGGCCACGTGAGGGCTCTCTGTCTTATGCACCCAGGAATCTTTATATTCTCCCCATTAAAAAAACGATTTATCCTCAATTTGCTGAAGGATAAATTTAGGTTAATATTCTAAAGAAGGGTACCTATGGAAAATGGCAACCCCAAATGATTCTTCCTTTCTATTTTTGTTCTTGAACTAGATTAACAAATAAGCAAGACTGACCTCAATACAAATCCCTGGGTAATCAGAAGGATTACATACAATAACCTCATTTAAATGTACTTGGTATTTAGTAAGGACTGGATAAATATTAGCTCCTTCCCATATATAAACACACACAAACATACAACTTTGCCAAATGTAGGAAGAAACATAAGGAGGAATTAAAGCAACCCTTTATCCCACTAAAGGGGGCAGGACACAAAAGTCCCCAAATGAAATCAGTGCTGTGTTAGGAAGTGACTATAGAGAGCAAATTTATGTTGCTCCTTTCATTGTATGTTGCAGCTTGTACATAATAGCCAGGGGAAATAGAACACAAACAGCTGGGAAATAAAGATGAAAGCAAAACTGTATCAGCAGGGAGAGACACACAACCCCCTGAGAATCTGGCAGTGTCATGAAAGATAATTTGAACAAGGTCACCTGCATGGGATTCCTCTTCTCAGAGAAAGATCATTAGATTCCTGCCCATTTATGACCATCTCCATGGGAATCAAGGTAGGGAACAGAATACATGGCCCCTAGCTTTCAAATTTCTACACTAAAGTTCTATCTATAAAATAAAACAGAGCTACAGACAAAAGCTAGAATTACTGTGAAGGCTAAATGTGGAATTTTTAGATGTCTGAAAACAAAGAAATTTTCCTTCCCAGCACCATTGGAGGTCCCCTACCACCACCAGACAGCTTGGTTTGTGGCCTTATGCTGCCCTCTAGTGTTCTTTTAAGGTATAGTAATGTGAGGGAAAAAAAATCGAAAAGTTCTAAAATCCACCAATAAACCTGACTTCAGTGGTTGACAGGAAAAGCAAAAGTGGAATTCTAACATAAAAGAAAAATAGATTGGGTTGAGGGTGTAACTCAGTGGTAGAGTGTTTGCCTAGCATGCATGAGACCAGTAAAAAATAGAGTATAAAAAGCAAAGCCAATATTTATATGAAAAAGTAAAAGAGAATTAAATGTGCCCCACATCTTACAACCATGGCATATAGATCAGGGAGAGCTCCCTGAAACTGCAGACAATCATTATTCCTCGAACATCCTCCCTGAATGATAACTACCTCAGTTGGTCTGCAGTGGGATCTAGACATCTGTACTTTGCTAATACCACCACATGATTCTGAAAGTAGTTAAGGACTGGCCTCCCTTTGAGAAGAACCTAAGATGATAACAATGACTTTGACCTAGGTACAGAATAAATCTGATAATTTTAATTCTTTTTTTTTTGAGAGAGAGAGAGAGAGAGAGAGAGAGAGAGAGAGAGAGAGAGAGAATTTTAATATTTACTTTTTAGTTTTCAGCGGACACAACATCTTTGTTTGTATATGGTGCTGAGGATTGAACCCGGGCCGCACGTATGCCAGGCGAGCGCACTACCGATTGAGCCACATCCCCAGCCCAATTTTAATTCTTTAACAGTAAGTATACTTTGTAGGGAAAACACATATAAAATAAAACCATTGACCCAAATAAGAAAAATTCCATTTTTTTTTTCCTGCATTTAGAGCGCCTCAATCCTACATGACTAGCACGAGGAAAATAATGCAGCTGGATTCAGGGTGAAGGGTTCATGTAAAAGTTCCTTTGTCCACATAAGCCCCTCCCACACTCCTGTGAATAGGCAGGTGGGAAGAAGAAAGGAATCTTAGTTGATTTTACTCATACTTTAGATGTCTCTTGGGCATTGCTTCTTCAAGAAGTCTTCCTGGTGCTCCCAGATGAATTACAATGCCCTGATATAGTTTCACAATGTTTAGCCCTTCTCAGTCCTATTTGATCCCTCAACATCAATCTGCTCTGGGACACAGGAGCTCTTCATTACAGGACCCTGTCATTTTCTTCCCAACTCTGCTCTTCACTATTAGCACAGGGTCAGAGCTCAGTAAGAACTCACCTCTGGCCAGTGCCTGTAGCTACACATACCAAAAGGTGCTTATGGTGGAGATGGACGTCATACCCCAGATCACATTCTTTTCCCACCTGACATGGGTTCATGACACTCACAGCAAGAGGGCTTTTGGGGGTCATTGCTGCCAATGGATCATGCACACTTACTTTGTAAGAACCTCAGCCTGATTTTAGGGACTTGCTGTCATTTTTTGGTTTGGTCTGATAAGTCTGTAAACACTTAGGAATTTCATAAAGTTTAAGGGGATAATTGTTGGTAAAGATTCTAAATTGTTCATTTGGGAAATTCAACTCCAATTTAAATGTTACTTTAAAAAAAAAGCCAAGGATTACTAAGCATTCAATATTTGACATCTTAATATTGTATAATATGTTGCTATATACTTCATAGTTTTAGTTACTTTTTATCATGGGAAAATCCTTTCTTATATTCAGAATCAAGAAACATTTCATGTTTTAAGAAAAATCATCTATGTAGTTTTCTAAGATTTATAATGATAGCCTACATCTACCCATACCAGAAAGAATCCTATCACAGTCTCCTGTTATGCTCACTTTTAAAAATCACCACCGAGTGTTCTGTGCCAAACAGGGTTACCCTCCAAAAAGGACAAAACCCACTCTGTTCCCCCCAGTCAGAGAGAAGAAAGAGAATGAGGTCTGGCTGTTACACAGCATTTTCTTTGAATTTCATGTAATTTTTTGAGCTAAGCTATTAGATTTGTGGGCACCAACAGGATCTCTTTGAAGCTAACAAGAGGCCACTGTGGAAAAAGGGAGATGGCCATTACTACACATTTTAGGTGCTGGGCAAATAAAAAGTAAATGTATTCTGCAATTACAGAAAGTGGAACACTTTTCTTTCATCTTTCCCCTTATTTAGAAAAAGTATTTTTCTCTAGAAAGAGTTCTGTTGTGTTCTCTCTTTCAAGCTGCCTGACTCCATGGTTTGTTTACCCTTTGAATCAAAGGGGAAAATCCCATCAATATAAATGAGCAGCTCCTTTTGAGTAAACTATGCCTGCAATGTTATCTCCAGGGCTCCGAAATGTATCAGGATGGAGCAGAAGGCACAAGAGAGAGAGAGAGTGGGCAGAACAAGGTTTGCTGCTTTCTGCCTAGTAGTTGTTTTTTTTCCCCTGTGGGCAAGTCATTCAAACACGTTTCCCACATTCAGAATAACCTGACAATGATACTTCCCCAATGCTTGTGGTTGTGTTAAATCAGATGGGATGTTTGGATACTATTCTTAGTCAATCACAAAGTTTCATTCAAATAGAAACTTTTGTTATTTCCCATTATTGACACACCTTCTAAGTATTCTTCCTTGCTCACTCAAGAAATCAAGTATTAATAAGAAAGGAAGAGGTATGTTTGACTTTCTTAACAGCTGGTGAAAGAAGCATTCCTGCACATATGTGTCAGTGTGTGTGTGTGTGTGTGTGTGTGTGTGTGTGTGTTAAGGAGTTGGGGGAGGAAATAGAATTCCCTGCTGGAGACCTGGGATAATCCAAGCTCAGACTCTTGTTGGTCAGAGAGTCTAAAAGCAACTCCAAAACCTCACCAAGGAAAGAAAAGTAATAAACTCTGGAAGAAACTCTTTGTACATCTGGTTACCTTGACTCTGAATCTACTGAAAACTGCAGGACTAAGGAAACTTGTAAATGCAACTTCTCCTTATGATATCAGGATGATGAGTACATTTTTCTCACTCTTTAAATTTTAAACATGCATGCATTTTAGGTGTTGCATTTTTTTGAGCTGGTATTAAAAATACATATGTTCTTTCACATTAAAGTGAGAACAGAGCCTTGTGTGTTGTATTATTAATTATGTTCTGGAAATGAAATTCTGGTCAGCCTCTGCAGAAGAAGTGTGCATGCATGTGAGCGTGCACACACACACAAACACAGAGGCATGTACACATCTATAAGCAAGGGATTTTCCACTTGTGTGCTGGCCCTGTGGTGTGATGCTGGTGCCTCTGACTCAGTGGGTACTTACTCTTCAGGTCTAAATTCCTGGCTCCTGCGGTGATCTGGGTTGTGATTTTTGTGTCAATCTTTACAGTGTGGAGATTGCTGGTGTCCCTTGATATCATCACGTTGTGCCACTGATTGTCATTGAGTGGTTTATTAGAACTCCCTTTGATGAGGTTAGCACCATTTCCCAAATCAAACACATAATGTAAGTACCTGAGGAGAAAATGAAAGAGAGGAAAGTGTCATAATGTTTGGATGGAGTCAAGCCACATGTTTGGTGGGGCCGTGGTGGGGGGATTCTTGGGATCAAACTCACAGCCTCTTGCCTGTCAGGCAAGCACTCTACCACTAAGCCATATCCCCAGCCCCAAGTCAGGTATTACAAATGGTGATTTGAGTCTTTTACAGGTGGCTCCACCCTTGCTAGAAGTCCTGAGCATGAGTTTTGTGAGGCTAATCAGAGGGGAAGAAACTACTCCATTTCAGCAGAAGGGAGGATCATTCAATATGCTTTCCACATTCCCAACTCTCTCTCCATTATCTGCTCACCACACTGAATGGTAGTTCTCAGTTTCTTACACCCCCTTTCTAGAATCCCTGTTTTTATATTGGAAATGAAATGTTCTGGAACTTTATATATTTGGCCTATTGTAAATATGCAATATCAGCCACTAAATGGGTGAATGATAAATGTCCAAATAAATAAAGTCATCAATTTTTCATCCTACTTCCAAAAAAATTTTATTTAAAAAATCCTTTCTAAATTATTCAACTCTGACATGAAATTAAATTAAGTGAGATTTAGTAAAATTTAAGTAATCTGAATACTTGAATTAGCAGAGATTGTCCTATAGTCTTGTATAAATTTTTTTGCAGAATATGTTTTGCATAATGAGGAAATACACAGTGAAAGTGTGATTTTTATAGAAGGCCTAATAAATTAGAACTTAATGTTATCTGGACTTCATCTGTGGAGATGTCTATATAAAGGACTGTACTGAATCCATTTTTATTGAATTCCTCATTTATGAGGTCCCTGTTCCTGTTTACCACCTTATATGCCAGCACATCGTTTCACATGTATTTTTTGAACTAGAGGTCCGCTTGTCTGAAGTTTTATTTATTTGTCATTGAACCAACATACACTTACCCTTTAACTAATTCAACTACGATAAAGTCATTTCCATCCCCACTGTTATATAGAATTAGCCCATCAAGGGATGTAGTCTTGAACTGGAAGAAAAGATGCATAGAAGTGTAGGCCTGCAGGGTAGCTAAGGCAACGTAGCTCGATTTGGTCTTGAATGTGACAGGGTCTGCTATGATGTTCCTGAAGCCAAATCTGGCATTGAGCTCACAATAATCGATGTCACCATTTTTACACAAGTCAATGTATGCCATTCCATTAAATGTCAGGCTCTGCAGGTGTCCAATGAAGTTGGAGGGGACAGAAGAAAGATACCGACGTTCTGTGATGATGCCAGTCTCTATGTTATGGAACTCCAGCCTTGTATGGTCACCTGCCATTTGACCTAAAGTAAAAGATAGCAAATTATTATCATTTTCTGTATCTGAAAGTTACTTTCAAATGTAGACTTCCATAGCAATATCACATTTTAAAATATAAGAATCCCACATCATCCTTGATAGCTACATATAGCGAGTACGCATAGTCGATGTGTACACAGGTTATGGGCTAAGGCTGGCTTTTGTAACAAAATGTTCTTGGGTCAGGTTTGAATTCCTGTTCAAATTTTAGTCTTATTAAAAAATCATCCTCAATAAAAATGTTACAGAATTTCTGGAAAATGAGAGAAAGAGAAAGAAAAAAAGAAAGAGATAGATAGATAGATGAAGGATGGAAGGAAGGAAGGAAGGAAGGAAGGAAGGAAGGAAGGAAGGAAGGAAGGAAGGAAGGAATGAAGGAAGGAAGGAAACAAGAGAGGAGAAGACATGAATAAGAGGAGAGGAAAGAGAAAGAAAAGGTGAAAGGCAAGCAGGGAAAAAGGAATCAAGGATGATGACTGTCCAAATCATCCCAGTAGAAATTGCTACATCACAGCTTTAAGTGATATTTTTCTTTATATTCTTCCCAGAAAAACATATAATTCTATATGTTCCCATACTAATAGCAAGAGTGAAGAGTTACTGACTCTTTTTCCAATAGTGGACCATAAAAATAGGTTTAAGTTAAATATATTCTTTTCACTCTTCCTTTCCTGTGACAAGTATGCTGACAGTCTTTCTTTGAGGAAGTGTTCTCCCAAACACTTCAGAAATCTTTGAATCTCTGGAACAATGCCATTTTCTCTGGCATCATTTTGTTTTGGATAACCACACTGAGCACAATATACTCATTTAAAGCATAAGCAAATTGAGAATACCATTACATTTTGCGACATTACTACAAGGTACAATCTTGAAACATCCTCGAAGGAAGCTTGGCTGGGGATTGACTTAGTGATTCATCTTTCTTCATTCCCCCAGATTTCCCAAATTCATCAAAGCCAACTTAGTTCTGGGTACTCTTTACTAGTAGTTCCTTCCTAGCATCCTGTTCTTTTTTATTTTTATTTTTTTGAGTTATAGTTGGGCACAATACCTTTATTTTTTATTTATTTTTATTTTTTATGTGGTGCTGAGGATCGATCCCAGCACCTTCTGGGTGCTAGGCGAGCACTCTACCACCTAGCCCAAACCCCAGCCCCTAGCATCATGTTCTTGTCTAATTACACTCTCTGCTGCAAGTCAAAAAGGTCATTTAAATTGCAATCAAGTTCTTCCAGCCAGATTCCTGACTAGCTTCCCTACCCAATTTTGCATAATTGGAAAATTTACTAAGCTTACCCTAGCCTGTCATCCAGGATATTATGAACATAATTAATAGAGCTAGTTGCAGAATCAGACCTTGATAAAATGGGCTGAACCCCTGGGCTTCATCCCAGGTGTTATGAAGACCAAACAGCCACCTACATGGGCTCTGAAACCAGTGTGACAGACCTCCATGTCTTTAAGCAAAACAGTAAAATATTAGGTGGTATCTTAAGGAATTGTCTATATGTGGAATATAAAAGATGTGCCCTTTTCTGTGTAAGAAAAACTGTTTACGTATTTAATTGACTTTGTTGATCGTAAAGTCATTGCTGTAAGAAAAAAAAAAAAAACATTCCCTGAATTGTACTTTACCTAACTTTCAAACACTCTTTAGTCATCCTTAATCCTTTCTGATATCACTCCAGGCATCCTCCCATGTTCTCTCTTTGGCTATTGGTTTATTCGGATTACCACTCTACACACTTCTTTGTAAAAAAGGTGTCACTGTAAGTAATCATGTCTTCTCTGCATGCCATGTCTTCTGAGAGTCTATCTGATTGCAAAACACTGTTACAATCCTTGCAATTCTTGCTCTCCTATGACATCACCTCTCCTCCTATAGTTCTTCTTATTCAATGACCTTGAAACTGCTCTGCAGGGTTCTCCCCTCCTTGGTAGCAAATAAAATCAAACTTTAATAATTTCCAAATATAAAGCTCCAGGGACACCAGAGGCATTGAATTAATAAGCAATGTAGAATGAATATGAAGAGAATATGAAAAATCACCTGGGTTCGGATATCCCTGGTGTTGATTTTTATCTTTTTTGCTGCTTTAAAATCTGAGTGTTAACTCAGTGGACCCCAGCCCAATCCTGACACTGCCATGTTCCTTCTTAAAGCCTCTATTAGTCAAAAGCCAACAGTAAGAAAATATCCAGGAAAAAAAAATTCTAATGCTTAAAACTAAATACCACCCTAAATTGTCAACTTCTTGGCAGCTCTAAAATAGACAGGAACATTTTGTTTAGAAGGACTGAGAAGTTCAGTGACAAAAATAACACATAATATCTGCTTTCCTTCCTCAAAGGAATAGAATATTTATGCAGAGCATAAATAATAAAAAAGGTAGTAAAATAATATTGAGGCAACAATGGCCAAGTCACAAGACAAAAACAGCATGGTCTATGCTCTAAAGCCCGCTTTCACTATATTAAGCATATATAACCACACAGACATTTATGGCAGAAAAGCCTTATTCATGGGGGGGTGGGGAATTAACTCCTAGAAAACATTGACCATTACCTTTCTTTCTTGTTTTTCTAACTGTGAATTGAGCCCAGAGGTGCTTAACCACTGAGCCATATCTCTAGCCTTTTCTATTTTTATTTTGAGAAAGGGTCTTACTAAGTTGCTTAAAACATTTCTAAATTGCTGAGGCTGACTTTGAACTTGCGATCCTCCTGCCTCAGCTTCCTGAGTCGCTGGGATTACAGGCGTGTGCCTCCATGCCTGGCTTAAACATTGCCTTTTAAAAAGTTACTTTCTGGGCTGGAAATATAGCTCAATTATAGTGTGCTTCCGTAGTATGTGTGAGGCCTGAGGTTCCATCCTATCAACAACAACAACAAAGAGTGAATTTATAATTTACTCCTGAGTTTAGTCTTCATCAGTAATGCTATTACCTCTACTGTTGTATATGTAATGTACGTCATGTAAATAAGAAAAAGTAAAAAGCTTTAAAGGAGGAAAATTTTATGAAGAAAGATTTTTATGGTTCTAACCATTTAAAAATGCACTGTCATTTCTAGAGATTGAGTGGGCAAGAGAATTTAGAAGTCTTAATATTCCTCCAATCATGGTGTCTGGGACATACCAGATTCATAGTAACCTCCAATGAGAAAAACCACCTATGAGCTGGGTATGGTGGCACACACCTATCATCCCAGATACCTGGAGGTTGAGTCAGGAAAATAGGAAGCTGGAGGAAGGTCTCAGTAACTTAGTGAGAGACCCTGCCTCAAAATTAAAAAGAAAAATACATAAAAATAAAAGGTTAGGGATGTAGCTCAGTGGCAGAGCACCCATGTGTTCAATCCCCAGTATTGCAAAGGAAAAAAAAAAACACGATTATGTTTTCTGAATGGTGTGTTTGTGTAAAAAGGACAATATCTAAATCAAAATAGATGACAAGATTAATTATTTCAGGTTCAGCCTTGCTCTGAATTAGATTAAATTTCTGATATGGGACAAAATAGCCCCTAAGCCTTAAATCTACTGGTTAATTCATTTAAAGTCATTGCAGGTGCAGTATATATGCCAGGTGCTGTGCTAGGAAATGAGGAAACAGAAAGGAGGGCAGCAGACACTGCCCTGTGTTCACACAACTCACAGTCCACTGGGGAAAGGCAGACAAAAAGAGGAGAGCACATAAATAAATAAATACTGACACTCAGAAAATGCTATGAATCTGATGATCCAGGTGGATCAGTGTCAGAGGAATTGGAGCAGGTGTCTGAGTTAATATTTAAATAAGATCTGAAGGATTAAGAAGAAGCAGCCAGACTAAAAACTGGGGAAGGGATGGGAAGAAGTGGATTCTAGGGAGAGGAGACAGTTGAACAAAGACTTTGGGAGGAGCCAGAGAGTCCTGAGCCCAGAGATTAGTGGCTCACATGAGATGGAAAGGAGGCCCAGGGCAGATCTCTCACTTCACTCTGTGTTTGTGTGTGTGTGTGTATGTGTGTGTATGCATGCCCTTTTGTGAGTACAATAGGTTAGAATGAAGTAATTGTAACAGGACATGGACAAAATAAGATAATTTTTGTTGATATAAGCTGTAGGATTTACTAATAATGTGCAGGATGATGGGGAAGCAGTAAACCTTGGTTCCTGGCTCTCAGGCTTGAGTGACTAGATGTATGGTTCACTCTACTCAGTGAGGACACATACCAGCCCAGACACACATGATTCCAGAACTTTTGAACAAAGCAATGAGTTGAAAACCAAGTCCTCTCCATGTAAGGATCTAATGTATTTTGTACAGTCCTTTCCCATGTGAGACCCTCCTTGGGCTTCTCTGCTAGTTACTCTTGACCTTGCCACCCTGGGTGAAATGTTAGAGTCTGTAAACAAGTCAGGATGGTGCCTGGCATTTTGCCAGGGGGAGTGGTTTGTGAAGTAACACCAGCGAGCCATTAAGTGTGGAGATTCCTTATTGGTTGACTGCTGTATCTAGTTTATGTTAATTAAGATAAGCTGTGTGGAATGGATATATACCCCCCCCCCCCGCCCCGTTATTTTGCTGCAGCCGGACTGCAGGACTGCAGCAAAAGCCCATTTGCTTTCACAATTCAGGGCAGCTTTGAATGGTCACGATGGTATTTGAAAAATGTCTCATTCTAAATGTAAGCCCCAATAGCAAGTTCCCCCTTGCTACTTTTGGAAACCATTTTTATTGTACATAAATCGAGGTGAGCTTTTATTATCATGAATTGTATCCTTCATGAGATCTTTAACAAAAAAGAAGGTATGAAGGATGGAATGGAAGGAGGAAATGAATTAAATGACTAACCCAAGTTATTGATAAACTCAGCATGTGAATATATATGTTGAGTTGTAGGCAGGGAAGAATGGGAAGAAGAATCACGAATGAACATTGAATTACTTTTAGTTCATTTATTGGATTATATTGGTATGGGCAAAGCAATTCTGAAATGATTTCAGATGCATTATAAGAATGTGCAAATAAATAAATGAGATCTCTAGAAGTCAAGATTCTTAACTTGGCAAAAAAGATGGAAATACAGAATGTGGGAAATGAACAAAAAAGTGCTTCAAGTATGAAGGTACCAGTGTGAATTCATGTTTTCAAAATATGTGTATGCGCACATTTAAGCACACATGTAATTTAGATGCACGTGTGTGTATTTATATGAATGTGTAGGTGAACGTATATCCCTATTTGTGCTGATGAAATAGTCAAGAAGCAGACCCCAGCAGTGTTGGGTACACCTTTCTGCCCAGACCTTTTCCTCTCTAGGAAACTAAATGGTTAATTCCAAGAGAGGAGTATGATAAATAAAAGTCATACCCAAAACTTCATGTCATGCCAGAAAGCAAGAAAGAACTAAAACAAATAAAATTGAAGTTGGGGCATATCAAAGGATGGTAGCTATCAACTTGCCAGGAATCACACTAGCTAAAACAGGGAAAATGTGAACACCAAAAAAAATTAAGAGTAATTATAAATTGTTGGAAAAATGGAGAATCTGGTGGTCCCACAATAAAGAAGGGAGGGAAGAGGGAGGGAAGAAGGGGCAAGGAAAAATCAAAGAGACAAAGAAAGAAGAAAGAGATAAAGGACGGTTGTGGATCACAGGAGGAAATAAGTGTTGGCTGTAAATGTGGAAGGGTGCTGGAATTTGAAAAAAATTTCCTTTTGTAACTACTGTGGTGAAGACTGAATTAGGAAAAGACCTTTGATAAATGTAAAACCCTGGGAAAATTTTTGATAAAGTGGAAGGCTGTGGGTTTGGTCTTATTATCTCTCCACAGTTTATTATTGCCAGGGAGAAAACATAATAATTATACAGTGAAAACTGAATGACACATAGACCTACTCATCAAATTTAACCGCCAACAGGGACAAGGATGGCATGTGCCTTCCTGCATGCACTCCAGATAGGATCCTGTAAGGTCACAACACTGACAATGTGGTATTTCATTGAGAAATGTTAAACCTGAATTTAATCACGAAGAAACATCAGATAAGCACAAACTGAGTGACTTTACATTCGTACGAGGTAGGAGAGGAATCATATATTTTAAAAATATCAATGTCATAAAAGACAAAGAGTGTTTATGGAAATGTAGATTAAAGAAGACTAAGGAGACAGGACAACAAAGTGATCTGACTCTACGGGGCTTATTGTGCTGGAGGGAAAAATATTTATATAAACAACATTGAGTGAACTAAGAAAACTGCAGTATGGAGGACAGAAGAGATAAAACACATTGCATCAACACAAAGTTTACTGAGGTTGGTAACTTTTACTTTGTTAGGTAAAGGGAGTTCAGATCTTTAGAAAACGCATGCTGAAGTATTTTGGGATGAGGTGTAATTTGGTCATTGTTTATGACTAAGGGGTCATAAACAATGACCCCTTTCCCTTAAGGGGTCGAGCTCCAGATTAAAGGTGGACTGTCTGGAGCATGGGAACCCTCTGGAGTTTAACCCAGCAAAGACCTGTCCCTACTGACCAAGAATCTTCTTGTGCTTAAACTCAAGTAATTAATGTGGAGATGTGATCTACAGAAGGGACTAATATCCCCATGGGTCACATGCTTGGATTGACTTTCAGAGAAAATAAAAGTATGCTGATTCTTCTGTCACTTGGCTTCTTGAGGTCTCCAGTGGACTGCTCCCCTCAGTCAAGATTCTACAACATGGGGATAGAATTTGACATCCTTGATATTAGAGTTTAATCTCCTTAGCTAAATAACCCCAAATGATTTATTATAGCTTAAAGTGAAAAGGCAAGTTCACCTGTCAGAAGGCTTGTCCATCCATCTATTTACTTCGAAGCTAAAAAAATGCAGAACTTGCTTCTGTACATCCCCCAAATATACAAGAAACTAAGAAACTGAACAGAAATCAGCATCCAAGCGGTGACTTCAATGTTTTATGAGGCACTAAGATATTTGTCAAGCCTAGAGATTAAACTGTGCCATAATTTCTTCTTGAATTATCAAAGGACAAAGAAGGTGACATCAAAAGTGCTGTTCATTTGGGAGCAAATACCTAACAGGCTGCTTATTGAAACAAATCGTTACTAGAAAATCCGGAGTTAAAAAAGGTCTGGATGCCTAAGCTGCACGTTGTGCGGGAGGCTTGGTTTGAAAACCCACAGCCAGGAAATGAGAAAGTCCGAAGCTTTATTAGAAGAAAAGGCAATGGGGTCGAGGGCATTTACCTGTCATGGCCTGTTGATCATCCACCGTTAACTTCAAACTTTTTCCTCGGCGAACCACACGCACAGTGTGCCACTCATTATCATTGAGGTTATAGCCAGCAAAAAGGGTCTCGGGACCTTTGCCTGTAGAATATGCCAAACAGTCATTATGGACACTCAGAATTAGTCAAGCCAATGAACCTCACAGAGAGTGAGAGAAAGAGACAAAGAAAAGGGGGGAGTCAGGGAGAGAGAGGAGAGAGAGAAGGAGAGAAAGAAATGAGAGAGAGAGGAGGAAGACAAAGGAGAGAGAGAAGAGAAACTGGTGGACCAATTTTTCAAGCCCATTAGAGTCATAGCAAGCAAGGAAAATGACAAGTTAACAAACATTCAAATGTGACGATTAGAATCTTTAACCTTATGCATTGATCTAAGGCAAGTGAATTAACCTGTTGTCATAAATAGGCACAGTCAATATAGCATTGGGAAGCCTCCCAATTCATACACATACGTTTTAAAGGATTTTGCAGTTATCACTTAATTGCTAATGGAGCAGTGACAATCATGCAATGTGTGAGACACCTGACCACAGGCCATTAGTTTCCAGCTGAATGGATAACTGGCTGATTAGACTACATCATGAAGGCTCCAGGGATTGTGCTTGTGTGATGGCTGATCTTGGGCTCTTACATCATATGCTTACAAAAATCACCAAGTTCCTAAGTTCATCAGCCCCCTAATTTATGGACTCTTCTGTTGAAAAACTAAGTCTAAAAAACTCCTTACTACCAAGTGATCCATGCATTGCAAATCTGTACGGTGGAGGCCCTTCTGTACATCTAGGAAAACATACTGATGTACCAGAGGTGGACAAAACTAATAAATGAGATATAGCCATAAAGGGTAAGGATTGAGTTGGTAGGAGAGAAAGTGGTGTTAGCCAACAGTGGAGGAAAGGGGTTTCCAGCTGACCCCCAAAATAAAGAGGGCAAGCAGTGCAGCCAACTGAGAAAGAAACTTCCAGCAAATGTACAAAACCCTATGCAAATAGAATTTAGATAGACTCAGGACAGACACATCACTTTAGAAAGGTATTTAGTGCAAATTACTGAGATGACCGAGTTAGACTCTCTCTTCAATGTAAAAACAAAGCAAGAAAACGTTTTTTAATATAAAGGGAAATTATGTTAGAAATAAGTATTTCTAGTAATCCAACATTATGATTCATTTAGAAAAATATAAAGTTAAATATACATAATTTCCTGATGGATTACTCTCCCCCCCCTTTCTTTAAATACTAAATCTCATGGGCACAATAAATTAAGGAAGGACATAATATTGTTGAATTTCATGACTTCCCTGATTGAGGATCAGAATTAGGGTTCACAATTTTTTTAACCGAATTCTGCCAACAAAACCAATTTACGTATGTCCTTCAAGCATCTAAAGATGCTTACAAATTACCTGTGGACTAGATACCTATGGCAGGGAGAGACTTAAGTTCTGAAGCTCAGCTCACATAGTTTTATGATTCCATAGCTCTAGTCAAGCCTTCCCAGGAACAGAACTGAGCCATCCCCAATGAACTTTACCCAAATTCCTGACACAGAGTCAAGAGCAATAAAAGGGTCATTGTTTGAAGTTATTAAGTTTTAGGGTAGTTTGTTACAAAATAATGGATAAATGACAGATAGATCCCTATTCCTGGTTAAAAAATAACAAACTTCTCTGATTCCCTTACAGTTAGGAATGCTGAGGGAGGGAGTGATAGGAGAACTGAGGTTTTTTGACAGCACCCCTAAGACATAGATTCAAATGGATCATTTCTTTGTTTCATTACCTTTTCTTTTTCCTGCTTGGAATATGGATGCAATGCTGGGAAGTGAAGCAGTAATCTTGCAACAATGACAACAAAAGTCATACATTAAAGATGGGGAACCTCAGAACTAAAGGAACCTCAGTTCTTAATTTTTTTAAATAGCACAACAGCTCTTAACTAAGTATTTATGAATTTACATTACATGAAAAAATAAATATTTATTCAGTTAAGCCACTGAGGTCAGTTTTTGTTATATATACATATATATATATATATATGTATATATATATATACATATATATATATATATGTATATATATATATACATATATATATATATATATATATAAAGATGGATGCTTGAAGGACATATGTAAAGATATGTAAATATATAGACCAGGGAGGAGAAAGAAAAAAAGAAGGAAAAAAAAAAGGGGAAACAAGAGCAACCTTAGGCGCCTATTCACATGTGATCAATGTTTGCTTTTAGAACTGTGAGATATCCTCCCCGCCCTTGATTCCTCTCTTATGGTGTTACTGATGACATATATAAATTCTTTCTTTCTTGGTAGGTATGTTTCTGGGGCTTAAAATGAGCCAGAGATATTAACTATATTGCAAAGTAAATTGCCTCAATTCTTTAAAGAGTATCAACCATCATTAAAATTAGAAATGGTCTCTTGTGTTTCTTTAGAGAAGTTAAAGTATACATCCAGATATGAAATGAATAAAAACTTTTCTGGATAGAGCACTTTTGAGAGATTAATCATTGGATAACGAGAGGAAACCTATTGGCTCAGCAACTGCAAAAATACTGTGAGACCAAATGTTGAAAGCAAGTTCCAGGATCAGAGGAACTCTTTCTAGTTTCAATAAAAAAGAAATGTTAAATAACTCTGCAGCAGCTTAGCATCCTCTGGGCACTAAGGGTCATCCTTAGTTTTGATCTTTGAAAAGAGATTACATCATTTTAAAGCTATTTTTATAGGGGAGATATTTTTTTTTCCTTAGAAATATGTGCTTTTTAAAGCAGCTTCACTCCTGTTCTTTTAATTTGAGATATGGTGTCAAGAAAAAGACGAATAAGGGTGATATCATCGTTTTACCCCATTCTGGGTTTGATCTTGCAGTGAAGTCGTAATGCTTCATCTATGAAACAACTATTTCCATAACAACAGGCACAAAATCCAATTAAAAATAACCCTTTGGTTCATAAAAATCTCTGTGGGCCAACTTCAGGCTTTTTTTCTTGCATTATTAAAAATGTGAACAGATTGATTTTGGAAGACAAGGTTTTTAAAAATGTACTTATTAGTCTCAGTTCAAAACAGTGTTACTTATGTAACATAAAGTGCATTGGAAAGCCCACTGCGCTGGGAGGTAAGAATTGTGGTTGTTAGTTCTTGAGCTCCTACTAACAAAAAATTTGAGGGCTGGTGAGTGTTTATTATATACCAGGCACTTTATCTGTTACCTTATTTCATCTTTACATTATCATTAATTTGCAGATGTGGAATTGAAGGCTTAGAAAACTAAAATAACTTGTCTCAAGGTCACACAGCTGAAAAAAAGGCTGAGTGTCCTTTCAAGTCTGACCTCTCAAAGTCTGCATCATTCTCCTGCATTGTTCTTCTGCAAGCTATGAGACCCCTTGCTTAACCACTGGACTTCTCAGCTGCCCCATATCGAACTGAAGGAGGTGGGAAAAATGTTCTTTGGGATCCCTTCCAGCTGGCTCTACAGAATGATCACACTGTTAGGAAACCGTACATACACTCTGCATAAGACCTGGCAGAAGAAAATCTTTAAGTAATACAGTGCTCTACCTAGGGATGCTGAAATGGCTGTTACTGGGGATGAGTAGAGAAAAAGAGGCCATCTATTTAGGACCAGTTTGTACTCATAATCACTAATTTTATGAGAACACTCAGCTTCTAGTTATCTCAATATTCCTTAAGAGACAAGATAATCTATCTGATCTCTACAGTTCCTTTAGAATATCTAATTTTCACAGATTTGTACAATATATGGAATTGTTAAAGATGGCATAATTTCTGACTTTTTAAAAAATATCTATTTTTCAATTAGAGTTGGACACAATACCCTTATTTATTTATTTATTTTTGTATGGTGCTGAGGATTGAACTCAGGGCCTTGCACGTGCTAAGTTAGCGCTCTACTGCAGAGTCACAACTCCAGCCCTGAGACACCACCTGGAACCCCTGGACTCTCTACATAACCCTGTTGTAAATCACAGAACTCATTTCTCCCCTCAGAAAAAGGGATCTTGATCAGAAAATCCAGCAAAGATTTTTAAAAGTCATTTGCAAATAACCTTTTACTTTACAAATTATATTTGTTGTACAAAAATGATTTTGTAGCTGATAAGCTAAAAACTATTTTTCGAGAACTTCATTTTTTAATGTATATCAAGATGCACAGGTATTCAAAGCCACCACTCTTTCTATTATCACCCCTCTAGCATCACTGCCTGCACTCCCTTGAGGACAACATCCAAATACATAGACCCTCTGCTGAAGATGGTAGGCTTTTTCTTCGAACGCCATAGGAATTGTGCAATGCATTGATTTCCCTTATTTTCTATCCATTAGGGAACCAAGATTTAGGATTTATACTAAATCTTTCTACAATTTGATACTTATTTTTTTTCCTGTAAAATTTGTACATTGGCCTCCCTTCCCAATTAATTATTTGTACTCTTTTGGGGAATCACTTTAAATTCAATTTGAAAGTTTGGGGAACAAAAATCAATACATGAAATTACTTAAGGAAGAAAAGCCTAACTTTCAAGAGATGTATGGTAACTAATTCGCCTCTCCCATTCTTCAGATAGCTCTATATGAGGCGAGTTGATGTGCTTCAGTACTCCTGTTTACTGGCAGAGCTAAAGGAATACCTGGACCCTAATTTATTTGGGACCTGAATAACATTCATCACATAATTTTCTTGCTAAAATAAGAGATCATTCTTTGATCTCTGCACCTTTCCCTATTTCTTCCTATTTATAAATATACAACAATACTGCTCTAAATACATTTTAAACAGTGGCTAAAACAGGTGTGTTTTATGCATATTTTATTACATTTGGTTCATATGTAGATTCTCACATATTTCAAGGGACAGAAGCAGGCAGAGTAAAAAAAAAAAAAACACAAAACTTGAACTTGGGTAAGAGTCATACTAACCTAGATTCAAAAGCAGATTTTGCATTTTCTGGTTGCCTACACTTAGGAAAGTTTGTTAGCTTCTTCAAGTTTCCCTTCCATCATCCCTAAATTTAGGATAATACCTGTCCTACTTCAGGATTTTTTTTTTTTTTTTGCAAAGACAAAGGGAAATAACAAATCTGTTGTATTAGTTATGTGCCTAGTACTTTGTGTAATTTTAATAAATATTAGTTTACTTTCCCTGCCTTTATAAAGAAATAAGGTAAAGAAAAGTGTATAGGCTGTGCAAACCACCAAAGGATCTACCACTCAACATTTGATTGTTGAAGATACTGTATATTATATAGAGAAATGTATACTGAAAGGAATATACATAATTTTTATTTAAGCAACATAATACATAGTGTAATCTTTAGAAATTAGGCCATCCAAAATTCAGGTGTTTTGGAACAATTGCCATCTTAGCTTGAGAGTTCACAGTATTTGCTTTTTGATATTTAGTTCCCAAAACATTCACCATTAATATGAAAATAAAATACATTTGCAAATGAATCTGATATTCATCAATAAAGACTTTTTAAATCTTTCGAAGTAAAACAAGATGCTTATAATTCTACATCCATTTTTATAGGAAATCTTTTGTGCAAATGTTCTATGAACTAGCTAGTCTGGTTTGTGAGTATGGGGTGGGAAGTGGTGACAATAGAGAAAATAAAATAAACAAAGGAAACTTGGAAGTAATGCAAGTAGAAAACTCTCGGAGTTGAGTTTTGTAACTGTCTTTGGAACTGAACGATGGATATAGCTGAATAGAAACTTTGGAAACCCACACCAGTTATATTTGAATTTTTGAAATATTTAGATGTGTGTGACGAAAGGCAGAAATTCATCTCTCTACATACCCTTAGGTAGCTATCTCCCTCTAGTGGTATATTTTAAAGATGCCAATCCATGTCTATCAGGCACACAGTCTCTTCAACACATTAAATGTAAATAATTTCTGTCTTACAGCACTACCAAGTTATTTCAACAGCTAATTGAGCATGATAATTCTGATGGGTGTTTCTGCAAAGCTATCACCTAACAAACTGCATAGGTAACAGGAGCATAGAAATTCATATAATTTGTCTTCTGGAAATGATCCATTTACTCTCTCCAATTTATTAATAATAGGTTAGGTCTTATTACAACCATCTGTTTTAAAGATTGGCATCAGTATGAACATGGATCCTTAAGCTTCCATAGTTCTGATATTAATTATGAAAAAATACTAGCATCACTTTACACATGTAAATGGTTCTATATTTATGCACAGATACTCAATTTTTTTTAGAAAATTAAACTGACTGCAGCACTATAACAACTTAGAATTTTGAGATTTTAAAGTGGAATATTCCATATTTTATCTTTGGTTTATCCTATGTAGTTACTCCTATTTATTATGGGTACTATTACCCACATCCTATTAATTTAGTTAAAAAGTTATTGTACCAAACACTGATATGAGCATTAGGAATGCCTCAACTCAGAGTCTGAAGGAACTTATATCCTAACAGATCAGGAGTCAAAACACTATTTCTGTAAAAGACCAGATAGAAAATATTCTTGGCAAGCCTTGTGGTCATTATTGCAATTATTCAACTTTTCTCTTATAGTGTGAAAGAAGTCATAGAACATCTGTCAACAAATGTGTGTGACTGCTTATAAATAAAACTTTATTTGAATGAATGACAGCCTGTGGGCTGTCATTTTCAGGCTCCTAAACGGCACACACAAATAAACAGACAACTCAAAATTTCCTTTCCCGTAAACTTTTACATCGAGTATTAAATGAATAATAATAGAAAAATAGTTAAAAGTTTCAGAATCAGAAAACCCGAGTTTTAGATTCATCATTAACTCTACATAACCAGAATTATGCTAGTTGGTCTAACTTTTATTACTCAAATAAAACAGAAATAAAAACTGAAAGAAATTTTAAAAGTATTGAGAAGATTGTAAGATCAATTGTAAGGTCCCTCTACTACTAAATCTAGAATGCATTAGTCTCCTTTTCTTTTCTGCAAATTTAGAAGCTTTCATTAAAAAGCTTGATGTTTGTGCTTGTGTGTGTGTGACAGACACTGAGAGACAGTGGGCAAAACTAGGTCTTTATATCTACTTTCCCAGGTAATAACAAGTTTTATTTGGCAGTTGACTTATCCTGTGGTGGGAGGCAGGACCTTGTGGGAAGCTGGAAACAAGCCCTGTCATGGTGACATGATAGGAAGAGAGAGAAGCCCTGGAAACACAAGAAAGAGCTATCACTGTTTGATGCCTGAGTCAAGGTTCTTGGCAGCAGCACTTCCTATTTGTAAATGACAGGAGGATGTATTCCTCATGCCCTTAGCCTGCCATTTGACTTTGCTGTTAGTTTTTTGTTTTAAAATAATTACTTTAAAATAATCTAATGTTTAAAAAAATCTTAAGGGACAGAAACATCTCATTAAAGATTTTTATTTCATCTCTCTTGATTTTTAGATATTAGGCTGGAAGTAAAATCTTTTTGCTTTTATTTATGAGTCAGCTTTTATTTATTTATGAAAAATTTAATTGCAAATTAAAATTGGATATGTAAATCACACTTCCAGATTCTTCTTTTGCTGCTCTCTTACATTATTACGGGTACCAAAGCTACATAATTTGTGGCCCAGTGCACATTGAAAACATGGAGGCCCTGATTTCCAAAAGCAAGAACCTCAATATAGTGACAGCCAAGTATTAAGCCGACTAGCAGGCCCTTCTAGGTATAGGGGCCTGGGTCACTGCACACGTTGCACATTGTTGAAGCCAGTCCTGAAGCATCCTTTAGTAAGTTCTATATTTGGGAATGTGCAAACAAAATCCATCATTTATCCATATAAGAGGCACAGTATAGTCACTTTCCCCTTACTGCCTGTGTTTAATGACAGTAATGACATTCTCCAGGATATCAGAGAAGCTGTCCTCAGCCTGCTTTGCTGGCCAGGCCTGGTGCCAGTCACCAACTGGGCTTGGTGACAGATCTATGTCCCAAGAACCAGAAGACGGAAGACCTGCTGAGCCCTGTAACTTCTCCCTCTCTTCCCCATTTCTGCTCAAGCTCTTCTAGGTTTAACCAAGGATATATTAACGAGAAGATTAAGGATCAGGAATGTCCTCCTACGGAGATAATTGCCTTTCCTTTGCAAAGAGACATTTATAAAGACAGATACATTTCTTTACACTAAAAATACTATCATTACCCTACTTACATGTATGATTGAACGAATGGTGTGACCCTACTTCGTGTACAACCCAGAGAAGTGAAAAATTGTGCTCCATTTGTGTGCAGTGAATCAAAGAACATTCTGCTGTCATGTGTAACTGATTGAACAAATTAAAAGTAATACCAGGAAAAGCCCATCCCCAATTGTACAGTAAGCTGAGGAAATAAAATAAAGGCACACATTAAGCCTAGACATGGCTGCTTTTCAAAAACAAACACTAACTATAGAAGAAAAGTATTGTATTAACTTTTAAAAATCCACTGGAGAAATTTTTCAGAGGCTGATTACATTGTATTAATTTTCATTGCCTTATTTAAATCCCTCCTGGGTTTTATCTACTTTCTAAAAAGTTCATATCTTGGTTGGGTGCAGGTGTTCCGATGGGTTTGTATCCTACCTCCACAGGGGGTTAGCTGTGTGACCCAGAACAAACTACTCACATCTGTGCATCTCAGTCAGTGTTCTTATCTGTAAGATAAGCTAAGAATTTTACAATATAACTGGATTGAATGCAGATTAATCATGAAAAACCACACCTGGTATACGGTAAGCTCTCAACTATAATAATGATAATAACTACTATTATCAATATTATGTTGTCTTTTCATTGAGTCCAAAATCTCAGGGAAAATATGCTACAACCTCTAGCTCAGTGCCTTGAGCATAATAACCATTCATCAAGTATTTGTTGAATGAGGTTGTTTAGATTTTGAAGGATTTTTTAAAACAGAATATGAAATATCTCTTGATTTTAAGTTAAGCCAAAGAGTTGATCAACTTTTAGTGCCTTCATTCATAATGAATGATCAATACACAGAGACTGCTGTCCCCTTGTTCTGGTATTTAAAAGCATGGAATCTGATAATTCCTACTGTTGGAGAACATGAACAATTTACTTAGTTGTCTGGATAATTATTTCCACAGCATTTTTGTTCAGTTGTCTTGAAAATAACTTAATAACACAAATAGCCGAAGAGAGCGAAATGACCTGAGGCCAGCAGTTGGTAACTTTATGTGCAAAGTAATTAGTTGGCTTAGGAACTGGGGGAACTCAAGGCTCAATGAGTATTTAATTATGAGAAAACACGGATCATATCGGTAAAAAGACCTGGCCTTGGAGAGCTGTTAAAACTGCCTTCCAGAGACTTGTCCACCATTTTCCTAAATTATAACCTTATTCAAGTATGCAGAGAATAAATTTCAGCATTTTAGATGCCTCACCTCTGTTCCATTTCTGGCTAAATATCAGAGCTGTAGACAAATGAACAAACTAGATTTGAATGATCTACCAAGAAACTTTTGGTCTGTATAGATTTGACATTGATTGTACCCATTTATGACAAACCAAGATAAATATTTCTGATACAAATACATTTCAATGTGAAAAGCATACATCTTAAGAACTAAAATTTACCTTTCAAGAATACATATTTACAACACAGTAAAAATGGACACAGATTAAATAAATATATTACTACAAGAATGTTTTAATAATAGCTATCTTTAAATCTAATCTAGCTCAACTGGCAAGTTTTGAAAGAGGCATAATATAATAAGTCTAATATAATGAAATAAAATTTGGACTGTGATTTTATTTTAAGGAAAAAAGTTCATTTCCAAGAAATGCTTATCACATAATAAGATAGATAACCAGTATAAATTTAACTATTAAAGAGTTAATGTGCTTATTTAATCAAGCATTATATATAAACTGAAAATGTATTCAGTATCACTATAGTATGGAAAAAGGGTTATATTGATTAATATTAATATATAAATGTGACTTGTACAATATCTACACAATGCCAAACTGAATAAAAAAGCATATAGATACTAATCATCTGAATACTTATGAATACTTAAACTGATATTCCATTAATTGTCAGGGATTATAGTAACAAATGCAAAAATTATTTGATGAAATGTATGATTCCTTGTCTGTATATCTATCATAATAGTTATATAGTTATTTGCATGGAAAGGTGAAGAAAAAAAATATATATTTTGCATAATACAAGGACAATGACTTCACTTGTGTTTTACTTTGCTTATTAAAACAAGTTGAGGATCATTAAGTATGAGACTGAATTCACATAATTTAGCACACCCTCAATTGTTTGGAATATTCTAAAATAAGCTTTTTGGAAATTAAGGAGAATAGTTAAAATAAATAACTAAGCCTAAGTTCTTGTCTTTGATTTAATTTTTCCCTTCTTTACTTTTCACTGGGAAGCCATAATTACACTTAAAAATCTACTTCTCAGTATTTTTGATAAACTGTGTAGAACGATTTAAGGAATATTTTGTCTTTAGAGTTGTTTTCTTTTTCAATGAAGGCTCCAGTGAAGGCTAAGGACATACAATCCATGAAAACATACTTGTATCCTTCATGTAAGAATTATAATGATAATATAATGATATGATTTACTAAAACCTGATTTGTTTTAATTTTAATACTGTAATAACAGGTTGTGATAACAATTTTTTTTAAAAAGATTACCGTTGGCTTATTTACTAGGCTGAATTTCAGTCACTAACTTGAGTACTATGATTCCACTTGGCCATTTATTTGAGTAATTAAAAATACTGAATTACTTCTTTGTCTTTGAATCAAAATCTTGTGAAATGAATGGCTCACCTTACTGTCCAGAAATGTTCTAAAAAGATAATGGCCCAGCTAGAGCAGTGACAGTTATAAATCAAATCATAAGCAGAATTAACTTGGTTTATCTGAAGAGCCAGTGTGTGGAAGCCTCTTAGAGCTGGTCAGGCATGTGCAGGTTGCTGGGTGATCTTCCTATGGTAAGATGATGGTATGCTTTCCCTTGGGGGGTTATGATCAATGAAGATAACTGACACCTACAAATCTAGAAACATCTTGTCATGTATGGCTCTTCCAATCTGGTTGATTCCTCAAGATTTTGGTCACAGAAGATGCTAGTCAGTTTCCACTTAAAAATAACACTGAGATCACTGATGTATCGGGGTAGAATTCACTTTTGTACATGTTTCCTCCCTACTCTCTTTTTTCAACTACTTCAGTGACCTGGAATTGCTTTATATTACTTTGGCCTAAAATGTGAGATAACCAACAGATTTTTGAAATATGTATATTATATTCAAATAGAGGATGTAATGTTTACAATATGTTGCTTAAATTAAAGAACATGATACAAACACAGTTGTACACTATGACCCTATATTTGTAGGGTGACTTACTGAATTGCATTTTCAGGAAAAGTAGTTGAATTTATGAACACAGTATTTAGCAAAGTATTTCCAAAATCTCACTTTTTTTTCCCCTTTCTGTATGGTAGATTATACCCAGGGCTTCACATGTTAGTCAAGTGTTCTACCACTGAGCTACCTTCTCAGCACTTTTATCCCCCACCCCTTTTTTTTTTTTCTGAAACAAGGTCTTACAATATAGCTTAGCTGGTTGGCTTGGAATGTGCCATCATCATCCTTAGCCTCCCAAGTAGCTGGATTAGAAATGTACACCACCACACTAGGCTGTTTTTAGCTGTTTTGAAATGAGGTTTTTGTGTTTTGTTCATGTTATTGTAATCATTATCATGGTCTTACTTTTTACTGGTCTGCTTATTTCAACACTGTCTGTTTTCTAAGAGAATGTTCACATAATTTTATTAAATGATTTCTTTTTTATGTTTTCAACTGGGAACTTTTATAATTTATGAAACATTTATAACAGCAAGTTTTAGTCATCTCACTATAGGATGTAAATTTTATAATGTTTGAGTTTTAAGTTTCATTTGCATAAGTTACTGCCTTTTCTCTCAATGTCATGTAAAACATTACAGAATTCTTCAGATTCTTTAAAGGTACATATTTATTCACATTACAAATTTTCTGATTTCAAAGATGTTGATTTCTCTGTGTATCCGATAATTAAATGATGAGTTTTACTAGCTACCTACATTCTTCCTATGCAAAATGTAAAATAAATTGTTAATTCTTATTTGAAATGTACATTTCTAAAGTAATTTTAACTGTAAGTATTATCTATAGGAAACTGACTTTATAATTTAATTAATTTAATAGTAATATGCATGCAAACATTTTGAGTTTGTATTTAGATTGATCTTTGGGAAAGGGGATGGGAAGGTGAAAAATTCTCATTTATATGAATGATGCATTCAAAGAACAAGTAATAATAAACAAATAATCCAATAAACAAATAAGCACAATAAAAATAATAGTCATTTATGTACTTTGAGCCTTTCTTAATGAACTTTCAGGGAAATTATTTTCACAGTACTTTTTTTTTATCCATTTTGCTTTTGTTATCATTGATAACAAGTGAAAAGAATGTAAAAGAGTTCTGTACACTGAACCTTTCAATCCCCAAATTCTTTGGTGGTGGTTCCATGAATTTTCTCCCCCAGTTAAAAGAGATTTGCCCATTTCACTTATGTGCCACATGTTAACCGGTAATATATGGAAGAAGTTGTATTTTATGTCTACACTGAAAACATTTTTAGTCATATAACTTGAGAAAATTAGCTTTTGTAGGCTTGTAGGTCTTTGTAGGCCTATGTATGTAGGCCTATGTCCCCTTAAGGAGAGTGTGCTACCTGGTCCCCTGCACTAATGATAGCTGATTGGATCAACAGTGGGCATGTGCCACCAAAGCTAAAATATGTTGGGTGACTCAGGAGATGAGTTAATTTGACAACTCTGTCCAATGGGACAAGGATAAGTAGTGAATCTGCTAGATTCTTTTTCTAGGAGAGTTTCAGTACATAACACAAATAGAGCCATCAGCTGAGGAAACAGCAACTATAATAACAACTAGCATGCATAGGAAAGCAGAGGATAGGAACTATGAGGGAGAAAGCACCAATGAGCAAGTAGAAGATGTGGAAAACTAAAGGCTCAACAAAAGCAGAAGCAAGTCATTAAAAAGAAGAGTAGCACAGATGCCAGAAAGAGGGAGGACAATAAGTGACACAATGGCAAAACATTGAAAAGGGAGTTTTGGGTAACAGAGGGATGGCAAGATATCCTAACAAGTTAGAACAACACTGTGTGCTGAACAATCTTCCTGTTCTTGAACAAGGCCTGTCTGTGTTGTGACTGAAATTATTTCTTGTTTATATCACTGATTAGTATGTCCTTGTCGTCAATATTCATTACCTAATGTAACATGCATTATTCATTACCTAATGTCATGTTTTTATTTGTTTGATATTGAAAGAATTTAACCCAGTTTAAATTCATATAAAATGTTATAGAAACAATATGATTGTTCCCAAGTGTTGATCAGGAATGACCTTTAGGAAGTATTTTTAATAAGGAGATAAGAATGCTAAGCAATATGGAGTTCAAATGCTCAAAAGTATATAGTCTCTTAAATGGGTTAGAAATACCCTTTTAATTTCTAGTAAAAGTTACCAATTGGCTTAAAAAGTCCTTCCTTTGTATGTAATAGTATCATTCAGCCTAAAAGACTTTGACAGCATGACTCCTGAGTTAATAAGAAGTGAATTAAAGAGTTTCTGTTGAATCAAAAACAATTCTAAATTTTAGAAAAACTGAGGAAACCTAAGCCCAGAAGTTTGTATAGCTACATAAATATTTAAGTAATAAAATAAATTATCTAAATCAAAAACTTTTTTAAAAAAATTAAGATTCTTCAAGGTCTTCAAAATTTTTCACTTTCTGGAATTTAGATCATGGTGTTGTATTGAAGAACACTTGTGCTCCTACAGCTGGAAGCCACTTACCCTAGCTTTCATGCAGTTAAGTGGACAAAGCCATCACCTTCTGAATTACCATCTCATTCAGTAGATAGCAGATTCACACTCCTGCTTAGTGGTCATACAGAAAATTGAAACCCATGATCATAATATTTGTTTGTATATTCTCTGATTGGCAAGCAATTGATAAGGTATACATTATTAACAATTTCTTTTTGAGTAAAATTAGGAATTCTAAAATTGAAGAAAGATGTGTAATCTATACTTTTCCCCATGAGTAATACTTTAGATTACCACTGAACATTAATACTGTCCTAGGGATGAGAGGCTATGTTAAATTCAAGCTGTGGGGTACTGATTAGTCTGTTTCATACTATGGAAGTTAACTTTTATGACTTGAGTCATTACAGGCACAAAAGTAAAAGACTCAACGTTCCAAATACAGAAAAAAAAAATACTGTGTCATTTAAAGCTAATGAAATTCTAATCATATATCTTACAATGACGTAAGCTAAATGCAACAGGAAAAAAGCTTACTAATATCAAGGAATGTCTAATTCAAATTTTTACTCTTGATTTTCTGTATTCATTGACAATGTGTTAAAATGCTATCTACATTTAGAGGAAGGTGACGAGAAACAAAAGAAAGGGAAAAAAAACTGAAAAGAAGAAATTCAAAACAATGAATGAAGCAGTCAGTGTTTAGAAACCAGCTCTAGCAATGCAAAAAATAAAACTATCAGACCAATGTGCGGTGGTCTCATACACTGAATAACAACTGCTTGTATAAAAGAAAACTCTCCTCTCACAGAAACCAATAAAGGAATATCAAATTCATAATGAAATGTTTTATATTTTTTCTGGCAATTTCTATCCAGGCCGTTTTTACAATGCCAACACTCAACAATGAAAGAGCATTTGTTGAATCTGATCAACACTAATCTGGAATTGTGAATTACTTTCAGCATAGCTTTTTGCAGTAGCAATAAGGGAATGCTTTACTGAATAATAACTAAGCCTGGATTCAAGATGAAGTTTCAACTTGCATAAGGGTAATCTTTTAGAATGCTGCAACATTATATATTTCCATATAAGCAATCAGTAAACTGTTCACCCAAATAGAACAAAAGTCATCTACTTTTCAAATTGCCAGTGAGTATTTTATTGCCCCATCTATGTAGCCATCCAACTATGGAAGAAAACTGTACTCTTCTTTAAATTTTATGTAAATTTTAACATGTGGGTAATTCAAATATGCTTCCTTTAAATTTCATTCCAGTTTTGAAATTTTTCTAAAGATCATTGTCATGTCCAATTTACTTTGCTGGTTTTAGCTATTTTTGTTTTGCTTTTTTTTTTTTCTGTCAGAAATATATGAACTTGCTGGGTGTGGTGGCACATGCCTGTAATTCCAGTGGCTCCGGAGGCTGAGGTAGGAGGATCTCGAGTTCAAAGCCAGTCTCAGCAACAGCAAGGTGCTAAGCAACTCAGTGAGACCCATTTCTAAATAAAATACAAACAGAGCTGGGGATGTGACTCAGTGGTCAAGTGCCCCTGAGTTCAATTTCTGGTAAAACTCCCCCTAAAAAATGATCTCTATGTTTCATATTCAATTGCTGTTATATTTTTGCTAAAGATCATAATTTATAAAACTTTCTTTTATTCTCTTCCTCTGTATATATTTTCAATGAAAAACAACCACCACAAAAATAAGCTGTGTTTGTATTTTCATCTTCCTTTATTCCTTGAGTACTTTCTATCCTAGCTGGTGGACAGGCATTGACTGATAAATGCTTCCAAACAACGGATTATTATACATGATGGGGGGTAGAGGTGGATGACTTCCTTTTACTGCTCTCTGCTCTGCAGGCACTTCACAGCTGCTCTGAACTGAATATTTGCTTCATGTTAGTAAGCACCAGTCCCCAGAAATTTCCTCATATCTTCTTAAGTAGCTTGCCAAATGGCAGCCTGATCAAAGCAATCTAATATGGCTTAAGTGCCACTGGTTGACATTTTGCTTTCTTTTATTGCATTCCATTTTTATCAACATAGAAAAGTCAGTGATAACTAATATCCAGTTGATCTTTTCATTCTGGTAATAAAATGATAATACAAAGATCTTATTATCTGTCCCAGACATCCATCAAAGTACGTTTTCCAATAACACACTGCTCAGAATGTTTCTTATCAATCTCCAAGTCAAAAGTGAGGTTAAGTACTTGCCCTCAGATTCCCTTTTGTCTCCAGTACATGGGCACTGAAACACAACAAGAATTTGAACTTCAAACCTTGACATTTTGTCCACATTAATGTCATCTGGAATTTTGTCATTTCTGCATCTTAGATAAACTACTTTCTGTGAGAAGCCAAAAGGAGTTGGATGTTCTGCCTCCTAAAATAATGGTTTTAACCCCAGAGAATTTTTATTCTTCTAGGAAAATAAGAGGAATGAGTACAGGAGAAAGCAAACTCATTATAAATGGGGAAGTAAGAAGAGTGAATGGGTAGGAAGGAGGAGCAGGTGGGCAGAAGAGACTCATGCATAAGGTGTAAGGAAAGTCAAATAAAGCAAACAAGCAACTCACAGATCGTGAGTTCATTAAAATCCATTTCTCTATGGATGTACAAGTGGCCCTAAACCTTCCTGTGAGCAGAAGAATATTCTGTGATTATGCTATCATTTTGGAAAAACAAAAATTATAGAAAACAATTACAGAAAAAAGCATAAAAGCCTCTTTGTATCCAGTATACCAAATAGTTACTGAGCATTAATACTCAGCTACAGTTGATAGAAGCAATGTTAGTTTTCAAATTTTCAATGCATGTAAACCTTCAAACTTCAGAACACAAGATTTTTGAGGAATAACAGGAGAGAAAAAATTGAACTATTTAATCAAGCAGTGCACCACTAACAAGGCCAAATTTTCAGGAAAAGAAAAAAACAACATAGCCTAATCTGTTTGGTTTTATTGTTTGGAATTAGTGGGCTTCAGATTTGAAATTGTTTGGAATTATTGAGCATCTTGGTCTCAGAGTTACCAAGACATTGGGCTATGTTTTTTGGCAAACAAAAAGAATGCAGAAATAGACCAAAGGCCTGTGCAGACCCTGCTAATAATGCACTTCAAAGAATTTCACAAGGAATAGAAAATTCCTTTTGCATTCTTTATACTTTAAAAGACTTAATAAGTTCATTCACTACTATGAACCAAGAAAGAGGCTGTCAAACACTAACCTTTTCATGCAAATAATTCTTGAAAATAATTTGTTAATATTCAGTATGTTAGTATATATTTTTTATGAAAATTTTTATAAGTCTATAATTTTTTCATTAATTCAAACAATTTTCCTTCTTATGTTAAAAGAATGAGTCTTTATAATCATTTCCCATCTATCTTTATTAAAATTTCCTACACTGTTCAGGGAAGAAATTATCAGAGTTAAAAGATGGTGCCTCTGTTAGCAACTTTGATATAAAATTATTGAATCATGACGTTTATTTTCAATACTGGAGATGATGGAAGAGGCAAGGTTAATCTAAACGTCCCTTTATTCCTATCCTGAAGAGAGAGTCATAGATAACATATCTTTATTCTTATTTTCTAATTCATAAATTTTCAAAAATTGCCCTAAATATAATTCCAAATTGCAGATACTAAACATATTTTAGCAATGGTGTAAGCTAATGTATATCTGTGAACTCATACTGGTCTGGGATTGTGGGCAGACACATTTTGTTTGCAATCAGAAAGATCAAAACACCCATTTTGACTCTGGAAAGGCCACTATTCATAGAGATGGCTCATTTTAAAAAGTACCCTATCCATGCATGAAAACAAGTTTTTGACTTTTAAATGAAAAGAGGCTATCTTTCTTCCATTTAAAGATTCTTGATAGCTTTGCCTGTAAGGGGGGAAATTGTGGCAGCAAAGAATTTGAAAGAGACAGTCCCAGGAATTCAAAACTGTCCTTTTTCAGAGCAGCTTAACAAAGGGCTGTCTATGGAAGATTCTATCACTGCATCTAAGCTAGTGACACAGGAGTGGCTGAGAAAGAAACATATCTGCCATCTCTTCCAGTCCTGCAGGTTTGAATATAAGCAGTTACCTCCTTCTCATCCATTCTTCAATATCTAAAATTGGAGATCTGATACTATGTGTGTTTTACTTTCCATATCAAATACAGATGCCGTAAACTTGGGGGACGGAGAGTGCAGGAGGAGAAGATGACTGTAGAAAATGCTAAGCAATTTTAGGGTGAACGTAGGAAAATTTGTCTGAGAAGGTTTCTCTTCAAACTTAAATAATTGAGAGTTTAATATTAGCTCTCAATGTAAGATAATCATTTCTGTTATGGCTTATATATTTCCTGTGGCAATTTTCTTAAAGACATCAATTGAAGCACTTCATATTAATCTCACAACACAGCTGATATCATAATTATGGTACAATTTTTAGAGAAGGTGGTGTTATATAGTTGTGATTTAATAAATGTACATTAATCTTCTCAGTTTCAGGCAAACCTCAGACTCACAGAGAATACATATAATAAATCAGGCTTTCATTCAACTATGAGTTTAAATAAAATACAGATATTTTAAATTTATTTTTATTGGGTAGCAAATGCACTGCAGGTAGAAATGCTGGCTGATTTCATCACTGTACGTTAGGGTTGCCTTATTTGTTTTGCAAATTCCTACATTTCCTCAAAATTGAGTCTTCTTCATTAAAGTTCCCAACTACATCTGCTCACTATTTCCCAAGTAAGACAAAGGTAAAGAAAATGACAACATTACCTGGTCATTGAATGGTCTTTCCAGTGACTGCTGTCCACTTAAGGCATGTGCAGTCCTGTCCAGTTGTGCACTGAAAGCTCATAATCATTCATTCAATATTAAAGTAATTTAAGTATCACTCATATTCTTTAAAAGGGGAAACTTTAAACCAGCAAAAATCTTGTCTTCAAAGTTATTCTTCTGTAGACTATCCAGAGGAAAAACCAGCTCCCCTTAATACCAGAATCTCATGGCATTGGCCAAATGAGTACATGAGTCTATGAGGGTACTATTATGAGATATATATATATTTAAAGCCATTGATGTAGCAAGAGAACAGAATCACATTTGATTTGGTTAATTCATCAATTGTTAGTGTTTAAATAGTAACATTTTATGAATTTCATGATCTATGTTTAATGTAAATAAAAGAAAATAATATATAAGACAGAGGTCTAGAAAAGCATATTCCCCAACATTTTTTAAGATCAAGAAAATCTGTAGTTGCACTGAGGAGTAAATCTGACTTTGTGAGAGAGTATGTCATGAGTTGACATTTTGCCTACATCTACGTCTCAGAGCTGAAAATAAAGTGGATCATGGTGTAAGACTTGCAAAATGTGTAGTCCTTTTCAAAATGTGTAAAAGAGATAGGATTAAAAAGGAGATAAGGCATACTTGAAAAATTCCATTTGTATGGGAGTTTAGAGAGGTTATTTTCAGGAAATGTTCTGTTTCAGATGAATTTTTAATGCCTGGCATGTTAACTATATTTTGTAAAAGATTTAATGTCCTAATTCATTTACCTTTTTATTGTGATTGGACAGACTGACTTTAAAATACATCACTGCAAATGTGAGCTGTATGAATACAAATATGAGCATTTGCAATAGAATGAGTTTTATTAGAAAAATCGTCTTGCTTTCGCCAATTTAAGACCACCATTTTGTTCATCAGAAGACTTACTTCCATTTGGAAACACAGCCTAAAGTTTGGGAAATAAGTTCCATTAACTCACACTCAGCTTTCTTCCAAGGAAATAGAACACTGTTTTACCAGGGTAGTGAGTGATGAGAAGTTTATTAGAGTCATTTTATTAAATAGCTAATGACTTTGTGATCACTGGAGATTTCTTTATGTGGTCAGCAAAACCTGGAAAAGAAAAACCTAAACATTGACGTAAAGAAATAAAACAAATGTACTTTTTAGATAATGCTACAACTCAAAATAAAATCACAGTCCTTATCTCCTTTCAGATCTCTAGTCCAAGTTCAAACAAAACTCAGTCCATGCATCTTTTCTGACTCATCATTTGGCATGCATATCACAGATTTGAAGGGTTTTGGTTATTTTTGCAGATATATGATAGGGATGTAAAAATTCATTATGTAAATAGTCTTAATGATCAAGGATGAACTCTTTCATAATTTTGTAAGAACATAGAGCTTGGAAAAACACATTTTGCTATGTACAACTTTGGTTGAGTTTAGAAGGATTTAATAGTAATTCTCAAAGTGAGAGAAGTTAAGCACTTGCTTTCCATATTTTAGAGAGAAAAACTAATGAAAATAAGATTCACAGTATTTTCTACTGGAGTCCCAGATTTGGCAAAACAAATGTTACTTGAAGTATCTGAAAGTTTACGTAGGTGTTTGCACTTTCCCATGGGAATGGGAAATGCAGTGGGAAACTCTTCAGTTGTATGATCTTCAAAATGAATTTTTACAACCCAGATGATGGACTGGTCTACTTCAAAGGTGAGATCATGAGTTTTCTAAATGCATTTCTCTTGCTTTCTCTCTTTTTTCTTGACTAGCTTACATCATAATGGAGGAATAACATTTTAAAAATTTTGAATAGGCACTTACTGGAATTACAGTTAATCCTGATACAATCTAGATGGGGAAGAATAGATGAAAAATGAAAATTTATCCTTCAAGGTAATAGCTGCAGACATCCAATAAAATCACAGTCCACCCTTCCGGGGACAGACACATGCAAATATGGCCACTCTATATAATTATACTTTACATACTTCTAGATCCCAGAATTATTCTTATAAAACTGCACCATTGGAAACAACAGTAGAATGTTTTAAAAAAATGGCCAATTCAAACAAAGCTACATGGTGACAAATCTAAGTGAATAAAGAGTATTTAACTGTCAAAGATGCTTGACTTAGACTGGTTGCAACTTTCTCCCCATCTGTGAAAGAACATATCATTGTTTTCAGCAAAATTAAAAAGTGCTCCGTCACAATGGGGTGCAGTGCAAGCTCAGCTAGGCTCAGACATCTTGGACCTCCAAAATCTAATATCCCACAAAGGCCAACACAGTCCTTCAGAATTGAAATGGTCAAATGGAAAGCAAGGTAAAATTATTGTCATTTTACCCTCATGTTTGATTTTTGTTTGTTTGTTTCTTAATTTTATTTGCCTGGGTGCAAATAGGTAATAGCGAGATGTTGGCTGGCTTCCTTACCTTGTATTAATTGGAGGAAGAGTAAAACAACTGTATGTAACCTTTAGAAATGACAACGGTTAAGGGGTAGTCATTCTTCTGAGCCCACAAGCCTATGCCTTTCTTGGAGCTACCAATGTTACCTCTATGGAATAAGGGTCATGATGAGCACTGCTGTTGATTTTCCCTTTCTTATAAGGGACAAGCAAGTACTAGAAGATCAGAATATCTAGTGTGGATAACACAGACTGTGATTACAGTAGTTATTTTTTTTGAAAAAAGAAAACTGCATGGAATGTTTGTGTGTATCTATAGTATACACTTGTTGGCTTTGGTTTTAATATTTAATGCCTTTGGGGAACATGAAAAACATAAACCTAGATTCTGTTTCCATATAGCTGAGTTTGTCATGTGTCGTCAACCGCATCAGAAAAGTGGTTGCAAACAGCCAAGGACCAGCCCCTACACAACTCTTTCTACAGAATGCTTTGCTGTTGAAAATATTCCCAGGAGTGTTTCCACTTAGATTAGCAGTCTCTTGACTGCAATTAGGTTGATTGCTTTTGATTGATTTGTAGTAACCTATCATTGTCACTAGAGGGAACTCTAACAGAAGAGGATAGTGCTGTGTGTTAAGTAGTTAAAGAAAAAAAAAGAACTTTATTATTTAACTTAATATCACTAGTGTTAGTTGAATGTAATTACATGCAAGAAACTATCAATGGGTGGATTTTATATTTTATGAGTTACCATTCTGCCCAACACAATTTGAAATTGTAGGTAGGGTTTGTCATAAATGTCTCATGTCATCACATTTGACAAGTGTTTTTTTATGCATCTATGTGGTTTAAAATGTTTATTTTCCTTCCTCTGTTTATTCATTGCTATGTGTGCTTAACACTTTCTTGAAATACAGTAAAACCTCATTCATTTTTACTCCTCTTATTTGGAGTTAATATTAATATTGATACTTATTGGGCAGAATATTAAGTCTTCATTTTGTGGAAACTCAGATCTCCTTTAGAAAAATTTAAATAAAAAAGAAATCCTGTAAACAAACCACACTTTGAAAGTCCAAGTTTGGGATCTGAACTGATTTCAAGTACTTTGCTGTGAGATGATGTCATATTTTGCAAAAAACAATGTGCTAATTATGAATAAACCATATTCATCCATTAAAATCAGCCTTGCAAGCCCTTTCCTTGACAAGATTTTTCCAGTTATTAATTTGTGATTTTCAATCTAATTGAAAAAGATAAACTGCTTCCATTTTAAAATCTGTAATTCATATTTTCTCTTAATTCAGCCTGACCTTTCCCCCAAATGCATCCAGATTGGTGAGGTTTTACTGTAGAGACGCTTACTGCTACACATAAGCAGGAAAGCATTGTGTTTCTGTAGAAGAGCCTGTGTCCTTAGTGTTCTCATGGCTGTTTGCTGAGGGCCGCAGACTTTGGGCGTTGAAGGGTTGTGGATTGCTGTTTGATAGCAAAATATCACCACACAGTACTTCGAAACAAAAAGGATGGAGGACCACAGAGGTGACTGTTCAAAGGAGAAGCCCATTAAGGAGAATAAGAACAACTGCTGCTGATCTGGGCGACAAAGCTAAAATTTGATATTTTGTTTGCAAATTAAGTAAAACTAGACAGATTTTTAATTTATCTGCCAGAGTATCATCTACAGCCAATAGGAGAGTCAATAAATAGAATAACAAGGAATTCAGGATGAGGGCATCATTAAGCCTCATAATTTACATTTTCAATTCACCTCCCTGATAGATCCAGCTTCCCTTTTAAGAACCTTCAGTGGTAGGAATCACAGAACAGTTATGTTAAACGGAAAAACAAAAAGATGCCCCCCCTCAACCTAAATTAACTTAAATGATGGAAATAAGACCATTAAGTGTTTTAACTTTCCATGGCAAACAGGCTACTTGATAGATGTTTGCAGGCAAAACTGAACAAAAAAGTGAGTAAGTGTTAGTTCAACGGTGGAAGGCAGGTGGTTACCTAGATTGACCGTCAGTTTCACGCGCCCCGCGTCCAGCTCCAGGCGGAGGGTGTCTGCGGAGTCTCTGGACGTGGTCGCCATCAGAATGCCATAGGCACGCTGGGATCGGAACCGTAAGGACACGTCCTCTGCTTCCGTGTGCATCACCACCGGGAGTTGGATTTTCATAAACATACTCCCGTCATAGCTCAAAACCGTGGCCTCTATGGATGGGAAATGAATAGAGCAAGTTCTTGGTCATTTAAATGCATTTAGACCTTGAAAGGGAAAAGGGAAATGCATTAAAGACTTCTAGAGAGAACGCAAGACTACAAAATCAGCCCATCTGCCTCAGAAAGGAAACTTTTTTTTTTTTTTAAAGAAAATTGGAAAGAAAAGTCACAATCTAGAGAACTTTCTTAGTTAGGTTTCTGCTGCAGTGCAGAAACAGCAGCACCTCTTCTTTTTCTCCCCACAGCACTTTCCACCTATAGCAATGACTGCATTAGATTGCAAGTGTTTTATATGCACCTCCTTCTCAAGAGCAAGAGGTCATACTCTTTTGCATAGCTCTACAGGGTGAACCTGGTTGGAAATATCAGCAGTTATGGAAGGTGCTGATGGACAGCTGAGGTCACTGACTGGATCTGTGAAATCAGCCCTGCCGAGACTGAGTCTTCACCTGCAAAAATGAGAGAGTACTACAGGAAGATCCCTAAGGCCTGCCCTGCCCCACAAAATCCATGGTGCCAAGAGGAGCTACTGTTATCATAGTTGCATACTCTCTATCCTAAAAATGAAAAAAAAAATATGACTTAAACATAGGAATGAAGCCAACACTTTACCAAAGGTGATTTTTCAAAAGAAAAAAAGAAAAATCAATAGTATTTTACCAAGTAACAAAGGATGTTTTTTTCTGAGCTTCTAAGTTTAATAAGTTATTTTTTTTAAAGCACAAATAGTAATGTCATTTTAAGGTTCATTTACAGATAAGGAGTAACTTAAAACACTCAATGTCCTGAAAATATTAAGCTATCACTAAAATGTCAGTAACTATATACCATGGCTATATTGAATAAGGAGGGGTGTGGGGCTGAGAATCTTTTGCGCGTGTGTGTAATTAAACTAAGGTACACTATGTTAACAGGAAAATTGCCTAATACTATATTAAACACATAAAGAAGTGAATATCAAAAACTGTTGATGACAAACCACTTTAAGAAAGCATCAGCACCCTTCAGTGTTCAACACCATATGGTAGAGGAACGCTGAAAAACAAGAGTGTGTCACTGTGCTTTCTTATTGGTTCTGCTAACTCAGAATGCCAGTTAATAAAAGAAAAACTACCTGGAATTAAAATACATTAGGAAATTTTCATTATCTTGGCTACTTACACGGCACAGCAATTAACTTTACTGTTACAACTGTGCTCATTATTAAGACTATATTTTGGAGTTGTGGTTTGGCTAGTTTTATCTTTCAGAAAGTCAGAAAAGTCAAGCACTGTTTCTAAGAGACTTTAAATATCATTTGTTGTCATTGTAGGGCAGAATGTGCATTCAGAATGTCTAAATGCTATGTGGTATAACAGATCTCCTTCACTTTCTTCTCTTTTCCATCTACCTCTTGAATTAAAGTTTACTCATCAACTCATGCCCCCTAGCATTTACTAACAGTCCTGACTTCCTTCCTGGGCTCTACTGAAGCAGGCCAGAGACCCCCACCCAGAAGACCCTTGCCATAATTAAGCTTCTCCTCTTGTGAGATCAGCAGAATGTCTGCAGAGGTTATTGTAGTTAAAGTTTCCTCTTTCTTGTAAATGCCAGGCTTGCATACAAAAGATAGTTTGCACACAAAAGATGTGTTAGTCTGCAAGCTTGTTGTGCACAAAGATACCAATTCTGTTTTCTTGGTAAAAACTTGTGAAACCTGTGTCTGATCTAGAGGATGGAACAGAAAGTACTTGGCATGTAAAATCTACAAGTCCCTCTTCCCACTGGATATAAAGTTCAAAGAATTTCCAAAATCTTTGTTCAGAGGAAGCATTCTTAGGCGAGAGCCACCTCTGAACCCTGCAGTCAATAATCTTGCTTTCTAAAAATTTCTCAAGTGTCCATCCTCTTCTGTCCCACTTCACTACTGTCCATTGTCTGTGTGACATCTCTAGTTGGAATACAATAGGCATCTTACTCCACTATTAAATCTCCTACCCTAAAATGAACTCAAAACATGCTCCTTCTCTAGTCTTCTCCATCTCAGTAAAGGGTCTATCAGCATCGCTGAGACCCAAATCTTTCTGATTTCTCCCTTACTTTCTCTGCCATTATGGAGCGATTGGCAAGTCTGCACGTCTCATGTGCTCTAGTTCCAACCTGTCTCCTGAGTTGATTGCTTCTCGTCGTTGCTGCTAAGGTACCCCGGACTACCTTCTCTCATCTGTACCAAGATCACACCTCCCTATGTGGTATTCCTACTTCTACTCTTTCTCCCTATACACAGCAGCCAAATTAAACTCTAGAAGAAGTAAATCCAATTATTAGATATCTTGCTTAAAGCACATCCCTCTTCAATGGTTTTCTACCTCAAGTTCAATATCATCTGTACTTTTTTTTTTTTAACTATAAACCTCAGTATCACCCTGGTCCTAGCCCATCTTGGGCCTCAGGTTTTAGCATCACCTTCCCCCCTCATTGAACAAGCTCCAGCCAAACTGATATGGCACTTTCATTTGGTGTCTGTACCACAAATCCCTCCATCTTGAATGGTTTCACCCTTGCTCTTTAAATGGCTGGTTCTTTCAGCATTTGGGTCTCTGGTCAGATGTTACCCCTCATTGAACAAGCTCCAGCCAAACTGATATGGCACTTTCATTTGGTGTCTGTACCACGAATCCCTCCATCTTGAATGGTTTCACCCTTGCTCTTTAAATGGCTGGTTCTTTCAGCATTTGGGTCTCTGGTCAGATGTTACCCGAGAGAACTGCTTCCCACACCAGTTATTCTCGATATAGTTATGTATAATATTATCACCTCTCATTTGTTTGTATGGTGCTAGCTATATTCATGCTTCAGAATGCAGGTGTCCTGAGAGCGAAGACCAATCCCTCATATCCACTTCTTTATCAGCAGCAAGTGCTCCCTTGAGCACTCACCCAGGCACACAACTGAGACTCCATAAATATTACTGGCTTTAACAGTTTCACTTGATACTGAAGGCATACGAAAGAACTTCTCTGAATTTACATATAAAGCTTATATAAATGCTCAAGGAAAGAAATTACGAATTTATCCTGCCTGTTTTAAGTGGAATTTAATTTTGGTAATGCGTGTGACCAAATATTCCTTTAAGTCTATTTTAAAGGCCATAACTAAGCTGTAAAAGACAGACTTGGAAAGGTGTCTATTAATCAAAAATGGGGCACCAAGGTTGGGCACTGAACTAACCACTGAAAAAGTAAAATATGATCTTAAATTACAGTGATTCTATATCATAGCACAAATTTTTCCAACTAGATAAGAGAATTCCTAACGGGAGGAATATTGAAAACAACAGAGGGTAATGCAAATAGCCAAGTAGTAGTTGCTCAATAAATAATAAATAATAAAATTGCAATGAGCTCCAGAAAAAAAAGTGTTTTACGTATAACCTTAAATGAACTTTGAACTTTACTTTCTCTTTTTCTAAACTTCGGCCAATTATGGTACCTATTTGCCAAGCAATAAATGCCTCAGTACCAATTAAAGAACAATTACCAATTGTTAATAGGTTAATAAAACACTGTTACTTTTCTCCAAGTTATTTAGTCTATACAACTAGTCTATATTATTCAGTCATGTTTTTAAAATCATCTAAGATTCTTCTATAAAAAGGAGTTTCATTTGAAAACTGAGTAAAGGGGTCCCATCCTTTTAGAAATGTTAGGTGGTCAACAATTGATCACAAAAATAGTATGAAATACAATCTAGAGTGGGGGAAAAATCAAGATCACTGGACTTTAACAAGGTCCAAAAAGCTGCAGGGATGAACCAACAGACTCAAATCATGAAACCTGAGTGCCCCTGAGTGCCATTTTCAACAATTCTCAATGTGAAAATAACATGTTTTTGATAAATGACAACTGAAAGTCTAAACGATTCTTCACAATTAGAGTAAATGTTTAATTAGAGGAGAGCTGGAAAATGCACAAGGTTGTAGTCTAGAGTTGCTAAATAAATGTTAGACAACTTCCTGACATTGAAGGTTATGCTATTTGGCAGCATCCTTTAACATTAGAAAAAATTATTTTATCATTTTGAACATAAAAAGAGTCCTTTAAAAGGCTAATTCCAGTAACACTACTTCCCAGTGGGGGAGAAAAAACAGTTTCAACTTTGCCTTCTATATCTCCTTCTCCCTTGTCATTAGGTTTGATAAATTTGCTTTTCTGCATCATTCCTTGTTGCAGTCTAAAGTGTACACCTGTGCTCAGTTTTGCCGAAAGGCAGTCACATATTGTGATCAACGATGAAAATCAGACAGGGAGCCAAATTATATCGCTCTGACATCTGTCCCTCCATCTGCTGAGTTTTAACAAACAAGTATAAAGTAAGCCTCTGATTATACCAATGCTCTCAATTTTACCTATCACTGGTCAAGTTTCTGTACATTCCTAGTTTTATTAGAAAGAAAGCAGGAGAGAATATGCTAAATGTAATTCACATTCATTCAGCATGCTTTCTGTATTTTTCTTCCTTAAAGGATTGATACGTATAGAACAAAATATTATTTTCTTAGGTTAGCAAATATTTGTTCTTTCTTAAAAAACCCTTTGCTGCCTTAACGCAGAATGAAATTTCCTGTAATATAATTGCAACATCATTCTCCATGCTGCAGTGTCCAAGGACTTGAGCATACTTTTTAATTACTTTAAATAATTATATCCATAAATTATCAACTATTGCTCAATAATAAAACAGAAACTTTCTTAGTGCCATTTTTAATTTTTATTTTTTATTTTAAAGAGTTGTCAATTGACTCTTAGAGATTATTGGCCTTAGGAATTGAGTGTATCTGGAGAAAAAAGACAAAGTCCTTCTTCTGAATTGGATACTCAGAGGCTTGGGCATAATCTTGTGTGTGATGAACTAGGGCATAGCTGGGAACTGGACAGAAGCCAAATTCTGTGGCATCAAGCTTGACAACCATCCCACATTTCCCTTGTTCTCTGGAGGCGCCAGAATGTGAATAAGAAAATTAACTCTGAAAAGCAAAGAGTTCTCACAAATGTTGCTGTCGTCCAGAAACAAGAACTGCACAAAAATGACCATTTTATCTTCAACAACCAACCAACCCGGAGACAAAGAAATCTACAGAAATTTCCAGCCACCCATGAGATAAAAATGTATGCTAAATCCCAGTGATGAAGTTTGCTATTAAATTCTCATTTGCAAATCTGCCTATGCTTACCACCCTTCCTTCTAATTATTGCAATATATAAATATTCCCTTTCCCTCATTCTGGCTCAGAGAGCTCTACAATTTCTATTTTTATTTTTGCCATATGCAGTAGCAGAATATTGCCACAGGGTGGTATACCATGCATATTGAACTAAAGGCTTTTGCAATTCATGTGACAGTTACACATTTTTCCAGCTTCACTTAACCAGGAGGCATCAGAATAATTGGCAGCTTTCTGAATGATTAAAATTAAAACAAAATTTTCAATCATGAAGGTCTGCTTATCTCATATTATGACTGACTATATTATACCTTGTTACCTTCGTCAATTTTTCCTCTCTTTAGGCAATTTCCCCAAGCCAGACGAAACAAACATATTTAAAATTAGGGAAGAAAATGCAAAGAGGAAATTTATAGAGAATATAGCCATATAAACCCAAATACACAGAAACAGCTAAGTTCCAATGACAATCTGTGGGGATTATAATCAGGTACCATCATTTGGAGAATTAATATTTCTATGTGATAAATACTTACCCATCTGTTGTCCTCTCCAATTATATGACACAGAATAGTGATAAGATTTTGGCAGATAATTTGATCTGTCATATATTATTAATTTTTTATTATTTGTATTTATTAATATTATTAATATAACTGATAAGATGATATAATTCCTTAATATGATAAAGAATCAAAGTCACATTTCAATTTTGGATTTTATACAGTAACCACCTTTGCTCTAAGAAATTTTAGGTTAATGAATTGAACTGTTTCAGGAATAAAGGAAAACAATAACTAAATGCTCATGGCTTTAAAAAAAGATGCTAGGTACTTTTAGGTTAAATGTCTAATAGATCAATGCTATTTGCACCATAAGAGAACAATGGAACAACTCATCAATATTTTCTTATATTGATTTTCAGTTCCATTGTAGAAAATAAGTGACAACGGGTGTAGTGACTAAAGCATTTATCTAAAACACTGGGTCGATAAAATGACATGCTCAGAACTATTTGTTCTGCTATTTCTGCTGATAGCCTGGTCTATAGATGAGTTGGTGACAGTTTTCACTCTTCAGTTTTACTTTAACCCTTGTTCCTTTCCTTTTAAGGGGATAGAAAAAGAAAAAAAATGTAGCTTTCTCTCCTAAAATAGGAGGAGAGGGGGGCATCTGATCAGAGATCCATCTATCCATAACACATAGCTAAGCCTTAAAATCAAATAAATGAATGAATCTTCTGCAATTGGTTAGGTCCCAACCAAAGGTAAGTACTTTTGAAATTAGGGTATACTTCTGAAAGTATAATATTTAAGTGTTGGTGTAACTTAAATAACTTAAAGTCGGCTTACTTTTCAGAGGATATTTTTCCTTGGGTAAACAGATGAACTGAGCAGGCTGTTTAACCCCATTGTGTCTGGGTAGTTGCAACTAAAAGCTTGGCTTGCTACAAATGCTATTTCTTGGCACAGATATTAGCTCTGGAGGCTGTAGATACTTCTAATTTATGCCACCCTACACACTTTTTTTAAAAACTGTCTAATATCCTGAAGTTAAAAACTAGACAAAAGAGAAAGCAGTTATACATCTTAGGCTCGGGTGCTAGAGGTTACTGAAAACCCATATTTTTATCCTGGCAATATACTGAAAGAGTTGCCAGAATCAGGCCCTTGAAGATCATTAAAGGTACGTAAGTAATCTTCATCAGGTACAGGAGTTCATAGTTTAGTCCAGAAGCATATCATATATTGTCTCAACGGTCAGTTCAGATTTGGAGTGAACATTTAATTTACTTTTTATCTTAGGGAGTTAGCTGCTAGGTGTTTGAAATCCTACCTCTCTCACAGGACCTGCCAAGATAGCCTGTTCCGGAACAATCACAGACATATCTGTTCCACCCATCCCTGCACATGCCATTATTTTTGCAAGGATTGCTAAGGCACGGTTTTGCTGTTTCCCTGGAGCAGGAGGGCTTCACTCCAGCAGTGCTTTGAACTTCAGCCATTTGCCGGATATCTTTGCTTTGGCCATCAATGAACAAATCCCTGATGCAGCCCACGTAGCCGTAGTTGAGCAGAGCAGTCCACACCTCAGTGGGAAACACAAGGCCAGCCTTATTTTCTGGTAAGCCCCCCAGGTACAATTCATCATCCAAGTCCAAGATCTCACTCTCTCCAGGAGCAGTGTAGGGTGTGCGCAGTGTGTTGACAGAAATGGTACCTGTTGCCAAGACAAGAGAATACAGAGGTTTCAACAGAGCACAAAGTGTTTTAATTATTCCCTTTCTCTCTTTCATCTGCTTAAGGGTGAACTCCTGGAGGGCAGACATTTCTTAGTATTCTTTCTATCCCCAGTGGCAAAGGACCCCAGTCTGGTACTTCCAAATGGCATTAAGAAACCTATGGGATTAACTAACTTTTCTAAATAAGACAGACTAACTGCAATGGTCTCACTTGATTTTTGAGAATGAAAATCAAAATTTGCAGGCAACCAATTATGTTTCTCAGCCTCCAACAGCTTGGTCATTAAATAAAAACATATATAAAAAATCTAGAAATTGGCATTCAGTCTCACTCTTTAGAATAAAGTCTGACTCCCTCCCCTCCATTAGTTCTTGTAACAAGTTAGTATGTGTCAGAAAACCAAGGAAAGACCCTTTGTCCCCATCTTTAACTGTTTTGATTGGATGCAATGGTTTGACAGATTACCCATGTCCAAAGCTCACTTCCTCATTCTTATCTGTCCGCATCTATTGACTGACCTCTATGATTTGGGTTTCTTCATCCATCACATGGGTATAACACCACAACCCACCTCAGAAGACTGTTCTCTGTGTTAAATATACCAGTGTCTGGATTATAACAAGCACCACACAAGTGCTCAGTATAACATTTCAGTGAAAGAATCAAGTAAAATCAGTTGTCACTTATCTAAGTCAATAAGGTTTTTGTTTTTTTCACTTCAAATATTAGGGAGAAAAAAAAAAAACTATTGGTTTGTAAGTATACAGGAATCCATGACATAAATGCAATGAACAGGTATTCACCTATTTGGGAATATTTGGGGGTCAGGGAAATATGTAAAATCCATGGTTGGGGGAAATGGAAGATTGAAAGCACTTTCTGATGAAAATGTAAATGTCTACTGTCAGATGGCCACATATTCTGCAATATCCTATCTCCAGAAAAATTTTAACAAAGATATAAATATGATTTCTACACAGGGCACCACATGGACCCTTAACTACATTACACCAGATTTATGTTTTAAGTCTAAATCATAATGTAGAAGAGGCAGAGTCTGACAAGAGAGAAGAAATTAGCAAAGGTTTGATGCATGCAGGAGTGCTGGGAGAGAGCCTTGGGGATTTAAGGAGCAGACCCCAGAGTTACCAGGAGACACAGAGTGGCACACAAATGAGAGGAAAAGGAGTGGGTGTGGGTAGGAAAACACGTTTTAGCTGTTTCACAAAATTCCTAAAGCCCACCACGTGTCTCACTAAGTTCATGGGGCTTCTGGCCCCTACCTTGTGGCCAGGAATTCCCTCCTTGAGCTGGACTGCATAATGGGATCTGTCTTTGTGAAAGAGAAGGACACAGAAGCCAGTAACAGAGATGGCCCAGGCGGCCAAGTCATTAAGGGGACAATTGTCTCTCTAGATTTTCACAGAAAGAAATGGTAAAAGCTCCCAGGGGAGAAACACTCAAAGGCATTGCTATTTTGGCCTTCCAACGGGGGAACATAATAGGGATTTCTAAGGGAGGCAGCAAGATGGGAAAAGGACGAAGTATTCATTTGTACTGTTCAGATTTGTGCCAGTGTCTAGAAGAAAAGTTTCATTCATAAACATGGAAGGCTCCATAAAATCCTACTTAGAAAAATATAAGGACTATCATTTGAGAAATGAAACATATAAGATTAAGAGATAATGGTGACTCTTTTATCTTTTAAATAGACGGATCATGAAGTGCATTTCTAAAGACTAGTTTTATATACAATATTATCCAAAATACCTGAGAAGAGGATCCACAGATAGTTTCCTACCCTCTGTAGCAACTAATGTAAATTAGAATGGGATGAGAAAGAGTTAGTCTTAAGGACAAAAGGAAGGATGGATTTTTAAACAGCACATATTTATGTTTGAAGCAAAGGACGACGAACAGTGAACAGTGACTTATGTTTTTAAGACAAAAGAGGGAGGAATGTTACTCTTTTACAATTCGTTCAAGAAGGCTTCCTAGAATCAGTAGAATCCTTGAGAATCTGATATAAAAATAAATACTGCTGAGAATTGTTATAAGACAGAGCTTAGCAAGCAACTATGACAGATTATTACAAGAGTGGGGATAGAGTTGAAAAAAATATATATATTGCTCCTGATTCCCACTTTATTTTATTTATGGAACAAGCTTGATTCCCACTTTATTTATGGAACAAGCTTGATTCAACTCTGGAAAGAAAAAAAAAAAAACTTGGCAAAAAAGTTTTGTCCTTATTCAGGATGCTATAATTCTGACAAAAAGGATGCTTGGGGAATTCTCAAGACAAGAGAATTGGGCGGCCATTCTCTATATTCCCTTTGGTGTCCATAGCTCATTGCACCGTGTCCACACTCTCAGGGGCAAACTTCTCTCAGGTATTTCAAACAGTCATCCATGAGCAGTTAAACAGTGAGCACAAGAGACTGCGTCTCTTAGGTTTTGTTTATGGTGTGTTAGTGCCCGCTTTGAGCTAAGTTATTGTAAGAAAGTCCAGATTTTTTTTATGAATATGCTTGTTGACAAGGATACAGTAAAATATTCCCTATAACTTTACCATTAGATCAGTTTTTTTGTGCCAAAATTCAAAAAGATCATAGTTTTCACATAGCTAAGTACCCACCCCCCAACACACACACTGGAACAAGTTTAACAGGAAAAAAAAAAAAAAAAAACAACTTAGCTCTACTGCCTCTAAGACATTCTGTTATTTACTTTCTCATTATATTATTTTATTAAAACAAATGCAGCAAATTGATTTCAGAAGCAACGAAGAAATCGCAACCTATAGTTGAGAAAACACTGACAGTGTATTGTAGGTATGTTTCTCCACAGTTCCTTAGTGACCTTTTGAGAGACAATTGTAGAATTGTCATGGAAAGAAAAGGCAAGGGAATATAATCCTAATTTGAATTCATATATAAAGCAAGAACAGTTATGATTCCTGGATTCAAAGTTAAGGAGCTACATTAGGCAAATGTGTTTATCAAATATCATTCATTGGATTATTATGAAGGAAAATGACTAAAAAAACCCAAACACTGTTTTCTCTAATTCTGAAACAGTTGGATTTTAGAGACTCTTTTAAAAAAAAGAGATGGAAAATAATCAAGAGTAGAAGTTAATTTAAGTTGGAATAGAAACAATTATTTTTATATTTTGAAGATTTATGTAATAAAGACCCTTTGAAATGATAATTAAATTCCATTGTTGAGTCAAACTCAAACAGATATTTCTATTTTAACCTACATGTGTGCAAATGTCCTGAACTATACCTATTTCTGAGAAGGGATTTGAATCACACATCTTCTTAATGATATTACTATGGACATGATTCCAAGGACATATTCACCTGAGCAAAAGAGTCATAACAGAATCTGAATTAGTTTAAACCAATTTAACAGATACATATGAGCACAGTGAAATTTAAATCTTAAGCTTCCCAAGTGTTCATTTCTTTATAATTGAGGTATAAAGGCAGTGGTTACAAAGAACACCTCACATGAATATTTAAAGCTTGTTCATTGATAATTGAATGCAATTGAGTAGTGAACAAAGATGTATATATCAACAGAAAATGGGAATTTCACAATGGCATAAATGAAGTAAACAAATTTTTAAGAAAAAATGAAAACCTGGAAATATTATTGGCTTATCCCTCTAAGTTGAATTAATTGAATTTTTAATTTTGAATTCTAGCCAGGCAAGCCTCCTATCTTGATATGTTTTTTTTGAAGTAGTTTGATTAATTTATATGCTACACCTTCCACCATAAATAATTTGTAAGTTTCCACGGAATTAAATCAAAACTTTATAAAAACATTGTTATATTTAGGCTGTTAAAATTTGTTGAAACTACTCATATTTAGGGATTTATTTAGATTAGTGCCTCATGCCTAAATACTTAAGACTCCAAAGCACCCTGCTATGTTATGCTACTTTTTTTTTTTTTTTTTTAAGAGAGAGTGAGAGAGGAGAGAGTGAGAGAGAGAATTTTTTTTTTTAATATTTATTTTTTAGTTCTCGGTGGATACAACATCTTTGTATGTGGTGCTGAGGATCGAACCTGGGCCGCACGCATGCCAGGCGAGCACGCTACCGCTTGAGCCACATCCCCAGCCCGTTATGCTACTTTTTAAAGGAATACAATTAGAGATAAAGATGGTCATACATACATATTTCTTTTATAATTTTAAGGTAGAAACCATATTACATTTTACTAACATTTAATCCATTTTTATGGCTATTGATATAATCAAAAGAATAAAAAATTTATAAGTGAGAAGTTAATATATATTTAAGAATATTCAAAAGCATAAATAAGAAATTCTGTTGTGTAAATTTGTATGCAAATGGAGAAAAAACTATTGAAAATGCTCTTAGTTTTAAAAGTAGAAAACATCTTTACAATTTGGAAAGGTTTTCACAACCTTGGGGTTTCCTTTTCTTACCTCCATTCAATTTCACATGGCTATTCTACTCTAAAACTAGTTTCCTTGTTGACAAGAAACACGGTGTGAAGATAAGATTTAAAATAAGTTCATTTAATTTCTAGTTTTAAATTACTATAAGAGCCTAAATTACTAGGAAATGAAGGGTAGAAAGCAATTTTCTGCAATGGAATATGATTTTGCCTGGTGAGAGGAAACTGATTTTTATGTTCCAGCTCTTTGACTAACTAGTTGTCAAGTTTAGCCAAAAAACATATTCATTAGGCCTCCTTGTGGCTTTTGTGCAAAATAAGAGAATCAACAAGATGACACTGAAGTTCCATTTTGAATAAAAATCTTGCAATTGCTGCTTCAAATCATTTTTAAGTTAAATGTCAATTTTATTCATCCATAATTCCACTGTACCTCCCACTATACAAAAGAATCACATTCCACAAAGTTACATAGAATTCTTATTCTATTAAAAAATTTGAAGTCATTAAAAACTCAATGTGGTAAAAGCAGAATGATACATTAATAATATGATATGATGCAAAATGTAAAATAAATAGCCTCATAAAATTGTTTGAAAAATGAACAAACAATAACATTAACAATAGGGATCTTAGGTTAGGAGAATTATGAGCTGTTAGTGGGCTTTTCTGTTTGTCCTTTGAAATTTTTCATCTTTAAAAAAACAAAATGCCATGTATTAGGTTTATGGAAATAACTGAAATAAACTTCATTTGAAAACAAAAAGAACACTATCATCTTTTGTTTTCTGCTTACTTGGATTTACCAGTGAGCTGAAAACTTAAGGAATAAATCTATATGTAAAAAAATAAATCTTAGAAGAAACTTTAAAAGTTTGATATCTAATATTGGCCAGAGTAAAGGGTGAAGGGCACTTCATATACTGCAGATAAGAATGTAAACCGAAATACTAGTTAGCAAAATTAACCTGTTACTATATTTTTAAATTAAAAATACAATTAAATCAGCCATTTGGGCTCTCAGAATTTATCCTATAGATTTTTTTGACCACTATACAGAAAGACATTATGTATGAAGACATTAATAAATCAGTTTAAAACACTGACTTTTTAAAAAGGAAGAAAATTAAATGGTCATCAACAGAAGAATGATTAAGTAAATATTATCATTTTCAAACTAAGTAAGGGATGGGGATATATCTCAGTTGGTAGAGTGCTTGCCTTGCATGCACAAGGCCCTGGCTTCAATTCCCAGAAGCTCCAAAAAAACAAACAAACAAACAAAAAACAAAAAAAAAGAAGGGCTGGGGATGTGGCTCAAGTGGTAGTGCGCTCGCCTAGCATGCGTGAGGCACTGGGTTCGGTTCTTAGCACCACATAAAAAAACAAAAAAGTAAAATATTGTGTCCACCTAAAACTAAAAAATAAATATTAAAAAAAAGACCTCAAACTAAGTAATACATGATACAACTAGAACAAATAGCATAGAAAAAAATCTCTCAAGTTTTGTACCCAATAATTGGTAGAGTACGATCTTGTTTATATAGAAAAGCAAATATACAATTATATATATATATGTATATTAAATCAATGTATCGATATATATTGATACATTGATTTCTAGAAAAACAGCTGGGAATTTTCCAACACCAAATAAAGTGTGTGATAAAGGGAAACTTATGATTTACTTATGTACTTGTTGAAATGCCTGAACTTTTCACCAACAGCATAAATGAATTCATTTATTAAATACATACCATGTATTGTGTACATGCAGATACAAAAACATGTATCAAACATGTCTTAAACCATGGGTTATGTACATGCGCATACACAAACACACATACACCTTTACACCAGCCTGTATTCACATATGCATTTTAAGAATGATCATTCAGAATGATGGAAGTTGTAAATATCTATCAAGTAGAATTTTACAATTGGAAGATTAGTTTTCAGAAGTTTCACTGACTTCCCCTCGGCCTTCTACACTGTGAATCACTGGGGCTAGGTATGGTCAAGTAATGCCATATTCTAGGACCTGCCACTTAGCCAGGCAAGCTCAAAAAGGAGATCCAATATATTTATAGAGCAAGGTTTCATCTCCCAGGGTTTTATTGATATTTACCAAGTCCACAAGACCAGTGTATAAATTATAGATGCCAAGTTATTAATTCTCTATGAGAATGAACCTAACACAGGATATGGACTACTTCCCATGTAGCCCTATCAATATGGTACAAAATTTATAAAAAAAAAAAAACAACCTATTCATTCATGAGGAAAATTGTCATTTTTAGAGGAACCAGATTACCCTTGAATATGTAACTGATCTATTTTCTCCCTTCCCTGCAATTAGACTTCTAATGGGTGTTAAACCTTAAAAGAGTGTTTGGGGAACATGGATTCTGAATAAGGAAAGTACATGAGATAAGGAAATGTATAGTAATATTGGCCTGGAATGACTGGAAATCCTCACCTTAGTTAAGATGCCCTACCTCCATCCCTATAGTGGAGAAATAGGCAAGTCCTCAAGGCAGTGCTCAGATGGGTACTGACAAGGCTTGTCCAAATTCCTTTCTTTTCTTTAGGAATTTTAATATATTTGAGTCCTACAAGCCTGGGGGCCTAGCTAAGATGCCTCTCCATAGCTCTGCTTTGCATCTTAGTTTCCAATTTCATAACCCTAAAAAATAAATTTTGTTACCTTGCTGTACACAGCAGAACATGACAAGAATAGTGAGTTTTCTCTTTGACTTCATGTGTAATGATAGTTTGCGGGAAAAAAAAATGACTGGCAGTTTGCGATAAAAATATTATCAAGTAAAAAGAACATGTATCATCATATTAAACAACCTGAAAAATTACCTTTATACTTTAATTGGAGCTACATAAAATATATGTCCATATCAACAAAGACTGAAAAAAATGAATACAAATTATTTTTGCATGCAGAAGACAATAAATGAATCTTTCTTTAAACATATTCAGAATAAACAAAATATGAGCATTAATTTAATAAAATACAAAAATTTCATGCAAAACTGACTTCATCTGATCATCTGGTCAAATAATTAACAAATTATTGAAAAGATATTTCAGCCTTCCCATTGATGAGTAGTGGTTTATGGGTATGGAAACAAAATAAAGTATATTTATGAAATGTACTTAAAATTATCTCAATATATGCAACAGGTTAATAGGTAGAAACATGGGAGGAACATTTATAGTCAGAGGGAAAGTCCAAATCAAGACCTAAACAGAGAAATTGTCTAATGGTTGTTCAAGTAGAAATAGCTAAGTATGGTGAACCACCAATGGTACACACAGAAATCAGTGGTGGTAATAGATAGCTAGAGAGTACTGTTCACTTCAAACAGTGATTACTATAAACCTCTAATTATGTGCTCTTGAGAGAGCCTTGTGCCTTTCCCACTATAATTTCTAGTTCTTAAACTGGAACTCTATGACTTCAATTCAAATCTCAATGGCTTCTTAGCTATTAAATGTAGGCTTACCCATGAATAACCGCTGATACAATCCGCTATACCCTGCTGTACACAAGCAGAACTTGACAAGAATAATGAGTTTTCTCTTTGATTTCAATGTGTAATGATAGTTTGCAAAAAAAAAAAAAAAAAATGACTGGCAGTTTGCTATAAAAATACTTGAGAGGATATCCTTGACTGAGCCAAAGAGCTTAACATAAATTTAAACAGTATTTCCGCCCAAGAAAACAGTCATTAACCTCATCCTAATTGTAGCACAATTCACACTTTAGCTAAATACCTGGGCAACTGTTTTGTGTTGGGGTTGGAACCAAAGGAGAGAGAAAAAGGAAGTCTGGAAGAGGAGGGGCTGGTAAAATACGCATGCTTAAATCCTGCAAAGTTTGCAAAAACAACAGGCCTCTTCAATTATACTTATTAACTGAACAATTTAGAATTTTGCTGTTAGTAGCTAAGCTATCTGTAGAAGATACCTACTTTTCACAGCACTTAAGTTATCTACTCTGATCTTAGAACTAATTCATGCCTGCATTTTGTATGATTCTTCCTTTTCCCACTTAATGCAAGATCTGAAATTTGAAATTTGAAATTTTGAATTGCTCTGTCCACTTGGCCTCCAATGACACTGGTGCTAGACTGAGAAGGCAATGAAAGAAAGCTATATTGTGCACAGAAACAGCTGTGGCCAGAGTGTTGGACGATGTGTGGGAATCAAGTACCTCTCTCTTTCTCATGTTTCAGAATAGAAGAAGGGACATGGGTTAGAAATGACCTAATACGGGCTGGGGATGTGGCTCAAGCGGTAGCGCGCTCGCCTGGCATGCGTGCAGCCCGGGTTCAATTCTCAGCATCACATACAAACAAAGATGTTGTGTCCGCCGATAACTAAAAAATAAATATTAAAAAAAAAGAAATGACCTAATACAACCAATTTTATCCCACATGAGGAAGTTTCAGAAAAGTATTCAGATGAAGATAAGATTTATTATGGAATAAGGAGCTCATATACCCTTTTTAGTGGACAAAGGGTCAAAGGACAGACCATCAGAAAGATGACTGGCCAGGAAGATTGTCTTCCTTGTCACTAGCATTCTTCCTGTGACTGCATATCCCACTCCTCCCAAGGAAGCTACCCTACATGTTTATCACATGACATACAGATCACATAAACAAGCAGAAAAAGAAGTCCTATCCCTATGAAAGCTTGCCATTTTGGGTACCAGGCTTATAAACTTCTCTAATGATTATTTAATTTTCTCAGGGTATTATTTTACCTGTCTGGGTGAGGAGGATGGCAATGTATCAGCAAAAGGACATCATTTATTAGCCTTTATTATATAAACTGCTTTTAAGAAGCAACGCAATTTGAACACATTTTATTTTAAATTTTAAAAAGTTGCATTTACATGAAAAGAGTCCTATTATCCTTCAAATTTAAAAATGCTGCTATTTTTATTAGTTGTTTGGTACTGTTATCCATTTGTATTCATTCCTTTTTTTAAAAAAATAAAAACAAAGATACTACTATGTCCAAGAAAGTACCAGAAACTGTGGATATATAAAAAATAAGATAGTCTTTCTCAAAGATGGGTTTCCCTCATAAACTATTTGAAGTATATTAAAATTTCAGTTATGCCCACCAAGTCTTAATTAAACTATAACTCTGAACAAGATAACCAATAATTATAGTATATCAGATTAATGATCATTGCTTCATTATATTCCTACTTAATGAGTATGGTCAACTGAAATGGTCAAAACCAGAAAAAGTAATTCAGGCTCGTGCTTCCTCTACTTTAATAGCAGAGGTAATGTGATTTTTTTTAAAAAGTGTTTTTAAATATTCAGCTAAGGAGTATCCCAGGGAAATCAACAGCTATATCCTTCATCATGCCCTCCTGCCATAGCGGTGCTTTTTATCTGTTCTATGAAAAATAATTTCCATGTGCCTTCTCAATATAACTGGTATGGGAAGGGGTAAAATGAACTATTTCTTGTAATGTTTCTTAATTTTAACAGAACTATGAATCTGAGCATGACATCAGCTAAAATCAGAAATATTCTTTAAGTCAAATAAAAACTGGCAGAGTCATTCATTCAAGTTTTAAAAGGCTGTTCTATACCAAACCAATGCAGTGTGCAAATATAGAACTTAATTAAAATACTATATATAAAATATTAACAGCAGCAGCTATTAAAATTACATTAAACTCCTTTGAGCTAGGCCAACATAATATGAGTGTGCTTTTTCTTTCTCTCTCTCTCTCTCTCTCCTCTTTTCAATTTAGTAAAGGGCAAAATTTGGCTTAGTGAATGAATTTTGATTTTTATATTGTTCGTTCCAATTCACTAATCTGAAATTTTAATCACATAAAAGTACTTTACCATGAAAACACCACCAAGCATAGTAACTTAACCTTTCCAGGGGATGACAACAAAAATCATGGTTTTATTTTTTAGATTGTGAATAAAACTTTCTTAGAACAGATTCCTGTTCTTCTCATAAAGAAATGAACTTTGTAAATTAAAGTAGATATTATCTGCTTTTGACCTTTTCCAGTGAAGATGTAAGTAGTGTAGGTAATAAACTATTGGTAGTTTGGATAAAATAAAGTACTTAAACAGAAAAAAATATCTATATTTTTTATTTGTCTTGAAGACTAAGGTATTTATCTGTTAAACTGCATTGCCACTTTCTCCTTATAAGGTACTTCAGTAAAAAACTTAAATTGTTTTTCTTTTATGTGTTATCAAATGAACAAGGGATAGTTTTATGCTTTATATTCTTTTATATTTACTAACAATCTGGTATTAACCATATATTACTTTCATATACCTAATGAATGAAAATACCTAATGAATGAAATATAACCGATCTGACATTTGTATTTTTTGCTTTTTTGAACTTTCAAAAGAAGTCTACTGATTCTGATATATTCTGTTTCTATTTTAAGCTGTTAGAAAACCTGACTTAAAATGATCTATGACTGAAAGTTCTTTTCAAAATTTCATTTTAGGTATATCTTAAGTCAAATTATATCATCCATAGCCTAATATTTGAAAATGCTAGATTAGCTCTGCATCCACCCTCCTTTAAATTCTTGCTTAAAAGTTCTTAAGTAGCAAATCAGCTGTAACTCTGGCAGAGAGGTTGGAGGGAGCCAGGGAGAGACATTCCATTATTATATTTCTGTATCAAGAACTCTTTTCAGCTGGGTATAGCAGTGCACGCCTGTAATGCCAGTGGCTCTGAAGGCTGAGACAGGAGGATCAGGAGTTCAAAGCCAGCCTCAGCAAAAGCAAGGTGTTAAGCAACTCAGTGAGACCATGTCTATAAATAAAATACAAAATAGGACTGGGAATGTGGCTCTGTGGTTGAATGCGCCTGAGTTTAATATCCGGTAGCAAACAAACAAACAAAAAAACCAAGAACTCTTTTCAAATTAATCAGAAAAAACAAAGAGGAATTCAGAAATTTGCAGACTTCTCTAGAAAAGTGAGAAGATTGAAGGGGACTAACTTTCTAGAGAGTTGAATTAGAAACAGAGTTTCCAAGATACCTACAGATCAGAGCAATGGGTTCTGTCCTTCCTTCTGCTATCCCAATTCTCATATTTTCCATTTCTTAATTTTATTGCATGAGAAATATATTTCTAGAAGGGCAAAAACACAATCTTCTTCATCAATAAACATGGAGAAAAGCTTGGGTAATAGGGATATAGGAGACAGTTCCACTCTCGAGAAACCAAAGTCAATGAGTGAGAAGGGAGCTCAAGTCAGGAAGATGGAAGGAGAGAATGGCCCAGGACTTCAGCATGGCCTTTCTGAAACAGGATGGCCACCACAGATTATTGGTTCTGAAAGAAGCACCAACTGGCATCTGATATGTAGTTCCCAAATTCGATGAATCATCAATTATCTGGAAAGCTTTTTAGAAATATTGAATCCACCTTGTCACTGTAGACTCCCCCATCACTGGGTTTGAATGGAGTCTTTTCCAACTTTGATTTACAGATGAAGAAACCCAGCCCCATTAAAAATGCCTTAGCCAAGCTTACATTGTTATTTAGAAGAAAATACAAAGTAGGGTTTTAATATTTAAGCAAATGAGAGAGTTGGGGAAAAGGGAGCAGGGCAGTATATAGATCTAAATTCAGATACCTTCTATGATAATGTAATTTGATTTAAAAATTAGAAGAATGATAAGGGCACTGGGTGAAGAGCTTAAAAAATATTTTCTAGTTTTAAACTAAAAACAGATATTTTGTCTCTTTCTTCCTTCTCTACCTTTCTTCTTCTTTCCCTCCTTTTCTCCCTCCCATCTTTCCTCTTCTTTATCAGGATTACCACAAAGGTCCTTTCCTCTGCCTGGATGATCTTCTCCCTTCAAAGTGCATACTGTTAAAACTCTATTCTCCCTAAGGAACTACCTAATTTTTCAGTGTAAATTATTGCAGGGAAATTTTCTCTGCTACTCTTTACCTTCTTAGAGAAATAAGTGGAAATGGAAGGAAGCCAGAGGAACAAATACATACTGGGAGAATTTCAAAGGTCCAAAGGAAAAGTATTTGAAAGGCAGCAGAGCTCTGAACACTAGTAGATTAAAGCATTTTCAATATTATAGATCCACTTAGGATAAAAGTGTGTTGTTCCAAAGCGAGGATTTTATGTGTGGATCACTCCAATATTTTGGTATTTCATGTTTGCCAGAACCTGTACCTCCAGATGTCCAATGACATGAGATATAGTTGAGAATACAAGAACCCTGAAATTTGTCATTTGCCAAATTCAAGATTAGATTTCTTGCAAAAATCGGCAGTTGATTATCCAACAAATTTTCACTCATGAAACTATTCTAGAAGCCATTTAAGCATTTGGGTTTTGATGTGCAACTATGATGATTAATTAGTTCCTTATGATTTTTATATTATGTGAAACAGAAACAATAAGACCATTTCCTTTATGAGAGGGAGAAAGAGAGAGAGAGAGAGAAAGAGAGAGAGGGAGAGGGAGAGGGAGAGGGAGAGGGAGAAGGAGGGAGGGAGGGAGGGGGGGGGAGAGAGAGAGAGAGAGAGAGAGAGAGAGAGAGAGAGAGAGAGAGATCCATGAAATCTTTCCTATGTCTTAGTTTTAATTTTCAAGTATGGCAGGGGTTTGGTGGGATGTTTCAGCAGATAAACAGCATAGAAAAGTGATAAATTACCTGACCGTCCATCTCTCTGGAAGTCTACATGATACCATTCTCCATCATTCACTTTCTTCTGCAGGGCTTTTATTTTTATGGTACCTGACCCCATGTCCAGGAGGAGGTAGAGGTGGCCATCCAGCATCTCAATGGCAAAGAAGTCAACCTTTATCATCTGTGGGTGCTTGGCATCTTTTTGATGTCTTGGCTTGCCATGACTGAATAAAATGAGGCCATTTGGCTCTGTTGTACGGAAATCAAAGGATATGGAGCCTGTTTTCTTTGCATTCCATTTAGGCAAAGAGATAAAAGACTCTGGAGTTTCAAAAGTGATTGGGTCCAAAGTTGCGACATTTTCACATTTAAATGCCACCACTCCATGGATCTTCATCTTGGGATCTCCTTGCTTGGCAAGTCGAGATAATTCCAGCCTTACATCATTATTTTTATATACAACCTGTGGGTAAAGAATAGCAGTGAGAAACTAAATTTCATATTTTAATATCTGGAACTTGTTATTAGTTCATGTAATTTGCAAGTAGATCATAAAAAAGAACAAAATGTTAGTTAATTCTGTTGTGTAAAGGAGTCTTTTTTCAAATAAATAAAATTCAAGTATCAACTCATTGAATATAAATTTAATTCAGATACTGTATGTGTGGGCGTAGGCACAGAGACTGCCTCAAATAGTTAAATAAATGTGCAAATACATTTAAATAAATTTGCAGTATTTCAATACACACTTAAATTTATTAAAGGTAGTTGTTTTATTAGTTGGATATTATACTTTTAAAATTAAATATGAGTATTGAGGTTATTTAGTTTTTCCATCACTGAAGTATTTGAAGTAGGATTTAAAAAATATATATACTTGTCCTCTAAAATATAGGAACCCTTCTAAAGTCTATATATTAATGTTGCAAATGTACTTTGTATAATAATCAAAAAAGTTGAGATGTTAAGTGGCCTGAAATTTCTGAGAAAAATCCATGACACATAACTAAGATGCAAACATTCTTTGTTGTCCATCTATGCATTGATAGCTGATACTGTTAGGTAACACGGACTGTGATATATGGAATGTCATGTTTACTGTAAATCTATCCAACACACATTCTCCTAGTGTTTTGTTTTACTTTTAATTTCTTTAAATGCCAAGTAAAGGTTTTCTTTTTTTTTTTTTTTTTTTTTTTTCAGAGTAGAAATTAGAAGTTTATTAAAGGACAGCAGAAAAGACTTCTCCCGGAGGAAGAAGGGGACCCAAGAGGTGGAATCCTATTTTCTTATATGCTCATTTTCTGAGGCACTTTATCTAAAGTGACTAGATAGTTCTGAATGCTTGAAGATAGTCCTAGGATTTTATGAAAAACTAAATAAGACATTGGGTAAATTCACTGGCAGGGCTCATAACATCATGCCTCTGCTATCACATCACATTTACTAAATTTATAGGTATTTTTACATACAGAAAAAGAGAATATCATATCCTTTCTTTACCAAATGCATATAATAGACAATCACATTTCTATAATACATAGCCCATATTGACTTCAGGATGAATTATTTATGTCAAGATAACTTGAAATTATTTTAAGGTACTGAAAATTTTCACACAGTCAATGTTCCTGTGAATAAATAAATGAATTTATCCAAATTTAAAAATGTATTTATCTAACAGGAAAAATAAAACTGCCTGTATCTGATTGACTAATGCTATGATGTCATCCAAATCAACACAGTGGTGTGTCTTTTGAACCTGTGGTCAATTGAATGAACAAAGAGATGAATTTTTTAGCTCACCCCGGTGAATTTCCTATTATGATTTGTGAGTGGAAGCTTTATTTCTCAGAGTGATTAAGAGGGCAGCTCTGGAACTGGGATCCTTGAGTTCAAGTTCTGACTCCAGCATTACCCAAAAGTATGATCTCTCAAACCTGGGTTTTCCTCCTTAAAGGGAACTAACACTATGTAGGATGATTATAACAATTACATAAGAAAATACATGTAATTGAGAAAATCACTTAAAGGCCATCAATCCAACACATTGTAAGTTTTCTATAAATTTCAACCACATCAAACTACATGATCATGTATATCATTGCTGAATCATAGTCTAATAGAGGTGTCGGTTCTAAAGTTATCTATTTTAGGAAAATGTTTGGAAAATAGGCCTGCATTATATAATTGGATTTTATACTTGATTTGCATCAAATAAATGGCTCATCTTTCCAGGGCTGAGCCTGTGGTTTCAATTTTTCTTAATCTTGAAGAAGGATTATTGTAAAGAAGATGATATCTTTTATTCTTTGAATAAATATGTACAATGACTTAACAAGCATCCATTGACAACAGAAGAAAAGAAAATGAACTTAAGCAATAACAAAAAAGAAATTACATTAATTCTTAAGAATACTGTCTTGAAAAGAGAGAAGAGCTATTAAGCCTGGGGAAAGTTGATTTAGGACTGCCTTTCTCTGGAGATCTTTAAAAGTGGAAAAAATGCTTTTCATGGATAATTTTTCAAGTTATAACCTCTTACCATGACTTCTATGCCAGCCAAGCCTATAATTTTTTTTTCATTTTTCCTGGTGGTTTATATTTTAATATTTGGAGAGCCTTTGGACAGAGATATTAATAAAGAATGCATATTTTCTGATCCAAAGGATGCAAATGCTGATCAATGTTAACATGCTATTCATGTAGTTAAACCACCTTTATAGAACTGGGAGTTTCTGACATGATAAAGTAGGTATGTGGCTAGACATTTTTTCTCATTAATCTAACATCAGTCACTACAAAGTTGAAGGATGTGGGGTTAGGACAACTGTGAGCAGAGTCAGTGAGAGATTTATCATGTTAGGAGTGAATTGGGTGTCTTGGTGATAAGATTCAGGAAGATGTAGGGAAAAGTAAGGCTATTACCCTTGGTCATATTAACTAGGATTAGCAATGTAATCCTCCCTCACCACCACCACCCCTCAAATAAATATCCACCAGAATCTATGATTTATGCAGGCAGAAGCCTTGTGTGACCAAAATCAGTATTTGGCACAGAGAAGACAGTAAATATTTGTTAAGAGTTGAATAACATGCTTCCTTTACTTTCTAAACCTATTTATCAGATTACAGGCAAATAATAATAATAATAATATGATAGGATGCAGAATTGGGAACTAATCTCACAACTTAATTATTAACTTTTATCTTTTTCTCTAGGAGAATGTGAAAATGCCTGGGAATATCCACTTCCCAAATGATAAATTGCCTATACATGGGGAAATCTCATGTTCAAATTCATTTTGTGAGCTCTGAATTACTTTTACAGCGACTAACACCTGGGTTAGACCTCTCCAGAGGTGAAATCATTTTTTGAGAAGAATAATCTTGAGGAGAAGCAAAGTGTGTATTTTTTCCTTCCCATTTTGTATTCATTGAAAGCCTATTCTAGAAAACAGAAGCAATTTTGGATAGATAGGCATATAGTTCTCAATTGACACTACTTCATCTAACCCAGATTTCATAATTACTCTTCTAAAGTTAGACTTACTCTTAAAATGACCTGAATCTAGTTCAATTAGAATAATGAGTAGCTGTGAGTCTTCTGAATCTTTCTGAAATCCATGTGTAAGCTATTTTTGCTTCCAACATTGTAGTACTCAATCATGGGATTACTTTATACTTATTCATACATTTTTTTTCTTATTCATGTAGAAAGTCACAATTTAAGTTTCACTCTTGAACAAATTTATCTATTGTCTAACGACACAGCCATTGGTGATATTATTGCATGCTCATTTGGATCTGCTTATAGAATCAAGGTTTCTTCTGGGATAATTGATTTTTTTAACAGCAATTCAAAAATGTTTAATTTCACTTCCATGCTTCAAGGACTTCCATCATAAGTATCAAAGGAATAGAGACATAAAATGTGCTTTCAGTTTTTCAACATTTATTGGTTTTTGTTTTTCAGTTTTTGTTTTCAGCCACCATAAAATTTTCAACATATTGTCGTGATGGTTTGTTTCTTTTTCCTCCAACATTTGTTACGACTTTGAAAATGTCACTTAAACTTTGACAGGCAAGAATGAGAAGAGGAAGTAACTGGTTGGGTTTCTACTCTCCTAGGTTAAACATTTGAGAGAGACACTCACTGACTATCATCCTTAATGTTACTAATAGCCCTGAAAACAGGACAATATGCAGGACAAACAAGAAAGTTAAAGGATACAAGTGACCAGTTTGACAGTCTATATGTAAACTTGGTTTAATTTGAACACTAATTATCTAAGCCAAATTGCCCAACCCCTGTACATGTCAGTTTCCTAGTTTCTAAAACTGACATCTAAAAAGGATAAGTGTGTCCTAGCTATGAATTCTTGATCTTATTTTCCCACAAACCATGTGCTATGAGGTAGAGGTAAAAGCCTCTATTGTTCTTTTTCTTTATCTGACTTTTTCCAGTTTTGGTTTGGGATGGCAGTATATTATTCTCTAATTTGAGACATATTGAAACACTAATCCATAAAGAAAGAGAATGTCCACTGCATCTCCAGGTTCATAGATATGTATGGAGGATTACATCTCTCTAAGGTTTGTGCAGATGGTATATATATATATATATATATATATATAATATCTTTCTAAGGTTTGTGCACTAGTGGCTGATGGACAAGGCTCTTCCCAAAGAGTAGGAGTTCACAAAATAAGTATTTCAGTGAGAAAACATTTGCCACTCAGATTATGATTTTAAAAAATAAAGATATGCAGCAGACTAGAAATTCCAGTGAGATTTTTGAATTAATTAACACCCATTGATCCAGGCTTTTCATACATTAACTGTGATAGGCCATGGGATGGTGAAATGAGTACTAAATTTAGAGTCAAGGATCCATGCAGATATTCAGACTTATTATGAACCTCCCTGTGATAGCATGAATGGCTCATTTCAATCTGTCTTGGTTTTTCTCTTCCTTACTTGGAAATGATAACAAATAAAGGCTAAGGATCAGGTTCTCAAGTCAGATTTCAGAGTGAATGCTAGCTTATCTATTTGCAAACCTGTGACCTTATACAAGTTTCCTCAACCTTGCCAAGGCTCAGAATTTTATCCATAAAATAGGATGATAATATTGAACACAGTAGGGTTACTGGAAATAATAAGTTATATTTCAATTAAAGTGCAAGGATGGAGGACCTGGCACAGAGTAAACAACCCAGCAAATATTAGCTGCTTTTATTAATATTGTCATTGTTACAAAAGATAATGCTATCATTCTTACATTGAATTAAGGGAATTGCATAACTAATTGTCTTAACAAGGATGACAGTTAACAAGGCTAACCGTTGATTGTTATAGGAATTATAGTGACGAGATCTTCAGAGCAGTTTGAGGTACACCATAGACATTCTCTGTAAAGTTCCTTTCTCTAGGAACACATGCACATTGTAGGCACATCATACTGGGAGTTTCTTTTCTCTCATGAGCTGGTTTCTGTGCCATATAACAACAATAAAATCTGCCAACAATATTAAAACCACTTACTGTAAGAATCAGTAAGATCTATCAGTTCATTATCTATCAGATCCTGTTACAAGAGTTTTGTATGTATTAAGGTGTTATTACATTATTCCTTTTTATCAAAAATATGTGGAGGCACAAATAGAGAATATATTTCATCGTGACCATTTCTAATACTGTTTGAATAGCTAACAATGCAAATTTAAAACTGTTTCAGCCGGAAATGTCACTTACCATTTGATAGCAGTTACTAAATAAGTAAGATTTACAATCAAACAACTATTTGCAAACATGCAAATAGAATGACCTTGCTCTGAGTTACAAGCTTTATTCCAAAAAACTCATTATTGTTCCTTCCATCTGTCCTCTTTAAAATATCTCTAAGTGAATCAAATATCACAATTAAGCAGAGGAATTTATCATGTGCCTATCAATTAAAATGTCTCTTCAAGTCCTGTTTAAGAGAGGCTATTTGTCTGTTTCCACAAGATCATGTAGGTTTTTTTAATTAGGCATGTCACCTAGGATGTTAAAGATGTGTCCTACGGTTTTACAGGGTTTAAGACTTATTTAAGGGGACTGCTTCTTTAGTTTTTATTTTTGCTTGTTGATATACACTTAATAACTTAGCTCTATTAAGATCAAGAGAAAATATATTTTTCAAATGGCTGAATTCAACTTTTTTTCTTCCATCTGTAATCTTTCTAGCCATCATCTTTTTGCAGCAGTGCATTTGTTTCAAAATACAATGAAAAGCAAACTTATAAGAGAAAAGTACAAGGGATACTCCAACAAATAATTTGAGCAGATAAATTGTATTTGTTTTGGCATGACCTAAGGAACAACTCAGAAAAGGAAATAAAATGTATTTCAACTTTCATCTCAACAGCATTAACTTATTAATTATTTTGAAATTATTTTTCAATGCCTGACACGTTCAATTCAGTTGATAAGCACTTGTTAGGCACATACTAACACAGTGCTTACAAAAATGCAATTTTAATTACTCTCTTATGCATATTTCCAATCCAGATACATATGGCCCATTGAGAATAGAACAATTTAGTTTCTTTTAAATATTTTATATATATATATATATATATATATATATATGTATAGGCATATACATACATATATATGTGTATATATATACACACACACATATATGTGCAATATGTAAACTATGTGTTGTACACAGAGTTTACATATTACCATATATAAATGTGTTTATACATATGTCAAACATGATGACACTGATGTCTATAAAATATGCAAATATTATAATATACAGTGTATCTCTCAATAGATAAATATATAATAAAATATAATATATACTATATATAGCAAATATAAGTATATAAAAATAATATTTGATAATTCAAAAAATTAGAGAGACCTTGACTCAAATATTCACATGGTCTTACATTGTATCACAAATGTCTTAGATTAAAAGCACATTTTTGCACTTGTATGGTTTGCACAATCTACAGGTAGAAAGAGCTATAGCCAAAAATAATTTTTTAAATTAAATTAAAAAAAACCAGATTATTATTTTATGATTAAATGGAGGTAGAAAATGAAACATTTTGCTCTATGTTTATGCCACTCTGAAGAGATTAGTATAAAAGAAAAGTAGAGGCAGGTGCTTACTTCTTTTTTTTCCTTCAAATCATAGCACTCATTGTTTAGGCCATTCACTTTCTTACACAAAGGGTCAAGCAAAGAACCTACTTCCAGTAAATACACAGGGAAAGCAGAACTTAACTGACAAGGGGCCAGTGTAGTTTTAGCTTTTCTGGGAATTTCACACCACAGAAATTTTCATCTGTAGTTGGATGTCCCCACCTGAGGCGGGCACACACCCAGTGCACTGCATACTCTGTGGAGTGGACCAGAAAGTGGTAGGAACTGGGAGAAAGTACAGAAAATGTGTAAGCCCCATACAAAGCAGCCTAATATGTTTTTCAAAACAATGCTTATCATTGCAGCAATTTAATTTTTAGGAGAAGCCTATGATGAAATTTGAAAGACAAGAGGGTTTTGTGGGGGAGAGGAGTTGGTTTTCCCTCTAACTTAATTGTATTTAGAGATCATGTGCAGATAAAAATCTTCAATTAAATATGGCACTTTCCCCAACCAAAAATAACAAATCTAGTAATAGAATATAAAAAAAATATATTAACATAATTTCTCAACAAAGGCATGTGACATTTATTTATTTTAGTTTTTCGGCGGACACAACATCTTTGTTTGTATGTGGTGCTGAGGATCGAACCCGGGCTGCACGCATGCAAGGCGAGCGCGCTACCAATTGAGCCACATCCCAGCCCCGGCATGTGACATTTAATGTGAAACCAAAAATTACTTAAAAGTTAGAGCTTAAAAAACATTTTTTTGTGCAATGCAAAGAAAGAAATATATTTTGTTAGTCTCAATTAAACCTGACCATAAGCATCCTATTCACAAAATAAAGAAAAGGAAAAGAAAAATCCCTTTTTGCTTTGACCTTCCCTCTTTCCAATGAGCTGCCTAAAGTTACCTAGACAACATTGGATGGCATCTAATAAAAGTTAGCCATGGTGGTTAAAAGACTGAATTGACCTTAGGTCAACAGCTCTATCTTATGAAGCCTTCAGAGGCATGTGGGTATGTAGTAAAAGAACTTGAGTTCCATTAAACAGCAAAGTCTATTTTTCTCATATTAGTAATTTTTTAATGTCTTTCAGGAAAAAATAATGGAAAATAAGCCATAGATTACAGTAATATGAGATTTGAGATGCAAACTGCAAACTGGATTAATCCTTATTTTCAGATGAGAAGACTTCTTTACTCTTCAGCAAGTCTTAATGAAGGAAAACTAGCCACTATTATTATTTATTTTTTAAAGTAAACTATCTTCTTTTTTTTAAAATTTTTTTATTTTTATTATTTTTTTTTAGAATTTTAATATTATTTTTTTTTTTTAGCTTTTGGCAGACACAACATCTTTGTCGGTATGTGGTGCTGAGGATCGAACCCGGGCCGCATACATGCCAGGCGAGCGCGCTACCGCTTGAGCCACATCCCCAGCCCGTAAACTATCTTCTTATGAACCAAGAATGAAATGATAATAACAGAATAGTGACACCAGACATCATGTTTAGATTAACCAATAAATATTTTTTTTGTGTGCCTAGAAATGTCTTCTACCACCTAATTTTACATTTTTCCTAAAGAGGTGGTCATTAGTATAAAATATATAACTTAATTTATGTGTATCTATGCAGTACATGTGTATATTTATACATATATGTATTCTTTATATGCATATATGTACACATATATTCATAAATTATAAATAAACTACCATTCACTATGCACTCCATCTTTTCCTGTGAATTGCAATCACATAGTGCTTGTTTGGCTATACCAGAGTTATAACAGCTTCATGTATTACTACTTTTTCATCATGTTCATCACTCCTAAGTGTAGAAAGTTCTTCCCCAAGAAAGATTTGATAAAAATATTATTTCCATGTAAAATATTTATTACTTGATTATATGCATTTGCATCTGTGTGTATGTATAACTTTTTAGTGCATTTGAAAATATTTTATTCTCTGATTAAGGTGAAAAATCCAAATTGTTCCACCTAAATGGTTACTTATTTGAACCACTAAAATTTTTTGATATTTTCCATAGATTTTTAAAACTGACACGTTTAATTCTTACATATAAAAGGATGTATGAATATTCTCTTTAGTTTTGTTGACCTATTTTCTCTTATTCGTTTTCACTTCACTTATGTAATTATCATAGCTTCATAATATGTTCTAATACGGGAAACCCCTTCCAACCAAGTGATTTACATTAGTTATTTTATAATGTTTATACATCATATCACATAGAGGTTTTTGTTTTCTAGATGGATAAGATAAATATATTTAACTGAAGTATTCAAGTTGTTCTGATATAGCTTTTCAAAATATGGGAATTTATACATTTAAATTCACTTAGCAGTATTTTTGAGACCAGGAGTGGTGGCACACACCTGTAATCTCAGCAGTTCAGGAGGCTGAGACAGGAGGGTCATGAGTTCAAAGCCAGTCTCAGCAATGGTGAGGCACTAAGCAACTCAGTAAAATCCTGTCTCTAAATAAAATACGAAATAGAGCTGGGGATGTGGCTGGGGATGTGGTTGAGAGCCTCTGAGTTCAATCCCTGGTACCAAAAAAAAAAAAAAAAAAGTTCTTTTGAATAGTGAGAGGAAATTCTATCATGCTTAGAATTATATTCTGTTATAATTACTGGTACAGTGATAATCTACAAAGGAGCATAATTTTGATTGTAACTTATCACAGAATCTAGTCTCAAGCTAGAAACTATTTTATTAGTTGGAGGACAGATATACAACTAGAGAGAGAAATAAAATCAGGGATTAAAAAACCTGAAAACAAACAATAAACAATGCAGTTTTAATCATAGAGCCCTGGCAGAGTTTTTTTGCATTAATGTTCTTGGGAGCAATTTGCCAGTGAATTGGAGATATTTGTTCGATGGGGTAAATAACTTCTCTTTAATTGCAGTTCTCTTTAGGAGGTAAGGTCACCTGTCAAGGTCACACAGGGAGTTCAGTTCAGAGTAGTAAATAGTGGACAAGATAGAAACCAAATGCCTGTCACCAGGGCCTAGAACAGCCTATTTAATTTGTTGGTTTTCTTTCAATGGGACTGTTTTTATGAGGGTCATCAGCAATAAAAACCATAGGACTATTATTCCTCCTCAACCTGAAGCCTCAGGAGCTGTTTATCCAATTTGTGGATTACCCAGGTTGCATGAATTCCCTTTCTCTCCCTGGCCCTCTGCCTGTTCCACTCAACCATACCTCTGCCCGAGAGCCCCAAAGGCAACAGCAGAAGCTGACCTTTTAAGACGGCCAATGCTGCTGTTTTCAGCAGCTACAATGAAAAGATTTTGCAAGGTAGACTTGTTCCTAAGAAGTTGTGTTCAAATCTGTTCTTTAATATTATTCTACAAAATGAAATGCAAGATGTGTGTGTGTGTGTTTCATATTCAAACAGTCCTAGGTTTGCCTGCTCTGCTACTTAATTAGTTACACGGCTTCCATGGGCAAATTCCAAGTAGTTTCCCTCTTTATCAAAGGAGGTTCTTAATACTCTATTTTGCAGTATTAAGTGTAAAGAGTAAGCATATTACTATTATAATCTCAAATGTGTAAGTTCTTAAATGTTAAGGTTTTAAATGTGTAAGAGTGGAGTGTTTCTTATTTACATATATGATTGCTTTTCTGTAAAGCAATTAAGCATTTCATAATTAATCACCTTCGAATGCTAATGTTCACAGGAACACTTTCCGAATTTCTTAACTCTTACACCTCGTGAAGTCTACATTTTAAAAGACTTCATCAACTAAACAAATAATATATGTTAAGGAATACTTAAGTTGTTCATTTAAAATTCATCAAGGGCATCTAAATGACAAAATGAGGTAGCCTCTCTAATAGCACTGAGTTGACAAATTATAACCTGATGTAAATATATGTTTTACTTAGCTTGTACCAAAAGGAGTAAATATGTGATTTTTTTTCTAGGTTTGTTGAAAATTTGAGCAGAATAACTTTAAAAATCCTAAAACGTATAGAGACCCCAGGTTGCAAACAGTTATTTTTCAATTATGATTGCTAAGTACTGGGATATTTCTTTTTAATGTATTCTTTAATTACTTCCTTTGGAAGGTCCCAAGTGCTTCAGATGTTGGATGGGTTGTGCCTTTTGCCAGGGGTTGCTTAGTTAACTGTTTGTTTAATGAATGGGGTTTTATGTGCAGCTGAATTTCTCATGGCACATGTTAGGAAATTCTTGGCAGCATTTAAATTGGAGAACTGAGAAACATATTGGCTCTCCGGAAGCTCAATGGGCTCCCAGGCAGGAGCAGGGCTTTTGCCAAGGAATTTCACTAAAATAAAAAATCCAAAGACCAAACTCTCACACAATGCAAGGAAAACTGACTCGCGTCTGGATTACATGAATGCTGGTTTCAGATATCTTAGGTAGCCCAAGAAGGTGAAGAATAGGAAGAAGAAAGGACTTTACAACTTCAGGAGAGTAGCAGGTGTGGGATCTCCTTGCCTGGAAGATAACAGTGTGCATGTCCTGCCTGTTCAGCAAATTCAACTAGGTGCTAAGAGAAAACAAAACCATCTCAAGCAGCTTCGTGTTTCTTCTTTCTGGAGATCCATGTTTATAAGTTCCTGAAAGATGTAATCATTTTTTTTCTTTCAATTTAAAAATAATAAGTAATTTAAAAATTTCAGAATGGCCCTAGAAGTTACTGAACATCCTAGACCAAATATGCAAATGGCTACATTTTTTTCACTGGTCTGGCCCAAAACTTAATCACTCTATAAGCATTAGTTACCAGGTACATTTTCTCTGAGGACAGAGAACAGGAAAGCTCCCCTGCCATGTCATCTGAGTTCCAAAAAGTCCTAAAGCTAATAAACAAAAACATTTCCCTCTCAGTGATACTATACAGTGAGGAAGGAACCAGAGATTTTTGAAATTACACATTAGCTTGAGACGACAATACAGATGAGAATAGAAGTTTCTGTCAGCAATTTAAGATGAACAGCAGAAGCTGACTTGTCACTATATATGCTACTTGTTCCAATGTGGAATAAAAGACCATTTACAGTCATCTCTACACAGTAAAACTGTCATCAGATATTTTCCTCAATACTTTGCATTCAACCAGCCTGTGACCCAATCCCTCTCTTCTCTAGAAAAGCAGTTTCCTAAGTCTGCTTTCTTTCTGTTCTACTGAATGCAGCTGCTTTTGCTACTGACTTACTGAAGGCTCCCTGAATTTTGGGGGGAACTGGTGGCTTGGCTGGCCCACTGGGTTACTGTCTGTTTGGTGTCATCCTCTTGCTTTGTTAGTAAGTGGAGATGCTGATCTGATGCTATGCTGGCCACCTCTCAGATGTCTAAATAGACAGGTGTTCCCACTTCAGGCCTAGCCACTTGGCTGTCATCTGCCCTGGGCTTGTACAGAGCAAATTCTCAGCACGGTTAGTTGGGGTTGGCCACTTATGCTCACTTTGCCCATAATTGCCCTTGATTAGCTTGCCCTTGATTATGTTGCTTGATATAATACTAATGTAAGTCCATAGGGCACCTAAAACCAACCACCAAGCACCTGCTATGTGCCCCATGCTTTTTGAGCTGCATTACACAAACTCACTTATCCCTCACAGTAGTCTTATGAAGTGAGCATTTCTACTCTCATACTAAGGCTCAGAAAGTTCAAATATCTTATCCAAATTACACATATGCAGGGATAAATATGCAGGGATCCAACTCAGGATTTGTCTAATCTGATTCCAAACTCATAGACGCAGTTTTTATTTCATGTTCTCCAACACTCCAAGGGATATTGGCTGAGCTCCTGTTTATTCCCTGAGCCCTGATTTGTGGCACATTTTCTCAACCCCTTCATTGTGCCTTTATTATATGTAACTAAAGAGACACCTTATTCCTTTTATTTCTATTCTCTTTCTCCTACAAGTAACTCAATAGAACAGATGTATTTCTTTTAACAACTGGTGGTTAAAAAAAAATCCTCTTAATTCCCATCCCATTTTCCCTCCCTTGATTTCAGGGTAACTGTTACTCTTGTGGCAATCCCATGACCCTCTGACTCAGTGTCACCCTTACTTTGTGCTCATTTCATTCTTAGAACCAAATTATCAGGTCATGTTTCCAAGGGAGTACAAAATTTGTTTTGAATTTTCAGAATTCCTAAGACTAAAATAATTCTAAGTTACCTTATAACTGGAAAATAAAGAACCAGATTTAGCATTAGTAGGAATGACATTCTAAGAGTCAGTTTGCAGAAGTCTATCTTTAGACTTGGCTGCTTTAGCTTCCTCTAATTAGTGAGACAATAGAGATGCTCTAACTGCATGCAGATTGGAGACATTTTGTTTTTTTTTCACTATAACTGGTGAAATCCAATACTGCAGGCTCAGGAATGGGGTGAAGTGGGTGAGGTATTTACTTTGGGTACAAAATATAAAGGGGGGCAGATACTGAAATCTCAGTAATCAAAACAGATAATATTTCAATGCAATATTTTAAATACTTAATGTAAAAAAATCCATGAGAAACAAACTATTTACATTTTAAATAGAAGTAGGATCATTATCATTGATTTTTTCTTTTTTTAAAAATTTTTTCCTTCAGATTTTTCTAGGTCTTGGCACAGCATAGCAATACAATATTTTTCTAGAATTGAAGAATCCAATTTGACCTATCTGTTGGAAATGCATTTGATATAACAAGTGTTAGTAACTAGTAGTTTTGGGGGAAAATGTCATCACTAGATATCAATAAAATTAGAACTAAATTCACTATTAATGTTTAATCTGTACTAATCTTAAATAAAACCACTTTTATCCAAAGAATAATAATGGCCCACCTGAGTGTTTCATCAGACAGATAACAGTGTTTTAAGCATTTTGCTCATTTAATCTGTGTGATATAGGATCAGTGTCCTGTCGCAGAATTTCCCAGAGCACATTCTGTAGAAACTGTGTTTGTGGAGCTGTGTGACACAGACACTCTGAGAAAATTGGGGTCCCTGTTTTACAGGTGAAGGAACTGAGTCCATATAGTAAGCAGCAGAACAAAGTCTCAAACCCAAGCAGTCTGGATCCTGGGTAATTACTCTAACCATATAATAGAAGCCCACTATGTCCCTCAAAGAACAAGTAGTCTCACCTTATTCCTATCTTAACCCACACCTTAGCTCTACAACACAGTTAACTTTTCATAATAATGACTCCAAGAATAAAGAGTCTGGCATTAACTTTTACATAAATTAGTCAAAACTGCAAGGCAGAGAGAGAGAGAGAGAGAGAGAGAGAGAGAGAGAGAGAGAGAGAGAGATCCAAGGAGGGAAGTTGGGGGAGAGATCATATTCAGTGGCTTGCTGTTGAAATCACCTTAAGTCACTCATACTGGCCTAAGAACACCAATAAATCTCTGACATTTTTCAGTCTATAGGACAAATGTAAAAACTAGACCACCTTAGTTTTTTTTATAAACAAAATCTTGATGAATAAATAAAAGCTGATTAAGTAGTTCATAGTCCCTGGAAGTTCAATGGATCCAGCCTCTTGGCCTCTGGTACTGCTGATGGACTAATTTCCACAGGTGTATAGGTCCGTGTAATCAAAATGGAATATAATATCTACATGTTAGTTCTTTGTGCTCAATAGCACTATAATTACATTATGAAATAAGAACATTGTGATGGATTATAAAAAGAAGAATAAAGCATCCAAAATAAAGTCTTGAGATCTCTAATAAATGGATTCTTTCAAGTAAATTCTATTACCAAATCATGCTACTTATACACATGAGGATTTCTGATTATCTGATTTACTATTAAATTAAAGAGGAAAAAAACCCTAAATTTTAATTATCCTAATGTAGAATATTCCCTATTGATGTTTGGGGGCTTATAATAATTCAATATCAAACCAAAGATATATCATGAGTAAGATAGAGCAAGCTTAGCTCTAGAAAAATGCCTCCAGAAAGGAAGAAAGGTTAGGACATAGTGGAGTGTTAAGGGAAGAATGAAGGGTGAGAAATCCAGAAATGAAATATACTGGGTGTTTCCATATCACTGGTAAGTAGGTTGTGCAGCTAGTCATACATTGTTAATCGAAATGTATAATCCCACTTAAAATTACTTCCTTATATGTGGTAAATCCAATAATCTTCTACTCCTCCCTCCACAGGCTAACATATAATTTAGGAAAATTATTGCTTTTTAGAGGTTCACAGATATTTTCATGCCTAGATGACCTCTCACCATTTTTTTTAAAGAGAGAGAGAGAGGAGAGAGAGAGAATTTTTTTAATATTTACTTTTCAGTTTTCGGTGGACACAACATCTTTATTTTATGTGGTGCTGAGGATCGAACCCAGTGCCCTGCGCATGCCAGGTGAGCGTGTTACTGCTTGAGCCACATCCCCAGCCCACCAACATTTTTTTTTCATGTGAGTTTTTGCTGTGTTCTATGGGTGATCTGCAGAAAGCAACCCTAAATTTGGAAACTGTGGACACATGCATCCCACTGATCACATAAGGAAATGCAAATGTGTGTAGAATATAATAAGCTCCTCCATACTGGAGGAAAACCACCAAATGGACAGGCTCTACATGGTGGGAGGCCCAGCAGTATTCTTTTTATAGGGTGTTATTATTATGCATCTATTTTAACTTTCTAAAGCTGCACCCTTCAGATTGTTCATTGTATTCTGAATCTTTTTACATAAAGACTCAAAGTGCTAGTAGGGACCACAGATATGATTATTCTGATATCAAAGTGTTTTCTGGTAACTTGGTTACCAGAATGGATCAGGAAGAGGTATGTAACTTAACACCTTATACAATGCTTGGTAGATATAAATCCTTTCTTAGAAGAAGTGGTTTGGACAGTTTGCCATTAATTATAACATTCATGTGTTTTTGACCAAATCACTTGAGATCACTTGGCAAACCGACTCTTTTTGATAATCAAGTATAAGCTAAACCCCAAACCAAATGCCTATCGTAGAACAAATAATAAATTTTCAGTGGTCATGATTTTAGCTGAAAACCCATGGATCTGTTTCTAAAAGAATCTAATTGACATGAGGGAGCCTCTAAGGAATATATTAGTTAGATTATTTCAATATAAAATGCTGATCACAGTAAGGCTTAAAAGAATAGGGGCACCAATTTCTTCAAAAGGTAAAACAAAAATGACCATTCAGAAGACCAAGTTTGCACAGGGAAGGATAATTGATCAATAAGTGAAGAATCTGAAAAATTACATTGTCTTTGTGTTCTAAGAAGACCGAAAAAGAAGTGGCTTCTACATTCTTAGATACAATAGGGATAAAATTGGTCAGAGGTCACACATATTGTTATCCTTTGTCCTCTCAATTCCATATTGAACCAATGTGCTTGTGTCTAGAATTGTATCTGTTCTTGTCCCCGGATTCACCCACCCATTGAATCTTTGGCTGAACACATTTGAGAAATGTGTGCTCCTGCTCAGTTTTGAGTCTGAAGAGATTTGAATCCACACAGGGTCAAAAATGAGAATCTGGGGGCTGAGATTTTGGTTCAGTTGTAGAGTGCTTGCCTAGCACGTGTGAGGCACTGGGTTTGATTCTCAGCACCACATACAAACAAATAAATAAAATAAAAAAGTTCATCAAAACTAATACAAATATTTTAAATAAATGAAAATTTACCTTTTAGTTTGAACAAACCACAATATTTGAGTGGAAAAGTAAACATTTACAGGATTTCTACTCTCTAAAATTCAGTTATAGGGTCAGAGTTGCCCATGAATCATACTGCCTATCATAGAGCAAATAATTAAAATAACTGGAGGGAAGTTCCTGTCATCTACAAAGGAGAAAACTACTCAGGCCCTCCAGGAAGAGTTTAGAAACAGGGAAAATTAGCTGGGTGTGTGACCCACACCTGTAATCCCAGAGGCTGAGGCAGAAGGATCACATGTTCATAGCTAGCCTCATAATTTAGAGAGGCTCTAAGCAAATTAGCAAGACCCTGTCTCAAAATTCAAAATAAAAAATGGGCTAGGGATGTAGCTCAGAGGTTGAGTGCCCCTAGGTTCATTGAAATAAATAATGAAAAAAAGAAAGAGGGAAAGAAAATTAAAGAAAAAAGTGGGGGCAGCTGGAGTAGCTCTTCACCCCACTGGAGCTAAGCTTGAAGACAGTGAGACCCAGGTAGGACTGGAGAATTTTGGAAGTACTGGTGTTAGTACCATAATCACCTGCAGAATCTGAATGCCTCTTAGAGAAGCCCTGATTATTGGCAAGGTACTCTATCTATCATGGGCCTGGGGAAAAGAGGTGGTAGTGGCAGATGAAACTTATTCTAAGGAAGCCTCAGAGATGCAAGCTAGTTGCAGAGAAATTCTTGGATCCCCAGGTAGATCCAGGGATAGTAGGTGAATCAAGGAACTAGAATAGACTTGAAGTTCATACAAGGAACCTTCCAGAATTTTGAACCTGAAGGCAAACAAAAGTCCCTAGTTCTAAAGGGCATATGCCCAAACAGTGTTTAAGGCACCAGCCAGGTTATTTTCTGTTGCTCAAATGTGTCAGTAGCAGATAGTTTCTAAATATGATATGCCAAATTTTGCTGGCAGAATCCTTTCCAATACACTCTGGCTGAAATGATATTATCATATGGTTATCTTTTTTTAAATCTAAGGATCTTTTAATGTTTGATCTGCCTTTTTCTAGTTTTGCAAAATATACATCTTAATGTGTTCTTTCATTAATATTGACTGGTTTAGCTCATTTCTTATGAGAATGATCTTATTAATCTCAAAGTCAATGCTAACAATAATAACCACCTTTGATGATTACTGGTATGTATGAGTTAGTATGCACGACTAACATTAACACTAATTATTAACAGCAATTCTCCAATATAGATTTTATGTGTTCCCACTTTCAGACAGGGTGATAAAAGTCCATAAAACTTAAGAAATTTTCCCAAAGTCCTACAGCTGGTAAAAGTTCACTCCATCATATTGCCCTAAATCACAACAAATGAATTTGATCAGGTGACTAGACCCTGACACCTTCTGAGGAAGTGACAGGTCTGTTGGTGGGGGAGTTAACTTTCATTTTACGTGTCCATTATTTTTCCTTAGGATTATACATTTTCTCACTAGACAGAACCTATTGGGCATTTTAGTAAGGGTCTAATTATTGAGAAATTTCAGTTCTAGTTCCAGCTCCACTATTCATTGTCTGAATTTGGGCAAGTACTTTTTCAATTTTCTCACCTGTTCAATCCAGATAACAGTTGTCTTATTTTTCTCTCAGTATTATAAGTATTTCTAGCCTTATCTCAATTGGCATAGAATTTTACAATTGGATAATACAATTATATTAGTATATAATTGGATAATACAATATTGTTTATGAATGTAAATATAACTTACAGAGAATTTAAGATGTGCTATTGTATTCCACTTTAAATTATATCAGGAGCTGGGTTCAGTGAGACAAGCCTGTAATCCCAGCAGCACTGGAGGCCAAGGCAGGAGGATCACAAGTTTGAAGCCAGCCTGGGCAACAGAGTAAGATCCTGTCTCAAATAAATAAATAAATAAATAAATAAAACACTTAAAAGGAATGGAGATGTAGCTCAGTGATAAAGTGCTCCTGGGTTCAATTCCCAGTTCTCCCCCACCCTCAAATTATGTCAGGTATGGTGATGGTTGGGGTGGTGATGTCAATTTGTGAACTGTCAGGGGCTGGGCCAAGTGAGCCATGTTTAATGATTAAAAAGATGCAGAAGCTGGCCTTGAGGAGTTCCCAGAGTGAAGGAGGGAGTCAGGAACATACACAATTGATTAGAATTAGCAAGATAGATACAAAAATAAAGTTAAGAATCTAATGTCATACACAAACCTGAGTTTTAGAAGGAGGACTTGGATGGGAAATGTCTGCATTATGTTTGTTAACTTTTAAACTGGTCTGTGAGAAGTATGGATACCTTAGAAGGTATAAGGTTAGTTATTAGATGATCAGAGGAAAGTTAAGCATTTCAGAGTTGCAGAATTCGACAGGATGATATTTTTATCCATATTATAAGCAAGTAAAGAGCAAGAATGAAGCAGCATCTCATTAGGGATGGGGTTCCATGTGTTCAGTACTATTATTATCCCCACTTCACAAATGAAAGAAAATGAGGTCCAGAAAACATTGAGTGGCTTAGTCGTACCACAGTGCCATCATAGAAATAGTAACTTGTATATTTAAACCCAGTTGTGACTCCACTTCTAGTTATCAACCAAGGTATATTATACTGCCCACTGACAAGGACAATTTGTGAACTACAAAGAAACAAAAACTGGATGCACATTGCTATAAAAGCTACTTTTGAAACAATAGATGCATTTTTCAACTGTACTGCTTTGTAACTATGCACCTAAAACATGGCTGGTCACTAAGCCACAGACCAAGCCCAGGAAATAACTTCCCTAAAAAAACCCTTCCACTATTTCCTGGAAGTAAGAAGACAATATATACCACAGTAGTGAATCTATGAAAATATGGCATTTCCCTGACCTATGTAGAATACAATCATGTTTAATGAAGGACTAAGCATCACACAGGCCTTTACAGCATGTGATTCTATTCTGAATATGATGATTGCTGTAGCACACACATATGAGTTATATGTATAGATTTGGCCTCACATCATCATAAAAGAACATGTCTTGTTGAAACATCTCATAATTTGTATTGCATATTTAAGAAGAACCTTCAGAGTTTTTCCTAGTATATATGCATAGCACTATGTTTTCAGCTTTAATAATTGTCTCTTTACTTCTCTTCTGTCATATCAATAATGAACACCAAACAAGACAAATCCTCTGCATATAAAAATGGCAGTAAAAGGAAGCAGTCTAAAGTGTCATCCAACCAATAAAAATTGAATAACCTGGTGGGTATCTCACATTCACTTAAATTTTCAAATAATTGTAAGAGGATGTCCTCAAACTGCTTGAGATATTGGCTTTTGTCAAGAAAAATGATCTGAAGTGAAATTTGGATATGCACCAAAAGCTTCAGTCTTCAAGGACTTTTCAATTTCCTCCAGTTTGCAAGTTTGGAAACTGAATGGTTCAGCATATCTCTAATAAAAAATCATCTCCCAAGGCTCCATTTCTGTGCAGGAAAAATCAAATTAACTTCAAACAGAAGAGGTTAGATGCATACATAAAGGAAGTATCAAACTGTAACATCATCTTCACTCCAGCTCTCTAAGGCCTCCTAATATCTACCCAGGAGAGAAATCCAAATATTAACTTCACCCAAGATCACTCTGAAAAAAAAAAATCTAAAGAGAAATGTGGTTTCAAAAAGAGAATAGCACCAAATGAATTATCCCACTATGCTGTCAGGGCTTCCTGGATGATACCAGAGTTCCCTGGCTTTTTATTAAACATTTGATGACAGCCAGCACGATCCCAGTCTCCATTCTCACCCTAGTTGTGCATCACTTTTGCCTTGATAGTTGGGCAGTCATTTGGATCAGAGGATCCCTGTGTTGTACCTGGAGGAGCTGAAGCATTGCTCTGAACTACCTAAGCCATGGACCACTGTGCATGCCACACAGCTCCCCACTAACCCCAGCAATGATGCATTGAACTAATATGCTCTCAGAGTGCACTTGCTTGGAAGTATTAGAGCAATACATCACTAAAACGCTTCAGCTTCTATGACGTATTGCCTTGTGAGATAGAAATATTTGGCAGGGGCGTGTTTTAAAGGTTTAATTTCTAATGTTCTGTATTAAATGATGTCTGTATCACCTTTCTGGTGGGTTGGAAGATAACATTTTGGTATGTTGTTATGGTTGGTCTTCGGTGCTTTTCCCTATCATGAAAAGCATTTTGACTAGAGATTACATTCAATAGGAATATTCAGTAACTGAGTTTCAACTAAGTGTGACAGAATGGATGAAGAAGGCTATGTGCAAAGCTGAGCAATTAGCCCTGAATTCTAGTCTTTAGCATGAGGCCCTGTGCTGGTTGTATCTTTCCCAGGGGGCACCATATGGGCTGGCAGTGGGCCCTGGGCAGGGAACATGGGAGCCAGGTGGAGATATTTCCTAGAGGCAAATGTACTGTGCAGGCACCTACATCCCTGGATCCAATCCTGTATACTCTATAATGACAGGCTCTGCATAGCTATAGTTATGTGCATCACAGAATCCTGATCTCTCCTTTTACTTTGCAATTTTATTGGATGAAAGGATGGAGAAACTTTTATAAAACTAGTAATTTACAAAGTCTAAAAATAGGTATTAGGTTTACTTCTGTTCTCATTATTTTGAATTATCTAAAATATGTAGGTAAATATATATTCCATGAGGGCAGAGCTCACATCAATTTTGCCTACCATTTTTTCCCTAGTGCCAGTACCAGGCCTATAAAAAGTGTTCAATAAATATTTATTCATTGCATTAACAATCATGCTTTCCTTTTACAGTAGACCCATCTCATCATTAAATTTTTATTCAGAAACAAAACGTTTTTCATATGTAAGAGCCCTCTTTGGTAGTCAGAAATTAAATTGGATCTAACAGTGGTAAATAATGGCAGTTTTTATAGGAAAGGTTCTAATGTACAGAACTTGTTTAAAGTCAACCTACAAAGATGATCTCTCTTTATAAAACATATGACAGGAAGAGAGTAAGAGAAGGAGTGAGAGAAAATAATTTGGTTATTATTAGTATTAGGAATAATCAGTGCATTTAAACATGATTAGAATAACTTGAAAGTATCATTTTCATACGTGTCTTTCCAGAAAAGCTTTATTTCCTAAATAGATATACACCTATGTAGTTTATCCTGTGGAGGTGAATACAAATACAATGGTCTTTCCTCATCCTGGGGCAATATGTCCCAAGACTCCTAATGGATGCCTGAAATCACAGGCGGTACCAAACCCTATAGACTACTTTTTTTTTTTCTATATGTACTCACAATAAAATTTAATTTATAAATTAGTCAATGTAAGAAATTAACACCTAATAGCACAATCATAACAATAAACTAAAATAAAAGCTATGTGAATGTTGTCTTTCTCATCCATCATCATCATCTTTGGTGTATCTAAATTGCCAGCATTACTACCCTTGTACCATAATCAAGTAAAATAAAGATCACCTGAACTCAATCACTGTGATACCAAGACAGTTTATCTGATAAATGAGATGGCTACTAGTGACTAATGGGCAGGTAGTATATATAAAATGTATATAGTAAACAAAAAGGTGATTTATTCCCTGGCAGGATGCGGTAAAATGACAGAAGATTTCATCATGCTATTCAGATCAATTTGCAACTCAAAACTTATAAATCATTTATTTCTGAAATTTTCTGTGTAATAGTTTTGGACCATGTTTGACCATAGATAATTGAAACAGTGATCAGCAAAATCTGGTGTATTTCATTCTCAGCCATAGACTTTTTGGCTATTTTTGATAGTGTTATATATTCTAGGGGTCAAAACTAAACTAATCTGGAATGGCTTTTTATATTTGCACTTCAAACTATCAATATCCAACTACCAGGCATTCCTGATTGCCTTCCTGTCTGGTCAAGATTTTACTCTTCTTTTCCCCTCTCATCATATTGTACATCATAGGTCTCCAACATAGCCTTGATTTTAAGTGACCCGAAGCAAAGTAAACAATCTTTTACTTGTAAATTCAATAGACTTCCCTTCACTAATTATTAGACACCGAGAGACATACACCTCTCTCCAAAACACCTCTACATTTCTTTCATATATTCTATGTAAAACAGGTATAGGTTCTACATTGCAAACGCTGAATTTTTGGGCATCCACCCTGGTCAGGTCAGAAAATGAGGTAAGCTCTCTTTTGAAAGCATAAAAATCTTAAAAAAAAAAAAATCTACTCCAGTTTTTCCCAATTCACCTTTTCAATTTTCTCATTTGCCTCCCTCCTTCTTTCTTCTCCCCTTTTTCCCATCTCTTCTATGGTTAAGCAGCTCTTGTGTGGAACTGTAATTTGTAAATGCTGTACCTTTATGATGGAACTCATTACATTGCTGCTAATTCTGCCATTTTAATACAATTAGAACTTGTTTAATTTTCTCCTTGTTACCAGTACAAACAAAAATATTTGGAAACCCAAATAAAATTTTGTGAATCTAGGTATATAAAATAAATCCCATGTACTATAATAGATAACGATGAGGTACACATACCCTAGTTGTTATGGTGTGGATTTGTGGTGTCCTCCAAAAACACCTGTGTTCACAAGGAAGGCTGCATCTTCCTTGTGACTCCTTCCTCCATCCCCTACTTCCTGACTTCCTAAGGGGAGCAACTTTCCTACACTGTGGCCTTTGACATGATGTACTTGACTCACCTTAGGTACAGAGTAATGGAGCTGGCTGTCTATAAACTGAGACCTCTGAAACTGTAAGCCCCAAATGAACTTAACCTCTTCTAAGTTATTCTTGCCAGGTATTTTGGTCACAGTCACACAAAGCTGATTAACACACTAGCTAAATATTTATCTAAAAATTTTATACTTCCAAATAAACCTGTAAGATTTATTTTGCCTTATCACCAGTGCCCAACAGCAAGCATATTGTAGTTCTTAACATTACATGATACACAGAATTCCAGTTTTTTTCTTTTAAATAAATATTTAGCTGAAGAATATTAATAAGCAGTTATCCAGCCAGAGACCAAATTGAACATTATGTAAAATACCATAAATGGGAATATTCAGGGCATCATAACTATTGCTATAACTGACAGCTTAGAACAAACAAATTCAGCTATAGTATATCTAGTCATGGTAATAGTATCTGAATGACCTATATCATTCATTTTATATATATATATATATATATATATATATATATATATATATATATATGCATATGCAGATAGATAGGTAGAATCTCACATGGTGTGTCAACACATACTATATAATACCAATAGTGTACCTTGTTCAATAGTATGTCTTTCTGAAGAAAAATATTAAATTAAGTAGTGAAGAATAGTGGTATTTCTACTGGAAAGCCTGAGTTTGGGGCATAGGGAAGAGACTGTTAAAACAGGCATTAATTGATAAGCTCATCAATACTACAACAATATGAGTAACTATCATATGTGCATATATGCATACTATGGTATGAATTCTTAAAATCATATTTAAATATAGATTCAAAGTTAAGAAAATTGCCCTCTAAAATGAGCATGAAAGACAGTATGTATTCTTAAGCTTAAACAACCATTAAATGCTAACATTCTGGGTAGTCTACCCCATGGCAAGTTGAGAGAAAATATATTGTGAGAAAAACAATTGCACTGAACATCTTCCTTTGACCAAATGACCTAGACTTTCTTGTGCTTTCAAGTCTTGGAGTCCCTGAGCAAAACTCATCAAGTTTTCTATTCCTCTTAGATCACTCTTTTTGTACTTTTGCATAGCAGAAAAAATAGTATCCAGAGTTCAGGAGAGACCAGTTTCAGAAAGTCTTCATAGTTTCCTACAGTTACAATGTTTGATGGAAATCTTAGGAAACTATTTGGAAACTCATTTGGTTAGCAAACTGACATCTTTTTAAATTTTCTTTTTTGAAAATGGTCAAGCAGTTGTACAAAATACCACAGAGATATCCAGTGTACCCTTTATTCGCTTTGATAACATCTTTCAAAATTAATATACAACGTCACAACCACGACGCAGACAATGATACAATCCATCCATCTTACTAGATTTCCCTACTTCGGGACTGTATGTGTGTAGCTGAACATGTAGCATTTAATTTCATGAAATTTTATCACATGGGTAGATTCAAATATCCACCATCACAGACATTACAAATTTCTACTGTATTATAATTTATAGTAAACAAAAATGTTAAAATATATTTAATATTTATTCTTTATGTTCTAAATCTAAAGAGGTAAGAGAAGATGTAAATCATATCAAGAGATTGTACTGTTAACATTACTTTTATTTGGAATCATGACATTATTATCCTGGAATGGAATTGATTTTATTTATTTATTTAGTTTTTGCTGCTAGGAGTATATTGGGGACCTTCTTTTAGACTCCTAAAGAAATTTTAAAAAGTCACAAAGTCCCCTGATCTAATTTGAAGTTCAACAGTGGGGGAAGTGTGCTAGGAGCTGGCTATAGGATGAATACCCCAAAAGTCACTATTGTCACTAGATATTTTCATAAATGTCCATGTAGTATAAGTGGGAAACTAGTAGAAATATCTGAATGAGCTTGCAAATATAAACTCACCACTGTAAAACAATTCAAACAACAGGTTCATCCTTGCCTGAGGTCTAAATAGGAAAGACAGCAGTGTCACTAAAGCTATCATGTGAAGGCTGTATTTTCTGATAGTGGGGTTTTAAAACAAAAGTTTTAAAGCAATATGAGTGTTATCTTCTCCCAGTTATTTATTTCTCTTTGTACATTATTCTATTCCCAAGAAGTCTGAGAACATTCTTATTCTTCCTTTTATCCCCCTCATTAATTAATTATTAATTACATGTAATAGACATTCAAAATATTCATAGAATTATATCATGTGTAAAGTTGATGTTTTCAGAAGAAAACTCATGTTCATAGTTTAATAGAAAAAAAAAGTAGTTGCAAAACAGACCTGAAAATGACAAATTTAGAAATAAATATAATCTCAATTATGCTAGGTCTAATTTTTCACTTTACCTCTGGGTATTGACAGCAGTCATTTTCCCTTTAAGAGCCTCTCACTCACCCCCACATAGTCACAGGAATCTTGGTTTCAATGTGTTTAAAAATGTCTTTGGGTAATTCAATTCATGGGTGTTAATTAAGATTTGAATATATCTATATTTATTTCTGATTGCTACTTGACTGGCACAGGAAGCTCTACAACTATTATTTCCCATAGAAATAATACAGAGAGAGACAGGTTACAAGAAACTTCTGCCTCACCAATTTCTCCAAAAAGGTGCTGGAGCAGAGAGATAAAGGACAACAGGAAATGTGACAAGTGAGGGAAGGCTGAAGAAAATACAGGAATATGGGTTGTACGAAAGGTTGCCCAATATCAGAAAATATAGCCTTCACATGATAGTTTTAGTGACATTGTCATCTTTCCTATGTAGACCTCAGGCAAAGATGTACCTGGTGTTTGAATTGTTTTACAGTGGTGAGTTGATATTCACAAACTCATTCATATTTTCTTACTAGTTTGCCATTTATATTATATAGACATTTATAATAGTCAGCACATTGTAGGTGCCTGAAAACTGAGGATCCCTTCTCCTCTGAGGTGGGAGTCTTGGCTCAGTGGGTTAGTGCTATCTCTCCACTGTTTGGGGCCCTCTTATGAACATCTCTCATTAGTAGATCTTGTGTTTGGGCTGTATTCACAGCTTCAGAACTGTCTAGAGCTTTGCTGTGGACAATTCATATTAATGAAAATAATAAAATGAATTAAGTGTAGCTCAATAGAGTCCCAAGAGTACTCTTGGAATATGGCCACATACATGACTCAATTACCTTTAGGATTATATAATCTTGAAAATGTTAATAATTCCTTCATTAAAAAAAAAGTATCTTGGGAGAAAGAAACTCCAGGTTGTAACAAATAAGTAGAATTATGACTTTTGAATTTCAGGTTTAGCCTTCTCTTATATATCTAATATCTATAAAAGAGAGAAATAAAAATATATGACTACATAGAAGTTTCATAAGAGCAGTGATTTTGGTTTAGCCTTCCATGTTTTTTGAAATTCAAACATTGTCTGGTATATAGTAGGTCCTGTGTAATATATGCTGAATGGGCTAATGATTAAAAAGAAAACTGGTTAATGGAAATATTCTTGTCTCAAAATTTTCTTTTTTTCTTTCATTTTTATTTCAATGTAACAATATTATACTTTTCAGCTTAATAGGGTCAATTTTTCAATTGTATCTAGGTTATGCCAAAACCTCATGATGACTAATCCAAATAATAATTAATAGTCATAATACTCTCTCAATTTTATAAATAGTTTATTGCTTTCCAAATAATTAAAAACCCAATAAATTAAACTGGCTATATTTCATCTTTCCATTGAATATATAGATTATAAAAAGGATATATTTGTCATCAAGTGAGAGAAACCTAAAGGGTTAAATTTAATTACTGTTTTAAATTTAAGAGTAGGTGCCGAGACCTTTTTTTTAAATTTTTTTAAGTTGTTGATGGACCTTCTTTTTATTCTATATTTATGTATGGTACCGAGAATTAAACCTGGTGCCTCACACATGTGAGGCAAACACTCTACCACTAAGCCACAATCCCAGCCCTGGATGCTGAGTTCTTAAACAAGAATAAGTGAAATTCTTCTTTAAGTACAAAGGGAACCAAAATGGAGCAAAATTTTTAAATTGGAGTAGAGAATTTAGAAACAGAAATATCATCATGAAGGAATAGCAGAGAGTCTTTGGGGATGGCTGGTTCTCTTGGGAATGTCAAGGACAGATGGGCAGCTGCCTGTCCTGGGCAATAAGAAATCTATCTAGGAATAATATAGCCAAACTGGGTTATATTTAAGAGTTTGGCTAGGGTAACAGATTTATCCAGGAACAGCTATTTGGAGGCTACCCCAAGGCTATATGCTATGTAGTGTAAGCGAAGTGCACATGGAAACAGGCAAGAGCATGGTGGTGAATGACAGCTTAAGAAAAAACAGTGACATTTCACTCTATTACACCATCATAGGGAGGTTATGACTTTTCTGATTGAAAAATAGTCATAAATTAATGAGATTCTATTTAAGAACATACAAGCAAACAGCTCACAATAATTGAATTTAGGAAATAGCCAGGAAGCTTGTTTGTCTTTCAAAAAGGTTTCTTAGCTGTAGGACTAAAGGATTCCACAAGACAAAGTGCAGATTTGATTTTAAATATTGGTTTTATACCTGGCTAACAAAATTATGTCCCTAAAAATAGGTAATAAGATAGTTAACAGGAGAAAACAATAAAATAGAATAAGATAAAAGTAGTACAAAGGAAACACATGCACATAGAGTCAGGGAAACTCTTGGCAAAGCTAGCACACAAAGTTTAAAGATCTTCTCAATTCTTTACTAACCACACTTTCAAAATCCCTAAATTCCAATCACAGTAATCCTTGGTTCTTTTCCTAAGGAACCCATCCATGCCTTTGTATTATATTGCCCCTCTCTTTTTCTTTTCTTTCTCCTTGACCCCATGATTTACTCATTCACTTAATACTTTTATCCCCTTCACCCCAAGCTTTTGACTTGACTGAACTACTACTCAACTTATGGAACTAGTGGTACATCAAGCAAGACTGAGAAGATTTCTGTAACTTCCCATCATGGGTCTCTCACAGCTCCAAGGGTTTATGTCAGAGAACTTACAATGCAGTATTGCAATTGCCTCCTACCTTTTTTTTTTTTTTTACAATAAATGTACATTTACTGATGTTAGAGACTAGGTCATATTAACTCCTCGACTGTACTACCTAGCACAATAACTGGCATACAGTAGTACTCACCATATGTCTGAAGACTGAGTAAATAGTTAACAATTATTGAGCAACTTCTAAACCAAGCATTATATTGAGAATATTATTCTCCAGTTTCATAGAACTTAGCAATTTCTTCTCCCCCGAATAAATTCTTTAAAGCTATTTAAAGTTTAAGACCTCGAACAGATGTCCTAGTCTTTACCATCCTCTCCAACTATCAAGACTTAGTTGAGTCTCTTGCAACTGATACTCAAAGTATTAAACATCTCTAAATATTAAATTAAATTTCAAGTGTCACCTTTACAGGTGTTCTGTGTTTTAAATCCCTCATTCCTGCTCCATTCCTTGGCCCCAAGTGATCAGTGATGAGTTAAAGTCCAATAAATTTTGACTCAAATCCATGCAAGTGACAAAATTAGAATGTCCCTTTTCCCCTTCTAAGGAAATCGAAAAGAACAGTGTACTCTATATATTGTATTAATGTGTCCTTGAAAAATTCTGAAGTTTTGGCCATAGAATACTCTTGGAGGAGAGTAAAAAGTTACTCTGAGTTAGCACATGGATAATTTATCCCATTAAATCCCAAAGTGAATGGTTAAGTGTAGGTTGCCCAAAGAAACTTGTTTTTGTTCAAGGCAAGTTGAAGATATCCTTTAAACTCAGTATGCTGAAAAGAGCAAATACCCAGTTCCTTGGTTGGTTATATGCTTCTATGTCTCTACGTCAGTCTTGTTCAAATGGTTCCTTCCATGTACCGCATAAGTACACCAGTGGTCATCAGCCTGCTGTCCTGGTTTCACTGGTTGAGAAAATGTGATCACTGTAAATGTGCTATTCACTTCTTCCCATTGTAAGTTTCTCTTTTGTGCTGAACAACTTTAAAATTATTCTAGCTCCCTTTCTGAAAAAATGTAAGAAACAAAAGAACAGCTATGGGCAGAAAAGACAGATATCATGAGGTATTCATATTTTGACATCAAATGACTTTAAAAATGTACATATGTTAGAACAAGGAATAGTAAGTTTCCTTCTGCTACATAAAGGTACTATGAAGCCTAAGATGGGAAAACTAAAATGAATGGAATATCTGGGCTTGGAATGTAATGGCTGGTATCAATGGTGTCACTCTAGGTTGGTGTGCAGCCATCACAGCCTATCTGCATGAATAAGATGTAAACATGAGAGAGTTCTGAATCTCAGTCCCAGGGAGAAGAGAAAAGGTCAATGGATCAATCCAAAGAGGCAAGAAAGTCTGGGATGCTCCTGAGTTTGACATAAAGGCAAACATTCAGTCCTTGCAGTCTACATAGTGTGCCTGGGTAGTACGTCCAAACTTCTAAAGCAGAAAGTCACTGGCTCCCCCAAATAAATCCTTACGCCTCACCTTCTTCCAAGAGATTCTGAGCATTCTGATTTGAAAAATAATGGAGTAATTAAACACATGAATTCTCATATTAGATCTGGATGAAGTCCTCTGTGACACTGAGTGACTGATTAGCATTAAGCAAGTTAATTAAACTTTATAAACCTCATTTTCCCTAACTGTTAAAACTAGGATAATGAACACCTACCCCTAAGTGAAATAATCCAGACACAAAAAAGACAAATACTATATGATTACATGTATACAAGGTATCTAAAGTAGTAAAATCCCAAGAAACAGAAAATGAAGTGATGGTTGCCATGTGAGGGTGGGAAGGGGAAAATGTGAAATTGTTGCCGAGTGGGTACAGATTTTCAGTTTTGCAAGCAAAAAAAAAGTTCTGGGGATCTATTGTACCATAGTATGGATATATTTAATGACTAAGTTCACACTTAAAATGATTAAGATAGCATATTTTATGTTACATGTTTTTTATAATTAAAAATAATACTTGCCAAAGAATATTATAATGAAGATTATTTTAAAAAAATGAACAATGAGTACTTCACCCAGTACCCAGCCTAGTCAGGCTCTTTAAAAATAGAAGCTATTGAAAACGAAATGATCAAATTATCAAAAGTAGCCAGCACATAGAAATTTCTACTGATTCAGTGAACACTTTTCTCTCCTCATTCACTGTTTCAGTTCCCACGTGCCTCAGTCAAGAGAATCACTGTACTCATTCAGATGATTCATCCAGGTTGCCAACTATAGTGACTGCCATGACCCTGTTCTTTCAGTGAAGCTGCAAGTGGTAACTGGGGGAAGTGCCATTCTCCTAAGAGGGGTCACTGAGCTATATTTAGTAGCATCCATTTAGGCATTCTGGTAGGCAACAGCAATTTCTGAACACCTACTGAGAGTAGAGCCATGCAGACTTTCTTCTGAAGAAAATAGACTGGTGGCATGTGTATTATTTGGGTCAAGAAGTCAGTCCTATTTCCCTCCCCCAACCTTTTGGATACATCTCTTCTCACTTTATTTGTTCTATATACAGTTAGCCTTTGTGGTATTTCTGAAAAATTTCTGATCTGCTCACCCCTCAGGATGTTGTCTCTGCAGATCTCTCTTCCCAGAATGTTCTTCCTCTATATGGCCACCAGGGGCACTCTCTTACCTACTCAGGTCTTTACTATGTCACCTTCACCATGACCATGCACATAAAATTGTTGCTGTCTTCCTTTTCCAATCCACTTAATTTTACTTAATTCATATAACACAGATAAATTCTCTCTCTCTCTCTCTCTCTCTCTCTCTCTCTCTCTCTCTCTCTTACACACACACACACACACACACACACACACACATGTAATTGTTTTTGCAGTGCTAGGGATTGAACCCAATGCTTTGTACATACTAGGCAAGCACCTTACCACTGATCTGTAGCACCAGCCCTATAAATTATATATTTAAAAAATTTGTCTAGTGTCTGACTCTTTTCAAGACAGTAGGAACTCTATAATGACAGGATTCCCCCTACTTTTTTCACTATTATATTCCAACCTAGACCAGTGTCTGATATGTATTAGGTGCATATTAAATATTTTTTGAATGAAAGAATGTATTGGCACAAGCCTTATTCAATACAAAAAAAAAATCAATAATGGTGTAAGTAAAAGTGGTCTCCTCACAAAGGAAACATGTAAGAAAAATTAACAAGTGGCTCCACAAGTATATATTTACTGAATCATTTTGCATTAAACTCAAGTGCTTTTCCACTTCAGTGAAAGTGAGAGTTCATATGTCCATTTCTCTACTATTTATTTTTTTAATTTTTTTAAATTTATTTTTGAATTACAATTCTTTGTTTCTCTATTATTTCTTGAATCAGAAACACAGGAGCCAATGTCCCAACAGTTGTTAAAAACAACTTGGGGATTTAGAACTACAGAAAGATATTTAAATAAAATGCAGTTAACAATGTACTCACTTACAGTGATACAAGTCACTTGTAATGGTCATCAGCTTTATGAAAATACACCTTGGATTCATAGATTTGGCTGGAAAATCAAAAGTCTATAAATGCCATTAGTATATTTGCTGTTGCTTTATCTTGCATTAGAGAAGACTGTGCTTTGAACAAATATACAAAGTCAGACATGAAAACTGGACTCTGTGGCATCTTTCTTTCATCCCAGAAACCTGACCCTAGTCAAGAAGCAGTTCTTCTGTGACTGGCTCCACTGGCTGACTTGTCACACAAAATCGTACCTGGATTCCTTGAGCTTCAGTTTCCCTATTAGTGAAATGAGCATAATAAGCCTTGGATTACCTGTTTCACAAAGTTACTTTTCAATTCCAAAATTTGGAACTTATACCACTGGTGATGTAAGAGGTCAAGTTAGTGGTTCAAAAATCGTATTCCATTTTCAGATTACATATATTTGAATGTGTACTTGGAGGATAAAAATACAGTTAGAATATTAAAGTTGTAATTCCATGGATAATATTTCTTAAAATGAGGTTAATTTCAAAAGTAAATTAAGTTTAAATGCAAAATATTAAGTAAATGACAACATAAACAATACATAACATGGCACAATTATGAAAGTGGTATACAGAAAACTGCTACTTGGAGGAAAGACTGTTAAGGATCAATTTTGAGCATCTGTGAATGTCCTTTCCAAAGTTAATCGTGCAAACCAGGGCAAAGTGTTATAAATATTAAGATATATATATAAACAAATGGTATTAAAATAAATGTAGACATTATAGCTATTATTCTAGTTAGAGTCGTCTTTTGTTTATTTCCTTTCCTTTTTTTTTTTTTAAATTATAGGTGCCTGTGAAGTTCTAGCAACTCAGTAGAGGCTAAGCATTATGCTTGAAAGCTGAATGCCAAAAACCAAACTGACTGGAAGCTAAGGCAGCCCAAGTGGAGTGTTTCTCTACCTTAAACAACCAGGCCATACATCCAGTTCTGCTGACCCTAGATCTTGCTCTAGGGGAGTTAAAACTTTGGAAATGGCATTCAGAATTCAATTTGTTGTTGTTGTTGTTTTCTAAAACAGGCAAATCCTACAAGTGAACAAACTATATTTACATGCTTCTCATGTTTCACTATGGCTACTAGGGAAAAACGCTCTTATTGATCAGCCTCCTGTAATAAAGATAACATTAATAAACTTAAATAATATTGAGTCTTCTACAGAAAACACTAAAAAATCTTCATCTTATGAAATTATTTATTTTAATGGGTGGTGTGAAGGGTGTGACAGTGTGTATACAAGTTGTGAGAGTTTAGAAGAAAAGCTGTAGAAACTCTGAATTTCTTATTAACTTGCTCCCTCTCATTCACTCTTGAAGGGTGTATAATGGCAAAAATGTGCCATAATTCAGATATAATATCTCCCGAACTGTTTTTCTTCAATTTATCAACTTTCTACATTTATTTAGTTACCAATATTCTGTGAGTCTTAAATTTCTCAAATTAATTAGGAATTAATTATATATGTCTTGAAAATAGATAAGGATCTAACTATTGGCTTCTAGATATGTGTGTCACTCCTTAGATTGTAAGCACTATTGGAGTCAGAAACCCTTGTGATCTATTCTCCATCATGTCCACAGTACCTGACATACAGTAGGGTCTTCTTAAGTTTCTGAATGAATGGAGACAAGAATGAATAAATGTATTTATGGAACATCAGTCATCTGACAATTACTGTCTTAAGTTCACAATTACTCAAGTATGCAACACAGTAAAATAAATGAAAACATTTTGAAAATTTTAAAGCCTCTTGTAAATGTAGGATGTGACCAAGTATTTTTTTATTTTTTAGTTTGTCTTTTTAAAAATCAGTTACTTGCACTTTTAAGTGACAGTTCTTAAATTCTCAACCAGAGAATATATCAAGATTGCATTTACTTTTTGAAAACTAGATTTTATGCTGGTCATGAACTTGCTTGTACAACACAGGCCCTGTTTGATGCAGCTAGCTCTATGAGTTCATGGTTCCTTGTGATACTATTTATGAACTATTTTTCTTTTATGCCATTGCCTCTATGACACCATCCAGAGTACTCTGTTAGTCTGTATACATGGCTTTTCCTTCATACCTAACAAATGAGAGCATGGGAAATTATGTGGCATTCCAGTGGACAGTTAACATGAGTCACTATTATGAACTGAATATGTCTTCCCACTCTTTCCAAATTAATTTGTTAAATCTTAACTTATGGGACTTTGGGGAGGTGATTAGCTCATATGATATAGCCCTCATATATGGGATTACTGTGCTTACAAAAAACACTCCTAACCCCTTCTGCCTTATGTGAGCACAGAAAGAATATAATCATCTATGCACCAGAAGTGGACCTTCACCTGACACCAAGTCTATCAGAGCCTTGATCTGTACTTGCCAGTCTCCAACACAGTGAAAAAATGAATATTATGTAAGCCTACCCAGTCAGTGGTATTCATGACAGGGAACTTGACTATTTAGAGTATGGTGAGTATCTTAGTCCCCTTGGGATGCTATTACAATAACGAGTATAGAGCTTCTCTCTTTTCATAAACAGGATTGTCAAGCAAGCCTCTATCTACCATATACTACATATGTAGTAAGTATGTATATTCTGAAGCACACCTTTTAGGAAAGACAGATGAAAAATAGAGCAAAACAAGGACAGCTACATAAGAAAAAATAGAGCAAAACAAGGACAGCTACATAAGAAATGTGGGTCCAGGGATGTTCCATGTTATCTATTTTAATTTTCACGATGCCTCCTCCTTGACGGCTCATCACATTTTATTCCAATTTTCCTCCCTGCTATTGTGGATGCTCTCTTGCATTTAGTGGCTCCTGCTAGGCCGATGAGGACAGTGAGGTCTCTGGGCTGTTCTGGGGAGGAGGGTGTCCTCTATTTGGGAGAACAGATCCTTCTCATCTCTCAGTGAATGCTGCCAAAACCCAGCAGGGAAATGCACCCCAGTCTGTGTGCTAAACACAAGTCAGGCGCTCTTCTGTGAAGATTTAGGCTTGGCTTCCTTCCCTTGGCTATTAAGCTCAATTCCCACAAAATTACTACATGTCTGAGGTTTCTAAAACCCTTTGTGTGGATCTCAAACAGTTATTGTACTAGATCCAAATTCTGACCTTGGTTAAGCAAGCTTCAAATCATTTCCAACCCTGCCCCTGGCAGTGAAGCTCCAAGAACACACAATGAAAGGAGATAAGAATAACCCATATGGCTCCATGATCACTTGGTTGTGCCACTCTTCATGCTGAACTCTTTTGCATGCAATGTCTCTTTTAATCCTTCCCATAAACTCTGTGCTGGATACCAGGATTACTCTTATTTACCATAATATTTAGAGATGGGGAGAGAATAGTTTAAGGACATAGAAAAGCTGCTCAGATTATGCTACCAATAAGTATTAAAGCCACATTTGAAACCATGGCATTCAGCTTCCACAGTTCACAAGGGCGAATGACACCTGAGATGTACAAATGAGAACATTAACTAACACCTGCCTACTGCCTGTATACCCCAGAAAAAAGAGAAAGGTAGAAGGACCGTTTTCTTCACATACTTAGGTAAGCACATGAGTTGAGAGAGTGGTGAGGAGAAAGAGCTCATTCTTGTTACAAAAAGCAAAATGTGAGACAACTTGCAGGGTTTCTCTGGTTCTTTCCTTAACTAGGCAGACAGGGCTTTTAGGCTCAGAGTATAGAAATTATCCATTTATGAAAACTGTATAATCCTGGTAATGAACTTGATTTGTTGATGCTTTAAAAAAGGAAAAAAAAAAACAGTTTAGGAAAAGGATGCTCATAGTGAAAATCCCCGTGTGGGGCGAGAAAGGAATTTAGAGCAAAAAAATCCTGAGATAAAATTTTTCGTCAAGTGCAAAAAAACCCCCAAAACTGGCATTACAATGCTAGCATGTCATGAAGATAGGAGAGCAGAAGGGTTTCCTGGGGCGCTTGATTTAAGAAGGCATCTTAGTCAAATGGACCAAAATCAATACGTGGATCAATAATGACTAGTTCTAAAAAGCCCCTGGCATAGACCAAACAAACATTCTTTTTTATTCCCCCTTCACTTCCATACCCTGCTCTCAATCATTTAAAAATGAAATTCACCAGATTGCTTGTGCTGTTTGTCTGAATAAAATCTTGATTTTTTTTTTTTTTTAGAAATGTGTTGTTTGCTGTAAACTATATCAACTTAGGCATGATTAGGTGCATGAAAGCTATATGAAACATTTTACATGAGTATGCAAAAATATATTTGGTGCATGTTTTCTTCATGTCAGTCAGTCCAGCTCCTTCTCAGGACTTCAGCACTGACTGGATTAAAAATGAATCCAGGAGCCTATGCCATCTGGTCCCAGCAAGGGAGTAATGCATTATACTTATAGGGCACAGAATTTACAAGTATGTACATTTCTTTCCTTTTTTGTCTGTTCAAAAAGATAAGACTTGTATGGTATAAAAATAGAGTAAGTCATTCAGCTTTCTCTTTGATAGTATTAATTTTAAAAGCTTTTAAATAAGATTTGGATTGAGGAAGACCCAAATATAATATTATATTCTGTGGGTATATTTGATCTCTGAGGTCAGTGGTTGTAACAGAGTAGACTCTGTATATTAAATGTATAATGCTATTTTATTTCTTGCAAAGAAGAAAGTAAACTAAATTACTTATTTAGTAACATCAATATATTTGGGACATGTTTTAAAAATGAAAGAAGTGTTATAAATGGCACAGGATAGTTGTTTTTATATCCAACATATTTACACTATTGAAAACATGTTATTGGATGAAATATTACATATATTGAAAAGAATTAAGACATATTCCTGTTTAAAATTACCAATATGAAACAATAACTTACTATGTAGCACAGATAAAAATATTTATAAACCTGTAAATTACATTTGCATTGATACATATATGTTTCCTTAGTTTTGTGTTCCATGTTTAAACTTAAGATAGACCAGGAGATAAAATATATTTATGTAAACATTCATGTATCTATAAATTTCTTTGCTCTTAAAAAAATCAAAAACACTTATCTGTTTTAGTGTTACATTGGAGACCAGAACTCTGTGTGTGTGTGTGTGTGTGTGTGTGTGTGTGTGTGTGTTTTACCTTTATTTTCTTTATTTATTTAGATGTTGTGCTGAGGATCAAACCCAGGGCCTCACACGTACTAGGCGAGTGCTCCACCACTGAGCTGCACCCCCAACCCCTCCTATTTTATTTTTATTATTATTAGTTGTTCATGGGTGTGTATTTTAATGAGAACCTGGTGGCCACTTGGAACAAAATAATGATCAGGATTTTGGAAATAATCATGAGTTGTAAGTATACTGAGTAAAAGACACTCAACTAAGAAAATATTTCTCAGGTTTTGACTGATTTGATAGAATACATATTTTGGAATTTTGAAAGAAGAAAAGAATCTGATCCCCAAATATGATTATTGTTATCTGAGACAGAAGAATTACTTTGGTGTTATTATTCTCTGGACTATTATTTTTGTAGGGCTGGGGCATATTTCAATTTTTTTGATTAAGCTGAATGGGCCAGAGTAAGATAAAAGACCGATCCTACCCCATTTCTTCATTCCTACCCCTGCTCCAAATAACAGAAGCACTGAAACACACATGGGACCAGTGGAACTTAATAGCATTCATTGCAAGGCTTCCGTGGTCAGCATTTGAGACCACGAATGTAAACCAGTTCTCCCTGGAATATCGATGCAACAATAATGGAGATGGAAGACTAGTTCCCAGGAAGACTGGAGAGGCTGTCTATGAGAATTCATATCATTTAGAAATATCATTTGGAATTCTGCCATGCAGAAGGTGGACTTTTTTTTTTTTTTTCAGTTCTCGGCGGACACAACATCTTTGTTGGTATGTGGTGCTGAGGATAGAACCCGGGCCGCACGCATGCTAGGCTAGCGCGCTACCACTTGAGCCACATCCCCAGCCTCCAGAGGGTGGACTTTGAAGGGTATAGTATCCTCGATGTCTTTTCAAGTGAGGGCTTAGAGTTAAACATGATTTTAATTTCTACTGCTATTGTGCTCTGTGTTCCTTAGTAATTCTTCCCCAGCCTGCTGTGGCATAGAGAAGGGAGGATCAAAACGCTAAACCAGTACAATCAATCAATCAAGCCTTTAAAATTTGAACAAACAACATGCTATAGGAGCTCTTATACTTCCATCATTTTTAATTCTTCTATCCTAATAGCACCCTAAAAACTTTTCTGGTAATTTCCTGTGCAAAAAATGAACTTTTCAAAAGCATCTTTATTTCTAGCTAGATGAGATTGGTTTTCACATTTGTTTTTATTTCACAGTTATGATCAGGAGTTAGGAACTTCCCCTCAGCATTGGCCTTCTTCCAACAATAGTCCATCTCTTTCATTCTGCTCATTACCAACTTTAAAAAAAATAAAATTCCTGCTTCTCTCTTTTTGCCAGCCACTTTTTTCTTTAACCTCTTGCAATCTGAGTTCTTAGGGCAATTCCTCTTTCAAAGCTACCTCTGTCACCTTTTCTCATATCCTTGTCCTTTCTCAGAGCTCCCCTGTCTTTTATAACAATCATTGATGCCACTCATGATACACATCATGTTATTAAAAGTTGTTACTACTTTTATGAGCATCTTTAAGTGCTCCTTGGTTGACATGCACCATTTCAAATGGTCAGAATAACCCTTTGTTATCCTACTCCCATTACATGGAAAATTCACATTCAAAGAAGGTATGCAATTTATCAAAACTGCTGAGTTCCAGAATAGAATGTAAATTTGTTTAATTGTAGATCTTTCTCTCTCTCTCCACTATTCCATTGTGTCTTGATGGTGATGCTCTGTAGATCACAATGATTTCACTACAATTACTAGAAGAAAGGGCTCAGCCAGGTCAAAACTGCAAAAAATAACAAGCTTTGTATCTAGCAGAACAGATGGTGAGCTTTGCCATTCCTCCCTTGGAAAAGGGACCCATCTGCCCATCTGGCTTGGCAGCCTTCAGAGGTCCCACCTGACAGGACATTGCAGTAGGGATTTCCCTAGTCTGCCTGGAAGATGAATTACATTGCTCCTCAGGATTTTATGGAGTGTGTGGGAGGTTTCCTAGGACATGATTCTTACTGAGCAATGTCATATGAGAGGTTTTCAATAAAGAGGAGCATGGTTCTGTCCTAGTTATTCCTTTGGTTTCTGTCTTGGCTACCTCAGAAGAGACTCACACTATGGTCATATCATCATCTCCCAAATTTCTGACTGATGCATCACTAGGGAGATGAGGTCTCTTATCTATTGAAGCAACTGAAGTATCTTCTTGAAGATCTATCTATCTGTCTCCTTCTAAGGATCATTCAGTCACTACCCTGCCTTGGGCTATATCCCTTACCCCAACCTCATCTTTTCCTTGTCTTCTTTTTCTGACTTTATTCCTTAAGCTAAGGGCTTCTCAATGTCCTGAGGGTTCCATTCTCCTCCCTCCTTTCCTCATTAAAGTCCCTTATTAAACTTCCCAGGATATGAACAGCTCCCATTTGAGTTCCTGTCCTGCATTTCATAGCAGTATATGAGCCTCTCTACCTGCAGGACTTTTAGACACTGCAAATATTAGTTTCCTTGTTTCCTGCTCAGCAGCTTGAGCACTTCAGAATGCTGCTCAGTATTCAATAAATATTTGTTGAACAAATAAATGAATAAGACTAAAGAAATTAACAAGTCCTCTCCTGTCTCTCCACATTGCCTTTCCCAAGAAGCAGGTCCATTTCCAAAGCTTCAAAACCTCCTCTGTGTGTGAATGTGTAGAATAAACAAACAAATGAGTCTAAAAAGAAGCTCGTTTTTGCCCATGCTTACCGAGGAAAAAGGCTTTAGAATTACCGACTTAGTTTAGATCTTTATTCAATCTCTTAATATGATGTAACCTTAGACAAGTTACTAAACTTTCTTGAGCTTTTTCAATAGAAAAAATAATAATTTAATTAAAAAATTTAAATAATCATAAATAATAATTCTTCTGTATTTTTGTTGTAGAGATTATGCAGTATGTGTAAAATGCCTCAATATCATATACATACTTATCAGCTTTAAATTTTTAATTTTCTAGTTCTTCTAAAGATGCATCAGCCACCTCTTTTAACCCCCACAGAAATGCCATGAGCACTTCTTGGTACTTCTATTTCTTTACTGAAGAAGAATCCAAGGCATGAAGAAAATGAGTTATTTGCATAAGGTTACAGAAGAATTACTCCAGAGCCCATGTAAAAGATCTACCACACTTATTGCAAACTCACTAAGAACATCTTATAAAAATTCAGAGCTTATGACAATTGAGAAGCCAAATGGTTCCAAATATAATGATCCTTCAGCTGGTGGTCACTAAGAAAATATATTTACCTGTTTAAATATGAAATAAGAAAATATATTTACCTGTTTAAATATGACCTCCCAGATTAATGCTAAGCCATATTTAATAAGTAATCTTAACTTAAATATTATGATGTAATCTTATCATGTGAATGCTTTTTCAACAACATGATGGTTGCTGCATGAAAGAAGAATTTTAAGATAAAGAGAAATGAGAAACGTAAGTAATTCAAAGGAAGTATGCTTCACTGAAAACTGCTATGAGTCAACATTTCAGAAACCAAGTAATAATTTCTTCATTAGTATAGGAAATACATGATTCAGAGATTCTCCCTGCTAATTAAGGTTGATGCAGTTGCAATTGATGAAAAGGAAATCATCAGAAAGGTTTGGATATTTTCTATAAGAAACTAGGAAATACCCTAAAATTCTGGTTGTAGATTGAAACCTAATGAATTTTTAAACATGATGCAAAGGGTCAATAATTGCTATGTAAGTGGGTTGGTATGGTTTAGATATTAGGTGTCCCCCAAAAGCTCATATATGAGGTGATACAAGAAGGTTTAGAGGAAAAATAATTGGGTTAAGAGATTCTTAACAAAATCAGTGAATCAATCCCCTCATGGGATAAACTGAGTGGTAATTAAAGATGGTAGGATGTGGCTGGAAGAGGTGGGTGCATGGGAAACTGCGTTTGGGGTATATGTTTTGTATCTGGTTTGTGGAGTCTATCTGCTTTCTGATCATAATGTGAGCTGCTTTCCTCTGCCATACTCTTCCACCATGATGTTCTGCTTCACCACAAGCCCCAAGGAATGGAGCCAGCTGTTTATGGACGGAGACCTCTGAAAGCTGAGCCCCCAAATAAACTTTTCCTCCCCTAAAATTGTTCTTGTTGGGTATTTTAGTCATAGCAGTGAAAAAGCTGGCTAAAAACAGGGGTGGATTTAGCCATCTCAATAACTATAAACCTTACTGAAGGAAAGAAGAATGGCACCTCAAAAAATGGGGGATACAAAACCAAATGGAAGAAAGCAAACCATCTGCTTATATGAGATATTAATACCACAAATTACCTAGACAGAGTTTTAGGTGTATTTTATAAGCTATAAGCTTGGCACCAAAGGAAAGACTATCTGTTCAAATATAGTATATTGTTGAAAACATTTCATAAAGAAATCTGAAATGAAGGTATTTTTCTGCAATGATTAGAACATGCATAATATGATTTCTTAGAGTTGTATTACTTAATTTCAATGATAGATACAGTACTACCTACAGAGGTTGGTCATGGTTATAAACTAAAAATTTAGAGGGAAAGTTTCTAAGTCAAATATTAAAATTTGTTTTTTTTTGTGCTAAGGAACAGTAATACATGGGGAAGACATGTTTCATGAATCCGGAAAAGCTCACTTTCTATAGAATTTTCTACAGAAATAACTGAAGCATGACCTTCCTCCACTACCCCTTGATAACCTGTTTAGCTATGCAACAACGACAGACAAGGAAGTTGAGGCTAACTTGAGAGATGCCTATAGAATCATGTGATCATCAAAGTTCTGGTAAGAATAAGAAAAAGGAAAATGACACTAAGGATTCTGACATCTTGACAACTGGCAAAGAGAAAATGTGTTCTTACTTTCTACGTTTATCTGTGAATGAAAAATTTGGGAAAGGAAGTATTTGGTGATATGGTGGATGCTTCTACCCATGATTGCTATTTTGTTAACTTCAAGATCTTATTGAATGTGCTAAGTGAAGAATTATGAAAAATAACATGCCCTAAGACAGCCCCTGCCCAGGGGGAAAAAGGAAGGCAGTATGGTTGAGGAGGAGGGAGAAAAAGAGAAGGCAAATATTAACCCTTCACAGTAATAATAAGTCCTGAAGGGCCTGAGCAGTAGGCCATGGACTTTCATCCTTTCACACTATCCATGAGTCTTGGAAGGAGAAAAGCACATAGTGAAGCTCTGGGTAACAATGGGTCCCAGAGGAAGAGGATAAATAATAAACTCTGGCAGAGTTCCAAGCTTTCATGCCTTCCCAGTAACAATAAGTTTTGGACTTTTTACAACTATTTTCCTGACTACCCAAACCGACACATTCTGCTCCAGTCTCCAATGATTAATTTACCCTCATTGTAACCTATAAAACTCAGAGCCCTCTATAACCAGCAGCCATATTCTACCCAGAAAGTGAGCCCCTCCTGGGCCTGATTGACTGACTCTGCTGTGGGATAAAGGAAAGCTTGCTGGTCCGTTTGGGGGTCTGATTCTGTCCCAGTTATTTGTGCTTTCATAATGGTGCCGAAACCATTTTGGTTATTTTTGCTTACACTGAGGATAGCTGAGTGATAGAGACATTTGTGAAAAAGGAAATTTATCTAAAGGGAGTCATTTAGTCCTGCTGTGCCTTAGTTTCCTCACTCGTGTAATCAAAGGTTTTATTTCCTAAGCACTCTTGTACATGGTCTGTCATACGTGCTTTCAGTTTAAACAATTTATAGAGCATTAAGTCCTGTTTTAAGTGGACCATCATAAGCTTGTATAGAGTTGACCTAGAGGATTTAAAACCACTTCTGTTTAGCAGTGTTTGCTAGGTCTGCCATAAACATCATAGATCAGGATGTATTTAAATACCATGATAATGTAGTTGCATGAGATAGGTCTGCTCTGTCTTTATTCTGAGGCTTTTTTTTTTTCTCCCTCATTGGCTAGTCAGACATCAACTGGGTGCAGTTAAACAGAACAGCCATAATTTGTTATTTATGTTGCTTGCTGGTTATGTGGGACAAGGAAAGGAAGAAAAGAAAATGGAAGTTGATGGGGGAAGTTACAGAGACTAAACCGAAAATTATAAGGTCCAGATCTAAAAATATTTAACAATGAGTTCAAAACATGCCCCTCCACTTCTCTCTTCATCTTGAGTAACATTAATTGATCCCATCTTTGTCTTTTAAAATTGTATGGCCACACAGGAAAGGCTTGGGACACCAACCTGGGTGATATTAATGAAATCCATAGGATTTCCAACAAGATCTGGGAAATGCATCAACTATTTGGCACAGAAAATATGCACACTCACTCATGTCCTATATTTTGGTAAGGGATCTCAGGACCAAAACAAAAATATGACATCCCAGATTTATAAATGGGAAAGGGAGAGTGAGGCATGGTCTCCTTTGAAAACACCACTAAAAGTTATATTAAGCCATGTCTCCTTAGTTTTCTTTCTTCCTTTCTTTTCTTTTCTTTCCTTTTTGCTTTCAAGTCCCACAGAGATTCACTGAATTTCAGTTTCAATTTTCAGTTTCAAAGATCTCTTCACTGTGCAGAATTTTCTTTCTTATTTTTGAAATTTATGCATTCCCTTTCCTACCAAGGAAGAGGATTATTAAAAGGAAGCTTTTATCCTTTCTTCCTGAGTCCCTCCCTCTCTCCTTCCCTTGTTTACATCCTTCCTTCTTTCTTTTCTCTCTCTGTTCCCTTCTCTCTTTCTCCCCCTCTCTGTCTCTCTACATATAGTTCTCTTCTTCTCTGCTTCTACCTTTCCCTTTCTTTCAACACTGAAGTAAAGAAAGCACTTTTTGAATCTTATCCATCAAGTTTATTTTCTTGTATTCATGTAGTAGTGGAGGTTAAATTCAGGGATGCTCTAACACAGAAGCACATCCCCAGCCCTTTCTATTTTATTTTGAGACTTTTTGCTAAATTGCCCAGGCTGGCCTTGAATTTGTAATCCCCCTGCCTCAGTCTCCCAATTAGCTGGGATTATAGGTATCTAGCTTCTATCTAGCTTCCTGATTTAACAGTGGACCTACAATTTTTTTTTTTTTTGTACCAGTGCTTAATCCCAGGGATGCTTAACTACTGAGCCACATCTCTATCCCTTTTATTTTTTATTTTGCCACAGGGTCTCACCAACTTGCTTAACACCTCACTAAGTTGTTGAGGATGACTCTGAACTAGTGATCCTCCTGTCTCAGTCTCCCAAGATCCTGGGACTACCACCATGCCCAACGATCTACATTTTTAACAAAAATTTAAGGTGATACAGATGCAAGTGACTCGAGGATTTTACTTTAATAATAGTTGTTGATATTTGGTGCATTAGACTCTGCAAGAAAGGTCTGTGATAAAATCAGCATTTAGTAGGAATAATGTCTCAAAAGACCCTAAGTCTCCAGGTAAATATACTAAAACAGACCAAGAGGGAAAATCAACCCAGAGATTTGTCAAACATCGAATCAGTTAAGTAGTGAGTTTTGGGGAAGGAAGAATGAAACATACCAACACAAGCCAAATCCACGTATTTTGACCACAGCAATGCTAACAAAACAAATGTTATTACTCTTTAGTTAAAAGGAATAGGGATTCATGATGGAAACCAGAAAATTAACTTCCTGGAATATGATTTTTAATCATGTGGAACACATCATTCTAAAAACTGAGCAGTATACATAAAATATAACCCAGTACATTTTACCCAACCTCCATGAGCTCTGGGTTTTATTGTCAGATGAAAGGATTAAGCTTTGTATGCCTTAAGGCCTCTTTCTACAATAAGGTTCAAATTTTGACTTAAAATCCATCTTGTGGAAGTGATTGCAAACACTGAGAAATACTTTTTTTAAATAAAGCTCTCTTAAATTCCCTTCTCAAATGTTATCTGGCCAAAGACATTCTCCCTTACCACACATGAAGTAACCTTAATTATTCTCAAAAGAATTTTCCATCATCACCTTCCTGATCAACAAACAAAACACAGTACACGTAAAATCTAAGAAAAAATAGTGTGTTGAAAGAGATTTCTATCTGCCTGCCATTTTTCTTTCTTTGATTTTCACCTCGTCAAGGAAAGTTGAGCAAAGCACTTAGAATCAGATTATCAAGAGGTAGTACAAATCCTTCTCTGCCCAGGCCCTGGAAGCCTAGAGAGCCAGTCACCCATGGTGATGTCTGTCGCATAGCATTCTATTAAGGATTTCAGATCTCCATCAAAGCTCCATGGCTTTAAACTCATAACTGGTCCCAAAATCCAGTCTTAGGGCATATGATCAAAATGCAGGTATTTTTTTAAAATTCAAAGCACTGGATCTGTTTCCTCTGCTATGCACCCCTCTGTATTCTAGCATTGCCACAGATTATAGCATAAATCTTTATTGTGTAACTTACCTCATTTGAATGTAATTATAATGAATCTAGCCAAAAGTTATAAAACTTACATGCCCCAAGTTCTAGTGCTAAAGAAATACATGTTACCATCTTACTCTCAAGAAAGTCATTACTCCACTTTCCTCAACCAGTGTCCTCATCTGAACCACAGAAAACAGAAAATTATTTCAGAAACTGTTTTTTCAATTCACCCAGGAATGACACACTGGATGTCTTAGTACATAGGGCTTAATCTTCTTGGGAAACTCTAATTGTTCAAATACTGGCATAATTATATCATAGTGGCAATAAGTGCTTTGATAAAGATAAATCTAAGGTGAGGTGGAAAAGCAGAGTAAGAGTTCCAATTGCTTCTATGTTCCTAAATCCTGGACTATGTCTTAATTCTTTTCCTCTCCTGGTTTATTATTTAGACAAGGACCCATTTATGGTGGTCATTTAATGCATTTATTTGTTGTTGAATTAAAAGTATTAGAATTAAATTTTTGTGGTTGTGGTTCTTTGGAATCTGGACAACACAATTCTGATTATCCTATAAATGTGTTTCTTCAGTGCAGGAGACAGCCGGTACTCAGTGAGGGCTTGTTGAATAAACGAAACATTTAGAAGGGTTGTCCCTATCCTTCAATAGGAACTTGGTAGCAAAAATACACACATTTAAAAAAAAATCAAACAATCAAAAAGAGATTATCGAAATAAAAAGCAAGCTGACAACATGAATAAATATTTGCTCAAAGAAGTATACAGTAGCCATGGTTTATAAAAAGATGTTCACTGTCACTAATCATAAGGAAATACAAATCAAAACCATGATGAGATATGACCTCATACCTGTTAGGGTGGCTAGTATTAAGAAAATAAAAGACAAGTGCTGGTAAGTATGTGGAGAAATAGGTACCCATTTACATTGTTGGTAAGGATTTAAAATGGTGCAGCTACTATGGACATTATGGAGGTTTCTAAAAAAAAAATTAAAATAGTATTACAACATGATCTAACCATCCCATTTCTGAGTATTTATCTAACAGAACATAAATCAGGATCTTGAAGAAATATTTGTACTCTCACATCCATACCAACGACATTCATAATAGCCAAGTTATAGAAACAACCAAATGCCCATCAATAGATGAATGGTTAACAACACACACAAGGAAATATTACTCAGTTTTTAAAAACAAATTAATTCCTACAGTATGTGACAAGGATAAAAGTCATTATGCTAAACAAAAAGTCAGTTGCAGAAGGACAAACTCTGCATGATGCCACTTATATGAGGTCTCTAGAATAAATTTAACTCATACAAGCAAAGAACAAAATAGTTGTAAACCGACAGTTATAAAATTTCAGTTAAGTAAGATGAAAAAATTCTGGAGATATTCTCTACCACATTGTTCCAACAGATTACAATTCTGTGTTGGACACTTAAAAATATGCTAAGGGGACAAGTTCCTGAGAGACTGAAGAAGAATCAGTGATGGAGATGCCTGGTAAAGCAAATGCTTCTCAGAAAAGGTCTCAAAAGCTGAAAAGAAATTCAAAAAGAAAAATCAACAATGAGGAACTGAAGTTGTCAGAGAAACAGGTTAGAAACAAAGGAAAAAGAAATAAAAATCATTCAAAGCATTTATCTTCTGAAGGACAAACAAAAGATACTAACCTAAAGCACATAAAGACAGCATCCAACAAGAGAAAAACCTGACAACTTCTTTCAAAGAGTGCCAGAGAGCATTTGCAAACTATGATAGAATCAGTAATAACAGCAATTTTGAGTAACAAAATTAAACAATAAGAACAAATTCAATATCATCTCAACTACCTGAAGACAAGATTGCTACAATTGTGTGAAATCATGAAAGTCCTTCCCAGAAAGCTGAAATATTTAATGTTTTAAATCTATTGAAAATGGAAAAGGCACAAGATAGAGCTAATGAAGAAGGTCTGGCATTATTGCAGGAAGAAATGGACAAAATAGTACAGACCACAGAATCCATGACTGAAAATATTCATAGTCTAAAGAACAAAATTCAAATTGTGGCACATGAGGTAGAAGAAGAGATGGTAAAACAGATGCTTCAAATGGATTGTAATGGGGTACTCCCTCTTCCAGAACTTTCTCCGAACAGTCTTAAAGCACCCATACTTCACAAAGAAATTTTGATGCTAATTCCAAACCAAAATGCTCTTGTAAAAGACTTAGATGCTCTTCATAATTCATTCCAGATGAATAACTTTTCAATGTTCATCGAAGAAGCCTAAAGAAAACTAGATGCCTCTTAAAGAGTTTATCTTTTTAGATTGTTTCATATTAATTTAATGCTTATGAATCTGTAAAACTGTGAACCCATGATGATATTATAGAGGCCAAAGCCTAATATGTACTTAAAATTTGCATCTAATATAGTCCTGAAAACTCTGTCTAGAGCAACTGCTAAATTAGGAAAATAAATATTTATTTTGTTGTATCCTGCAGTTATTTGTGTAAACCCATAAAATAAGAATAGCCATGATCTAATGATTTATAATGACTGTATGAAGTTCATTTATTGGTTAGCATAGAATTGTCACATCGTGACTTCTTATATATAAAGTGTTTATGTATAGTGCCTAATTTATATAAGTATTGCTGTCATTCATTCTTTAGCTAATAGCTTGCATTTTTCTGTCTAGTCACCTGGAACTTGAGAAATTCCCAAATGTCTTCAGTCTTACCCGACTTACAGTCTTTTTGTGGACTGATTACGATTTTCCAGGTATCTTTAACTTTAAAAGTAGCATCAAATTTTCTTTCTTTGGTTGGTTAGCGAGTAGATGTTGAATATTTATTTTCCACCTTTATCAAAGCATACTTTGATTTTTAAAAATTATTAAACAGGAACCTAAGCACATTTATTCCTTAAAACAAAAACCAACCCAAAAAAACTGTTTGGGGGAAGCTGAGTGTATAAGAACTGGCTGCCAAAGGTAAAATAAACTGAAACCAAAGAAGGCAGTAGACAAATTCAGGATTACATAAAATGCAGTTTATTAGAGACTATGGAGTATGTCTTGAGTGGCAACAAGACAAAAGAATCCCTTCACCCTACAGCAGAAAGAAGGTATCCCACAGCCAACCAAAATGCACCTGCACTTTCTCAAATACTGTTAACGTGTCAAAAGTCAGGTAAGAGACAGTTCAGGTGTCACTGTCTAACACAAATGTTCAGCTGACTATCTTAATGGATTTGCTTATTGTACAGAGTTTTGAATATAGGGTCACCTGGTGGTCAGATGATGTTTGCTATCAAGGTGGCTATAGTCACTTCAAACTGGATCCTTACAAATCCCCTTCTTATAAACTTGTTCTCATTATGTTGTAAGCCTACTTGTGTCAATAAGTGATTACTATAAATATAGCAAAAACCTTTCCTAAGCCACTACTGTATATTGTCTTAGTTCTTTTATCTTTTTGTAAAACAAATTAACTACAGTTTTTTTTTGTCTAAAAAAATATGCTAAGGGGTAACTCTCATGTGAACTTTTCTTACCACAAAAAGATAAAAGAAATAATAGTTAAAAATAAAATTTTTCTTTTCTATATTAGAAACTATTTATTCAGCTAGATGACATATTTACCTTTTTTTCCCAAAGCTACTAATGAATTCCTTGGTCAGTTCTTCCTTCTCAAGAAAAAAAAATACATATCAACAAAGTTTTAGAAGTGAAAACAAAAACAGAAACAAGACGAAGGTTTGCATCTCAGGGATCTTAAGTATGGCTTAAAAACTAATATGAATATAAAAATCTTCCCTGTTGATTGATGATCACTTCCTGTATGTCACTTCAAATTCAATTTGCTGCTTGTATAATGTGTATTTTAAACACAAAAATAAAAATAAATATATTAAGACTGAAAGTAACGTATTGTGAAGTCAGAAAATGTTATATTTTCCTAGGTGGGAAGAGGGAACGGAGGCTAGTGTTTTTAGTGTTACTCTGATATTTAGTTTGGATATGTTTTCAAGAACAAATAGCCTCTAGTTACAAATTGAGTTTATGGGAAGATAGTATGAAAACATATGCCATAAAATTCTTGTATCCTAATAAATTTTGAGGAAGTATCTAATACCTGCTTCTCCTACAGCACAGTCATCCACCACTCTGTTACAAAAGCAGAGTTGTCTTGTTATATAATATTACATAAAATGCAATCACACTCTTCCTGGGATTTATAGTGTCATCATTTACATCAGTTACTTGGTCATCAAGAAAATAGTTTAGAGAGGTGCCATACTTCATAGTTGCCTCTAGGGGGCTCTTTATAAAAGTCTTGTTGTGGCAGCAGCATTTCCCTAAATGGATGCTTAATGCCTCAAATTCCTCATTAATATACACCCAAAGAAGAGTTTACTTTTGTTAAAATGGAAACAAATATATAGTAATCTGTTTACGTTAGCACATTGTAGTTAGGTAAACTAACTCTAAGTAAAAACATGGCCTTAAAATGTATATAGAAAATACAGCATAAGAAGATTACCATGCAGAAATAATAATTAGCCCAAGTAAACCTATACATGGCGACTTTCAGCATTTTGGCAAGAGAAAGAATTTTACTATGAAAGCAGTACTCTAAAAATCAAATGAAGGGGCAGTACATCTAGTTTACATTGTTATTAAAACACACAGGCATTTTACTTTAATGGTCATGGGCTTAGTTCCAATGATTTCAAAATCAAAAAGCTAACTACTTGGATAGCAAATACATTTCATCTTCAAACTGTAGTTGCCCCTAATTTGAATAGTCAGAGAGAATCATCACACAATATCCCTATGTGTGTCCTCATGGCTTATTGGCTTTCAGTCCAATCAGATGAGAACACCCAGACTTTCATCTCTGGAAAAAAGATGGAAGTGGCTTGGAGTGAACTGAGTATTTCTGTGAGATTTTTGGAACTTTGAGACACTGAGATCCCAGCTGTAACCCTCAGAGTCACTACTAAGCTAAGTTGCTCATTTTAACCAGTTATGCTTTACATATGAAGTATTTTCCAAAAGCTCATGTGTGAGACAAGGCAAGAAAGTTTAGAGGTAAAATGATTGGATTGTGATTATCTTAAACCCAATCAGTGCATCAATCCTCTGATAGGGATTAACTGAGTGGTGACTGTAGGCAGGTAGAGTGTGGCTGGAGAGGGTCAATGTGAGCGTGTCCTTGGGGTTTACATTTTGGGAACTGTCTCTCTCTGCTTTCTGGTTTCATATCCTCAGCTGTTTGTGTCCACCACACTTTTCTGCCATGATATACTGTCTCACTGCAGGCCCCAAACCACTGAGTCAGCCATCTATGCACTGAGACCTCTGAAACCAGGAGCCCCAAAATAATTTCCTCCTCTAATTGTTATTGTCAGGTATTTTTTTGGTCATGGCAACAAATAGGTGACTAAAGTTCAAACCTGCATTGCATTTTAGGAATATCCAAGTGTAGGTTAGTTGGCATTGTTCAATGATACATAAAATAACGGTACACTGTATCGAGAACAATGGCAATATAACATAATGGTTGGGTACACCAACTTGGTGATTATCAAACTATAATGTGTATAGAGTCATTTGGGGGATCTTATTAAAATGTAGAACCTGATTCAATAGATCTTTAACCCAAGAGGTGATACTGATGATGCTGGTTTATAGAGCAGATCTACAAGTAGGCTAGAAGTTGCTGATGGACTTCCTTTCTTTTAAACTACCTAAATACTCAGGGTTCAGTTGCATGGCCTTGTTTTGAAATTGTTCTTATATATTTTCTATATAATTTTATATAAATGTGTTAAGAATAAATAATAAACTACATAATTATTAAATAATACTTAAAGGCAATACTGATGAGGAGTTAATTTTAATCCTCGATGATGTAACCTTTTAGCTGAGGTCATTTTACTCTTTCAAACAAACATTTAAGTCTGAACATATAAGATCCTGAACTATGGTGGTGAATACAGGAAAGAAAGACAACCACTGTTTCTGAAAAATAATGTGAACTGAAATCTAGTGATGACACTGATAACATCCTTAGAAACTAAAAAGATTATTTGTTTTAGAAATATAAAAATTAAATGATTATTCCCAATTCAGTCCTTAACAAGATATCCATTTTTTTCTTAAACTTCTAGATTTCTCAATTCTTCATCATCTTAACTAATTTCTAATATGTCAGAAAATAGATATTATAATTTTTGTATAACTAAAGAAGAAAGCACACTGGGTATAGAGTCAGTAAGTACAGATTTTCTTCTAACTCCCTTTACACATTAGTTAGGTGATCTAATTTCCAATTTAATTTCATTTCCTAACAAAGCTTAAATGGAAAACTTTTAAAATGAGATAATGTGTAAAAATATCATAAATTTATCTGTGATCATGACAACCCTCATACTTGTAGAGGTTCAGTGCAAAATGAAAATGAGGACCTCATTCACAAGTTATTAGGTCCTGGGGATGTGTAGTTCAGTGGTAGAAGAGAGATCCCAGTACCTTCAAAAAAAAATTGTTAAGAATTTCAAGATGGCAATTAGAAGATATCAAATCACGAATGGAGCCCTTCTTTGTGTGGAGTCCTGTGTGACTGCTTATGTCTAATGTCCACGAGCAGGTCCTACCTATAAAGTAATTGTAGCTATAATCACCATATTAATAATTTTCATATAGTTAATGCTCCATTGAGCACACTTTGACTGCTTTGGTTACACAGAATCACTTACTCCTTTAGAAAGGAAAAAAATGAAGTACTAGAACATTCAATATCTTGTCTCAGGTCATGCAACTACCAAGTCTAGAAAGCTAGCATTTGTTTGATCCTAAAGGTCTATCTGATTCTAAACCCATCTACTTTAACTAATTTAATTCAATGAGTTATCTATAGTAATCAATACTTTTTTCCATTTTATTTGAATTTAGAAACTTAGGCTCAGAAAAACATTTGGACAATTCACTTAAGGTGACCTTGATTAGGTCATCTACTTCCAACTAGTCCTCTGATATCCCTGGTACCTCACAAAGAACCTGGTATAGAGTATACAGTCACGTAATACACATGCAACTAAACTGAGCACCAGAGCCACCTTTGTTCAACAAAGAAAAAAAAATCTAATTTTCCTATTATTCAAAACCATATGCTTCTGAATGACAATTGTTTTCATTTTAAAGAAATTAATTTGTTTTAAATGTTTCTCATTAGTGATGATTTTCCTGAAAAAAATATCATACACAAAAATAATTTTTAATTTTCTTCTAAAAATAAGCACTTAGATCTAAAGAGCTAACAGCCCAAGTATATCATCTCATAGTAGAAATTAAGAAGAAATGCAAAATATTCATTTTGGATGAATTTCAGATTTTTTTCTTAATATGGCTTGGACTTGATAAAGTAACAAAGTTGTATATTCTTGGACCTCTCTTTTCTATTTTCTTCATGTCATTTTATTTTTTTCATTATTTTTCAATTCTGGGGATGGAACTAATTTACTGTGCCTTAGTTCCATATGGCACCATGTCCATTATAAAGCTGAGCAAAGAGGGTAACTCAGATTACTTGGTTATCTTCTCTTTACAATTATTATCCACTTCCTTAGCAGAGTTTATCACACTTCTGTATTTCTAGGCTAATTTTTCATACCTCATTTACAGAGATTGTATTGTAATTTTGTGTTTCTTTGTCTGGTCCTCCATCCAGATTCCTGAGTGCATTATCTTATTTATCACTATGTCCCCAGACTCTATCACAGAATCTGGCACATACAAGGCATTGGTTAATATTGACTAATTGAAAGCATACATGCAAGAGTTAATACATAAGCAAATGGGGCAATTCAAACAAGACACTCCAATGAGTGCTGAAATGAAGAGCAAATGTTCAGTTTTAGACATTGTTCATTATTGCTTTCTGCTGGGCTGAAAAATGTCATATTCTATAAAATGTATCAAGTCCTCAGAATTAAAATGTCATCAAACCCCCTACCAGACCATGTTATGCTAGCTTGATATTTGAAAGCACTACAATTACAATTCATTATGCCAACTGCTGATACAGTTCCAGGCTATGGGGCATCTGCTGAAAATGATGGGAAATAAAAATCTGTGGGTCCCCTGGAAGGGAGGTTGCTATGTTTAAAAAGCTAAAATCCAGGCAAGAACTCACCAGATGCTTTGTGGACTGAAGAGCTGAGTTCCAGTTCCTTGGGGACCTGAACAGATGGGACTCCCTGAACCCAATCTCGAAGAGGAGTGTCTATGGCAAGACGCCTGGTTTCTGCCCCAATTGCTTATTTCCTTTGCCCCCAAGGCTACAATGCACAGAAGTGAACTTATTCTTTGCAACATATGAAGCTAATACTTTAGAGAAATCCAGAAAATTCTTCCAAATGTGTTTTTCTGTGCATTCCTGTTTGTATGGTTGGCTACACAGTATAGAAAAGTATGGCAAGCCTTGTTATTTTATTTATGCCCTTAGAGGAGGAAGGTTATGCAGGCTGCCAAAGTGGGGATTAGGCTCACAGAGGTAACAGTTAAGTACCAATGAGAACTGTGGGGAGAAAATTCCACTGAAAGCTCATGTATAAGGAGGCACCTAAGAAATACTTTCTGCTGCTTCTTCTTACCTTTATGTCTCAGACCCTTCTCCAATATCGCAGGAATCTAGGCTGCATTTTGTTTGGTTTGGTTTGGTTTCCCCGCTGCAAGATTCCTATGGAGCTCATTCCATCTAACTTTATAAAAAGACTGAGAACGTGGAAAAAGAAAGTGAGATTACCCTATGACATGGAAGCAATATAGGGTAACAGCTAAGGGCAAGAGCTCTGTAGTTGGGTTACTTGGGTCTAAATCTTAGGTTTCTTATTCAGTAATTGTTTTCCCCCTAGTTACCTAACTTCTGTTTCCATGTCTTCATTTGTCAGATAGGGAGGGTATTAATGTGTAACACTGTCATGCTCAGAACAGAGGAAGCACTGAAAAATGATGGTACATCCCTTTATGTGATCTAATAATAGAAGCAACACCTTATGGTTTGGATCTGAGGTGTCCCCCAGAAGCTCATGTGTGAGACAGTGCACGAATGTTCAGAAGCAAAATGATTAGATCATAAGAGCTACAACCTGATTGGTAGATTAATTCACTTGGCTGGATTAACCAGGTGGTAACTGTATTCAGGAAGAGTATGGCTGGAGGAAATGTGTCACTGGGAGTGGTCATCTGGGATTTATATTCCGTCCCTGGTGAGATGAGCTCTCTGATTACTGGCTGTCATGAGCTGAGCTAATATGCTCTCTCATGTCCTTCTGCCATGATGTGCTGCCTCATCTTGGGCCCAGAGCAATGGAGTTGGCTGGCGATGAACAGAACCTTTCAAACCATGAGCCAAAATAAACTTTCTCCTCTAAGTTGCTCTTATTGGGTATTTTAGTTACAGCATTGCCAAGCTGACTAAAACACAATACTAAAAATAAAATACCATAAACACACCAAAGATAGTTTGTTCTGTCATAACTGTCTGATACGTTTGAAATGCTGAATATCAAATTATTTCACACAATTTCATTAATTTATTTTTAAAAAATAAAACATTGTTCTACTGTGTTCCTGATGTCAGCAGGCATAGGCCTATCCAGTAACTTACTGGATGTTATGAATATTATATTATTACATGAGAAATTTAAAAATGCTTATTATAGTATTATTATTACTCTGGAATGTGCTAACTCCCTTATCCTTCCAGGGAGAACTCTGAATTTCAATTTCCATTTGTATAGTGCCCAGTGCAATCAGAGGTACCCTGAAGTGTATATGACTGGGATTTGTTTGGAAGATCTGATTCAAGCAATGTGCTCTACTAGTAGTAGTCAGCTCATGGATGGAAAATTAAGGTCAGAGCCTAACTCTACCACTCACAGTCCTGTGTTCTGCTGAGATCTCAGAGTCCTCATTTGTATAATGGAATTATTATTATTACCTCATGTGGATTCCTAGGAAATATGCTAAAGGGAAAGTGGGATTTCTGGTCTCTACTATGCTGGAAATTAAAGGAGGCAAATGTAATTGGTCTCCACCTGCATTTTAGTGTTGACACTTTATTACAGCAGAAGAGATGAAATACAGTTCACTATTTTCAAGATAGGGAAAAAAGGCAATCAGGTCTGTGATAAACCAGTTTATGCCACATTAGGAGTTGTCTAACTCTTTGACATCATCACAAAGACCATCTTAAACACCATGTTAATGTTTTAAAAGCAAAACTGCCATCTTCCATGTTTTAAATCGGGCAGCGAGAATTTCTTTTCTTTCTAGACCTGAACGTCTGGGAGAAAACTGTAAGCCTACTTGCCTACTTTCTAGCTGGGCTGAAGCAGACTGTCTGGGTCAGTAAACCAAGACCCTAGTTCCAGGAAAGCAGTCCAGAGTAGCTAGAGAATTGTCATTCATCTTCCAGGTCGATGAAGCAACCCAAGAACTTAGCCTAAATATATACTGAAGTTATTGTTAAGAAGATGAAGATAGCTGTTCTTTGAGTTAGCTCTCTCCAGCTGAAACAATGAAATGACATATAGTGAATATCTGACCCAGAATGGAAACTTGTACTATGAAAGGTAGCTTGTAGCCACAATGTCAAATAGCTGATCAAAGACTGAACATGCTGTGTCAGTTAGGCCAATGCACAAGTCCTTATGTTAAGGGAATCCCTTTGAATTTTCTTATAGGATATTAACCTTGTTTTACATTTACAAAACCTACTTTCAAATAATTCATTCAAGTGAGTCAAGTGAGAACATATGACCACTCAGAATCAAGGCAGTACTACTTGTAGTTATATAATATCTCAAGTAAAAGGAAAATCTTTAGGAAAAGCAGAGTAGGGGAGCAGAAAGTAACTCTCTTCCCTAAAGAGGAAATGAAACACATGGGAAGGTCAATATAAAGGAATTGTAAAATTCTACCAACCAATACGTAGACTGTGACAGCAGAATAACAGAGAAAAGGCAGAAAGTCAACTTCAACAAGGAAACTAGAGGAAATGAAAACCTGGGGATACACTGTTTAATCCTGACTTTGGAACCCAAATGGGAAGTTTCTTTGCTAACTCAAGAAGTCATCTGTTCTCACAAGTGAAGCAACTCACAGACGTCATCTAAGACTTCCTTATCCTCCAAGTTCTTGCAAGGCCATTTCTCCAATAAGTCACACAGTCTTGCACTTCAAAATTGGGCAGATAACCTGCATCACACATTTTCTCACGAATTTTTGTTCTTCCATGCAAATGGAAGTTACGCTACTTCTCTCTGAACAAAGAGAGCACAAAAAAGAGACCCAAAAACAAATTTGATGAGCTGGGTTCACCACAAAAGATGATAAACTGAGAATTCATCACAATTTTCTTAAGTTCTTTGTTGTCCAAAAGAGGACAGATAAGGATTTTCACTAAGGAAACACTTCCTCCCTTTTCAGGATTAATGGGAGTATACTGTAGAAATTAGGGTATGACCACTGCCAGTGGCAGAGGGGAGCATCCTGATTACATTCAGGAATCAACTCCCCCCCCCCCCACCCCTGTGAGGCAAAAGGCTTTCATCAGGCTGGATATTTTCTGAACCTCATCTACCTCTTAGCATCTTACAGATTTTGAGTGATAAAACTCTCGAAGTGTAATTAAAGGCTGAGCTGACCTAATTAAGTTGATGAAAATTTCAGTACGGATTTAATTCCCTCTAGCATTTCACTCATTTTTTTCTTCCTCTACAATCCTCCTTTAGGCTAATTCTGAGCAATTTTTAGTGGCAGCATTTTAAATTACCTCACACAGGTAGTGTCTCTATTGAAACACAACTGGTAGCAAAATCTCCAGCAGGTACAGGAAGGCTAAAAACAAACTTCAAATGAAGAACTCTAAGGTGTTTTATTGAATACACAACCCTTTCCTACTTCTCCAGTTTCCTTTCATCACTAACAAACTATGATGCATAGTGTCTACCCTGTAGGAGGGAAATAGGTGTTTTAAAACATTTTGGCATTTTGGAGACACAAGAGACTAAGAAATACACAATAGCAGGAACAGTTTTTCTTTTCTTTTCTTTCCTTTTCTTTCCTTCCTTCCTTCCTTCCTTCCTTCCTTCCTTCCTTCCCTCCCTCCCTCTTTCTTTCTTCCTTCCCTCCCTCCCCCTCCCTCCCTCCCTTCCTTCCTTCCTTCCTTCCTTCCTTCCTTCCTTCCTTCCTTCCTTCCTTCCTTCCTTCCTTCCTTCTGAGATGGAACCCAGGGGAACTCTATTATTGAGCCACATCCTCAGCCCTATTTACTTTTCATATTGAGACAGTGTCTCACTAAGTTTCCGAGATTGGCCACGAACTTGCCGTCCTTCTGGTTTAGCTTCCAGAGTTGCTGGGATTACAGGTGTGCACCACTGCACTGGCCAGGAGGGGGACTTTATAATGAGAGAGAAGCATCACACTTGCTGATAGATCATTTACTACAGAAGCCCTCATGGTCAAAATACTGGGATAAAAACATACATTAGTAAGAGTTCCATCTCTCTTTGAAAATTAAAAAAGAAATCTCTAATGAGCAATTCAGGAATTAGCTCTGACACTTTTATACAGGATGCTTCCCAAATTGTCTAAGGTGAGAGGGCAGGGCTGTAGGTATCCTTTGATGGATCCTGAACATTTAATTCAGATGATGTGCTTTCTCCTGTACGGTTCTTACTTCCTTTCTTATTGTAGCATTTACTCATTAAACTCTTTGTTAGAAAAATTATATTTAAAATAATAATTATTAAGCAACATGTTTTAGTTTTTATTGATGTTATAAAAAATGAAAAAGATATGAACAAGTGTTTCTCCCAAGACATGCTTAGTGCTGCATTTGTACAAACTCAGATTTAAAAGCATATTTTAGTGACCTACTGTCCTCTAGGAATTACATTGACATAGGTAGGGTATTCATTATTTCCAATATTTCCTTTAACTTTTTTCTTTTTCTTTTTTGGTAGGGATTACAGATGTGTGCCACCAAGCCCAGCTCCTTTAACTTTTCTTAAATTTTTATCTATGAAAGCAATTTTCAGTGAACTCAAACATTTATCCACAGATTTTTTTGATTTACTTACTTATGATGAAAATATAATTTTTAAAAAACTTATTTTGATCCATTTGAAATTTCTGGCCATTCAAGTTTTCTCCTCATTTTAAACAGAATACTATATGAATTTCAGGTTGGGTTTTATCAAATTTTTTTTATAAACTGATTTTATTTTGGAATTTGATAATCTCCTTTTAAATATTAACTTTCTTTACTGAGCATCAAGTCTCCCTAAGTGGAATTCCAGTCTCGTTTCACAGTTAAAAAAAAAAATGCCATGGAAGGGAAGAACCAAGTTGCTGTGGTGCTTTCAATGAAAACTAGACCTCAGGTTGTTTAAAAATGTTAAGCAATTTCCTTTTTCACTTTAATTTGTTTTTCTGAAGGGGTGGTGGGTACCAGGGATTGAACTCAGGGGTACTTGACCACTGAGCCACATTCCCAGCCCTATTTTGTATTTTATTTATTTAGAGATGATAGGGTCTCACTGAGTTACTAGCACCTCACTGTTGCTGAAGCTGGTTTTGAACTTGTGATTCTCCTACCTCAGCCTCCAGAACCACTGGGATTATAAGTGTGCACCACCACACCTGGCTTCACTTTAATCTTTAAAGAATGATGTATGAAGCTGTAAGACATGCAGGTCATTTCTCTTTTTATACTATGAGTGTCACTGTTTACAATGAAACAGACTCATCTCATCCAACATATTTCATTTGTTAGGATTCTGTGTTTTTATCCTGCCTTATCACTTTATAGCTTTTGGTCAAGTGACTCTTCTAAGTCTGTTTCCTCACTTCTAGGACTTTTTCCTATTCCAACACTCCCAAATTTCTTCTATGACCTCAGACAAGGTGTCCTTAGACTCTCCCAGGACTGTTTAGTCTAACAGAAACTACATATTGGATTGAAAATAAAAATATAATGAGCCAATAAAAGAAGCTATAATTAAAAAATCACACAGGCCATGTGTTGCAAGCTGGGAAGTCTAAACCAGAGTTTAGGACAATTTACAAAGGCTTACTGTTAAGAGATTCTACATAAATGAACATTGGTATATTTCAATCTTTTCAGTAACTACAAGGCTGACCTCTATGAAATAAGTCGATTTAATTCAAAACTTGTGTTACTTTGTCACTATTTCATCACAAACTGGTAAAGCAGGGAATTCTAAATAGCAGTTCAGACATGAAGGAAACTATGAACTATCAAAAAGTCCTACAATTGAAACATGTTTTGATACATAGGCTGAATATGTCTGTATCCTTCCACCTTCTACTGTGTCAAGAGGAAAGAAGTGAAAGAGATTACACAAGTGAATAAAATCCAGCAGTATTTGTGGCAATGGAACAAATACTGTGGAAAGAAGAGAAGTGGGAAGAGCCCTTTCCATAAAGAGGACTGATTTGGATCCAAAATCCATAGCAGGAAGAATAGGCATGACACCTCCTTTTAGGGACTCAGGAGCTGCCAGCTAAAATTCACTTGGAAGACCACTTGACTTCTAGCTTTTGCAGTTTTTTGTGGTTCAGTTAATATAGAAAAAGGTGAATACTAAGGTAAATCAACTCATACACATTTAAACATTAAAGGTGTTCTCTGAAGCACAGTTTAATTGGAAACTGTTGTTTCAGATTAAAGCAATTAACTGCAGCTTAATACCCACAAAATTTGCCTCCTCTCTGCTGAGAACTGGCAGAAGGCTAGGTGTCTCAGTTGAACTCAGTCATCACAGAAATCCTCATTTTATTACAGAATGCCCAGAAAAGCCTTTTAGCTAGATTTCCAATTCTGAGAAATTGAAATGGGAATTGGATTCCCATTCCCTTTTCCAATCAATATATAGCAAGGTTAACTGTGATAGATAAAGCAAAGCTTTATCTAGCTGACCCAATTCATAATGAAAGTAAGGAACATGGATAGTATGGGTGTTTAGGGGTATGGTTCTGCCCGCCACTTCCCATCACCAGAAAAGGGTCTTAGAATGTTCTTAGAAAGTCTGATCATGGGGCTGGGGATGTGGCTCAAGCGGTAGCGCGCTCGCCTGGCATGCGTGCCGCCTGGGTTCGATCCTCAGCACCACATACAAACAAAGATGTTATGTCCGCCGAGAACTTAAAAAAAATATTAAAAAATTCTCTCTCTCTCTCTCTTTTTTAAAAAAAGAAAGTCTAATTATGTTTTTACAATGTTTCTTCCTAACCTGAAATACACTGTCCATCCCCTGACTGCCCAAATCTTAGCATTCTTCCAGACTCTCACATTCTCTTTCATGTGTCTTTCTGATTTGCTACAACTCTCATTTCACCTCACCTTCTCTTTAACTGAAATAGGTATAACTACCATACAATTTAATGCCTCATGCCTCATAGTCTACTAGATATTTCTAAATATTGATTTCCTTTATAGTAAACTTGAGGGTATGTGCAGTCTTACATGGCAATGATCCTGATGAAAATACTATGATGGGACCTGGGATGTTATTGTAGTTCAGAAGACAAAGGGCTCTGAAATTGTACT